>NC_090823.1:63978097-64321014 GCF_000390325.3 Nicotiana tomentosiformis
CACCCTATCACTTTATTAAGGATTGTCACGTCAAGACTGTGACATGGCTATGCCAGGTTTACTGTGATTAGAGTGGAAGGGTACATTGGATTATGTTCCAAGCAGGGTTGTGTCCTTTCTAAAGAATTAGCGGATGGTTGAGAAAGGGTGTGATGCTTATCTAGCCTTCGTGAGGGATGTCAGTGATGATACTCCTACTGTTGAGTCAGTTTCGGAAGTAAGAGACTTCCCATACGTATTTCCAGCAGATCTTCCGGGCATACCGCCCGATAGAGATATCAATTTTGGTATTGTCTTGTTGCTGGGAACTCAGCCCATTTCTATCCCACTATATCATATGACCCGAGCAGAGTGGAAGGAGTTAAAGTAGTATTTGCAAGAGTTACTTGATAAGGGTTTAGTTTGGCCTAGTGTGTCGCCTTGGGGTGCTACGGTTTTGTTTGTGAAGAAGAGGGATGGTTCTATGCGCATGTCTATTGATTATCAGTAGTTGAATAAGGTTACAGTGAAGAACAAGTACCCATTGCCGCGTATTGATGATTTATTTGACTAGCTTCAGGGTGCTAGAGTATTCTCGAACATTGATTTGCGGTCAGTTATCATTAGCTGAAGATTCAGGATATGGATATGCCGAAGACTACCTTCAGTACTCGGTATAGTCACTACGAGTTACTAGTGATGGCATTTGGACTAACCAACGCCCCAGCAACATTTATGCACCTGATGAATAATGTATTCCAGCCATATCTTGATTCATTCATCATTGTATTTATTGATGACATCTTGATGTACTCCCGAAGTCGGGAAGATCATGAGCATCATATAAAGATCGTTCTCCAGACCTTGAGAGAGAAGAAGTTGTATGCAAAATTCTCAAAGTGTGAATTATGGCTTGATTCAATGCTGTTTTTGGGTCATGTGGTTTCGAGTGAGGTGATCAAGATAGATCCGAAGAAGATTGAAGCAGTTTAGAGTTGGACCAGACCGTCTTCAACTACTGAGATTTGGACTTTCCTTGGTTTGGCTGGGTATTATCACTGTTTTGTAGAGGGTTTCTCATCCGTTGCTGCACTTATGACCAGATTGACCCAGAAGGGTGCTCCTTTCAGATGGTCTGAGAAGTGTGAGGCGAGCTTCCAAAAGCTTAAGACTGCTTTCACTACAGCCCCAGTATTGGTGTTGCCTACGGGTTCAGGGTCTTACATTGTGTATTGTGATGCGTGACATGTTGGGCTTGGAGCGGTGTTTATACATAAGAGTAGGGTGATTGCCTATGTGTCTTGATAGTTGAAGGTCCATGAGAAGAACTATCCTGTGCACGACTTGGAATTGGAAGCTATTATTCATGCCTCGAAGATTTGGAGGCACTACCTGTACGGTGTTCTATGTGAGGTCTATACCGACCACCGGAGTCTACAATATCTGTTCAAATAGAAAGATCTTAACTTGCGGTAGTGGAGCTAGTTATAGTTGCTTAAAGAATATGATGTCTCTATTCTATATCACCATAGGAAGACCAACGTGGTGGCCGATGCCTTGAGTAGAAAGTCGGAGAGCTTGGGCAGTTTAGCATATCTACCGACATTAGAGAGGCCACTAGCCCTAGATATTCAGGCTTGGCCAATCACTTTGTTAGATTGGATGTTTCTGATCCCAACCGGGTTCTTGCTTATGTGGTTTCTCGGTCTTCTTTATACGATTGCATCAGAGAGCGTCAGTATGACGACCCCTATTTTCTTGTCCATAAAGAATTAATACACCACCGCGATCAAGGAGGTTTCTATTGGAAACGATGGTGCGTTGTGGATGCAGTGCTGGTTATGTATGCCTAATGTAGATAGGTTACGGGAGTTGATTTTTTAGGAGGTCCACAAAACCCGGCACTGCATTCATCCGGGTGCCGCTAAGATGTATCAGGATTTGAGGTAGCACTATTGGTGGAGGAGAATGAAGAAAGACATATTGGAGTATGTAACTCAGTGCCTAAATTGCTATCAGGCGAAGTATGAACATCAGAATCCGGGCGGTTTGCTTCAGAGACTTGAGATTCCCGAGTGGAAGTGGGAGCGTGTTACCATAAATTTCGTTGTTGGGCTCCCATAGACTAAGAAGAAATTTTATGCGGTATGGGTGATTATGGATAGGTTGACCAAGTCGGCTCATTTCATGCCACTGGTGACTACCTATTCTTCAGAGCAGCTGGCTCAGATCTATATCCGCGAGATTGTCCGACTTTATGGCGTGCCGATATCCATTTTCTCTGACCAAGTCACACAATTCACATCGCGTTTCTGGAGAGCTATGCAGCATAAGTTAGGCACACGGGTTGAGTTGAGTATAATATTTCACCCCCAGATGGACGGACAGTCTGAGCGCACCATTCAGATATTGGAGGATATGCTTCATGCTGGTGTTATGGATTTCGGTGGTTCTTCGAATCAGTTCTTGCCTCTTGTGGCGTTTGCCTATAACAACAACTACCATTCGAGTATTTAGATGTCTCTTTATGAGGCCCTATATGGGAGACGGTGTCGCTCTCTGGTTGGTTTGTTTGAGCTGGGAGAGGCTAGGTTGTTGGGTACTGATTTGATTCGAGATGCCTTGGAGAAAGTCAAGTTGATTCAGGATTGGCTTTGTACAACCCAGTCTAGATAGAAGAGTTATGGTGATTGGATGGTTTGTGATGTAGCATTTATGATTGGAGAGCGGGTTTTGCTCCGGGTTTCACCCATAAAGGGTGTGATGAGGTTTGGGAAGAAGGGCAAGTTGAGCCCTAGGTATATCGGTCCTTTTGAGATCCCAGGGAGAGTTGGTGAGGTGACCTAGAAGCTTGCATTACCACCTAGCTTATCTGCAGTTCATCCGATTTTCCATGTTTTTATGCTTCAGAAGTATTATGGTGATCTGCCTCATTCTTTAGACTTCCGCTCAGTCCAATTGGACAAGGATTTGACTTATATTGAGGTGCCGGTGGCTATATTGGACACACAGGTTTGGAAGTTAAGATCTAAGGACATTGCTTCAGTGAAGGTTCAATGGGGATAATCTAGTTGAGGAGGCGACCTGGGAGACCGAGCACAACATGCGGAGTCATTATCCTCATCTATTTATCACTTTAGCTATGTCCTTATGCACGTTCGAGGACAAACGTTTGTTTTAAGATGGGGAGAATGTAACCACCCAACCAGTCATTTTGTGTAATTGTATCTCGTTCCCACTTTTGATGCTTCACACATGTGTGTTTATAGTTTTATGACTTTTGGGATTTATTGGTTTTGTTCCGGAAACATTTCGAGTTGATTTGGACCTTTTGATTCTTGGCTCAGAAGCCTAAGTTGTTTATGCTGACCAATGGTTGACTTTTGTGAAAACGACCCCGGAATGGTCTTTCTATGGCTTTGATAGCTTCGTATCGTGATTTTGGACTTGGGCGTATGCCCGGAATCATATTCGGAAGTCTGCAGGTTGAATTGTGTTATTTTGCCGAAATTGGCAATTTGAAGTTTAGAGGTTTAATCGTAGGTTGACTTTTAGCTATTGAGTTCAGAATTTGATTTTGGGACTCGGAATAAGTCTATTATGTTATTTAGATCTTCTCTGCAAAATGTGGTATCATTTGCAGTTGAATTGATAGGATTCAGATGCTTAGTAGCAACTCTAGTAGTTCTTGAACTTTACTTTGAAATTCAGGCAGTTTGGTGTTCAATTCGTAGTTCTAGATGTTATTTTTCTGTATTGATCGCGTGAGCGAGTTAGTATGACGTTTTTAGACTTGTGCGGATGTTTGGTTTGGAGCCCCGAGGGCTCGGATGAGTTTCGGACATGTTTCTGAATGTTTTGGACTGGAAACAGGAATCTGGTGTGCTGATGCCTCTGGTGCCGCATTTGCGAACACCAGGTTCGCAATTGTGACCTTAGTAGGGGGGTCTCAGGTATCACAATTGCAACATCCGGGGCGCAATTATGATGTAGTTCAAGAAACTGGGTAGTTCGCATTTGTGACAAAAGTGTCTCATTTGCGAGAAAGACTGGCTTCGCAAATGCGAAAACAATGTCGTATTTGCAACTGCCTCTTAGGCTGTCAGTTGAACCCATGTCGCAATTGCGACAACTGCAACTGATCAAAAGTGGCGGGAGTTAGGATTTTTCAATATATTTTCTCATTTTAGAACCCTATAGTTGGTAAGAGGCGATTTGGAGAGGGGATTTTCATCTGCAAACATTGGGTAAGTGATTTTAATCAATTTTCAAATATATTTCATGAATATATCTTAGATTTAACATCAAACCTATGTCAATCAAAGAGAAAAAATTGGGAAATTTTGTCACATTTTTTGAAAAATAAGAATTTGAGTTTTGAGAGTCGATTTGAACTCGGATTTTGAAACTAATAACATATATGGATTCGTGGGGTTATGGTTAGTCTGAATCTACCCTTGGACCCGGGTTTCGACCGGGCGAGTCTCGGGTTGACTTTTGTTGACTTTTTGGGAAAAAAGTAAAGATCATAGCTTTATATATTTTAATTGTTTTTTCTTGTATTGTTTGATGATATTAAGTCAATGTTGGTTATATTTGAGCAGTGTGGAGGCGATCATTAAGTGAAAAGCTATTTTCGAGGTTTGAGTTGGCCTAATTGAGGTAAGTATCTTGCCTAACCTTGTGTGGGGGAAGTACCCCTTAGGATTTGGGATTGATTGTGCTATTTGTGTTATGTGAAAGCTGTGTACGCAAGGTGACGAGTGGGTACACGGGTTATATGTTGTAATTGAGACCGGTTTAGGTAATTTAGAATCTTTCCATGCCTTAAATTGAATTGTCATATCATGTTTTAATCCTCATTGTTAATCTACTCTTACATGCCTTATTTGAATTTTGTAATGCTTGTTCCACCTCTTACTTGTTGTTTTGCTATTATATGCCTAGTTGAAGTTATTGCGTTCCTTATTGTCTTGATGCATCTTTAATTGTTGAATTACTTGTAATTGAAGTTGTTATTTCATGAAATATCTTTTTATTGAGTTATTGGTGTTGAAGTTGTGAAAGCCGCTATCACATTGAGGCGAAGTTATTAATTATTGAGATATCTTCCTTGTTGAGCAAGTCACACTCTTTGTTATTGTTGATGTTCTTGTACATATTGTGGTTGAGCCATGGGCTATTATTGTGGAAACATTGATATTGTTGATTCTTGGCAAGTTGTGGCATATGGGCACTTGTGGTGCAAGATATTATTGTGTTGTGATATTGATGCGTATGCGAATGTATAAGGATAGGGGTTAATGTGTATGCGGCGGCACAATGTGGGATTTATGTGCGTGTTGCTAGTAAGGGAATTACTTGAATTCACGTGGCATCATAAGGTGGGCTAAAGTGCATGTAGCTACTTCAGAAAAAATATTTTCAAAACTATCTTAATGTGAGGCGCATGTGATGGTTTAAGGAAAGATTGTGATTGAAATTGAGAAATGTGAATACGATACGGTACCTCGGTTGTGATTCTTGCTGTGCATCTCATGTTGAAAAGAGCTAATGGTTGAATAGTTCTTGTTTCTTTTATTCTTCCTTGTCTTATCAGTTTTTTCTGTATTTGACAATTTGTGGTTCTCATTATTTGTTTCCTTCTTGTTATCTTATGCTTACAATTCTGTCATTAGTTTACGTTATTCAATTGCTTCGTTATCAATCATTTCCCCATTTTCAACTACTTCCCGTTATTATATGTTATTTTGTTCTGTTTATCATGTTTTAGTAGGTGTCTTGATCTGGCCTCGTCACTACTCTACTGAGGTTAGGCTTGATACTTACTGGGTACCGTTGTGGTGTACTCATACTACGCTTTTGCACATCTTTTTGTGCAGATCCAGGTACCTCATATAAGGCTACGCATCAGTGATTTGGCTATACACCCTGAAGACTTCAAGGTATACCTGCTTGGCGTCCGCAGGCCTCAAAGTCACCTTCTCGATGTATGGTATTCCGCATACCGAGAAGCATTTCATAGGAGGAGATTTCAATAGACAAATTGGAGCGACGTGTGGGGGGTATGATGATATACATTGTGGCTTTAGTTTTGGAGATAGAAACGAAGGAGGAACTTCTTAGCTGGACTTTGCTAGAGCATTTGATTTGGTGATAGAAACTCGATTTTCCCGAAGAAGATGGAGCACTTGGTAGCCTTCCGGAGTTCGGTGGCCGAGACTTAGATTGATTATCTACTCACCAGGAAGTCTGATAGACGTCTTTGCACGGATTGCAAGGTCATCCCGAGTGAGAACCTCTCGACCCTCTGTAGGCTCTTGGTCATGGACCTTGAGATCACGAGGAAGAAGAGGAAGAGGGCGGTGTACAACCAACATAGGATCAAGTGGGGAGCCTTACCAGAAGCTAAAGCGCATGAGCTATTTAGTTTAACCAAGGTGCGAGAAAGGACGGCTCGTGACTTGGACCAAGTGAAGTGCATCGAGGACGAAGGGCTTATCCGTCGGAGATGGAAAACCTACTTCTATAGACTCTTGAACGAGAAGGGGACAGGAGAATTGTACTGGGTGATTTAGAACTCTCCAGGAGTCATTGTGGCTTTGGGTATTATAGGCATATTAGGGTTGAGGAGGTTGAGGGGGCTATGCACAAGATGAGCAAGGGTAAAGTGACTAGGCCGGATTAAATCCCAGTGGAGTTTTGGAAAAGGGCGAGCAAGGCAGGCTTGGAGTGGTTTACTAGGTTATTTAATGTCATTTTTAGAGCGAAGAAGATGCCCGAAGAGTGGAGGTGGAGCATGATGGTTCCTGTATACAAGAACACAGGTGATATCGAAAATTGCAATAACTATCGGGGTATCAAGCTGCTTAGCCAAACAATGAAAGTTTGGGAGAGGGTTGTAGAGCTAAGGGTGAGGAGGAGTGTGTCTATTTCCGAGATAGGGAGAGGAAGAAGGACTTCCATATGGTGTTCATCGAATTAGAAAAGGCGTACGATAAAGTCCCAAGGGATGTTTTGTGGAGATGTTTGGAGGCTAGAGATGTACCAGTTGCCTACGTTAGGGTGATTAAGGATATGTATGATGGAGCAAAGACCCGATTGTGACGACGGTGGGAGGTAACTCGAGCTATTTCCCGGTCATGATAGGGTTGCATCAGGGGTCGACACTCAGCCCTTTTTTGTTTACCTTGGTGATGGACATACTAACGTGCCACATCCAAGGGGAGGTGCCGTGGTGCATGCTATTTGCAGATGATATTGTATTGATTGACAAGACGCGATGCAGTATGAAGGAAGACCCTGGAGTCTAAAGGTTTCAAGTTGAGCAGGAGTAAGACAGAATACTTGGAGTGTAAGTTCAGTGGTGAGACTCAAGGAGGGGAAGGGGAGGTGAGGCTGGACTCGCAAGTCATCCCTAGGAGAGGATATTTTAAGTACCTTAGGTCTATTATACATGGGGATGGGAGATTCATGAAGATGTCACACATCGTATTGGGGCGGGATGGATGAAATGAAGACTCGCTTCCGGTGTTTTGTGTACTAAGAAGGTGCCAGCGAAACTTAAAGGTAAGTTCTACAGAGTTGTGGTTAGACCAACTATGTTGTATGTGGCTGACTGTTAGCCAGCCAAGATCGCTCATGTCCAGAAGATGAAGGTAACAAAGATGAGGATGTTGAGATAGATGTGCGGGCACACTAGGTTAGATAGGATTAGGAATGAGGTTATTCGTGACAAGCCAGGTGTGGCCCCTATTAAGGACAAGATGCGGGAAGTGATGCTCAGGTTGTTTGGACATGTGAGGAGGAGGAGAACAGATGCCCCGGTGAGGAGATGTGAGAGGTTGACATTGGAGGGCCTATAGAGAGGTAGAGTAGGCTGAAGAAGCAATGGGGAGAGGTGATTAGGCAAGACATGGCGCAACTTTAGCTGACCGAGGATATGAACCTTAATAGGAAGGTGTGGAGGTCGAGGATTAGAGTAGTAGGGTAGGTGGTCTAGATTGTTCATACTAGTAGTATTGTCACGCATTCTCGCATTCTATTTGTAGTAGGTTTTTATGACTAAACGTTATTTTTTTTTCATTGTTGGTCATCTTACGATCCTGTTGTTTTCATTCTGCTTTTATATGGCTTTTTGGTGCTGTCCTTTCTTGTCTATATTTTCATTAATGTGGTACTTATGCTTTCCGGAGACGAGGGTTTGTTGGAAACAACCTCACTATCCTCACAAGGTAGCGGTAAGGTCTGCATGCGCACTATCCCCCCCAGACCCCACGATGTGGGATAGTACTCAATATGTTATTGTTGATTACTCCTTATCTAGACACTGTTGTACTAGGGATTTCACAGTTTACTCGTGTAGAGCTTATGACTCAGTACCACCGGTTTTGGGAGTATTATTATAAACATTCTGTTTCAGATTTATTATGAGATTAAATTATCTTGTTAACTTAGCTGTTAAATTCCGATAAGTATTCATGAATGTTAGGCTTACCTAGTCTTAGAGACTAGGTGCCATCACGACATTCTAAGGTGGGAAATTGGGGTTGTGACAAATTCACACAATAAGACCACATATGCTACAATATTACCAAAACAACAATACCAATCTCACAATAAATCACAGCCCACGACTCAACAATAATATGTAAAATATTTAGAACAACGTCAGAATGAAACGGTAAATAACTCGACAATGAAAGATATTCCATCTAACAATAACTTCAATTAAAATTATATTAATAGCCTAAGAGTCTAAACCGGTCAATTACCACATATAAGCCCGGGTATACACTCGTCATCTCGTGTACACGTCTTTCACATAGCACAAATAATATAGTTAGACAAAATCCTATGGGGTAGTTCCCCTCATATAAAGTTAGGCAAGATACTTACCTCAAAGAAGCTAAATCAATATCTAAGAAGCCCTTCCCGTGTGAAACAACCTCCGGAAGGCTCGAATCTAGCCAAAATAACTTAATATCATAAATAAAAGCCATAGGAAGTAATTCCGGATAATAAAACTTCGATCTTTAATGAAGACTAAAAAGTCAACCATGCCCGCACCTCGGAACCCGACAAAACTCAAAAAATATGAACACCCACTCCGATACGAGTCTAACCATACAAAAATCATCCAATCCAACCTCAAATCAGTCTTCAAATCATCAATTTAATTTTTACAAACTTTTTTACCAAAATCCCCATTCTCAAACTCAAATCATCAATCAAACATTAAAACCGAGGTTGGAATCATGAAATATAATCAAAACCGAGTAAAAAAATACTTACCCCAATCCAAGTCATGAAAATCCCCTCCAAAATTGCACAAACAATGCTCTCTAACTCAAAATGCGATAAAATAACTCAACCATCGATATATATAGAATCTGCCCAAGCATTTTCGCATTTGCGGACAAATTAGCACACATGCGCTCCCACATTTGCAAGAAGAAAGCCCGCATCTACTACATTCACTTACCCGACTGCCATTCGTACCTACGCAATAATCTCCACACCTGTAATATCAAACAAATGCGAACATGTCCGCAGAAGCAAACGCCCACATGGAGCCTCAATCCCGCATCCACGATCATTATTTCGCAGATGTGACCTCGCACCTGCGGTCCCTCACTCGCAGAAGCGAAACACCTAAACATGCCACAACGTCGTAGAAGCGACACTAATCTCGTAGAAGTGGATCTGCACCTGCGCTCCTACTTGCATAGATGCGAAACACCAAAACCAGGCCTGCCCAATACATAAAAATGATCTGAGGCTCATCGAAACACCCTCGAGGCCCCCGGGACCCCATCCGATCACACCGACCAGTCCCATAACATAACGCGGACCTACTCAAGGCCTCAAATCATGCCAAACAACATCAAAACTACGAATCACACCTCAATTAAAGTCTAATGAAAACTTTCAATTTCAAAAATTCACGTCGAACCATATCGAATCAATTCGGAATAACCTCAAATTTTGCAAGCAAGTCTCAAATGACACAACAGACCCATATCAACTCCCGAAACCACGACCCGAGACCAATATCAACAAAGTCAACTCTCAGTCAAACCTCTCAACCTTCCAAATTTTCAACTTTCCAACTTTTGCCAAAAAGTACTAAACCAACCTACAGACCTCCAAATCCAAATTTTGTTCCAAAATCACCATACGAAGCTATTGAAACTATAAAAACTCTATTCCGGAGTTGTCTACACACAAGTCGAACTCCGATCAATTCTTTTAACTTAAGCTTCTAAAGTGAGAATCATTCTTCCATATCAATCCCAAATTGTTCAAAGATCAAAACCAACAAAAATGCAAGTCATAATTCAAAATTTGAAGCTTCTAAAACCTCAAACCACCGAATGAAACGTTAAAACTCAAAATGACCAGTCGAATTATTACATGATGATACCCTATACATGCCATATTGCGCTAAGGATATTAGTGTGGAGATGTTCGAGTTCATGACATGGATTATTGAAATATCGAATTTCCCAGCAAAAATATATATAAGATCAAGGCTAAAGATGACTTTTTAACCAAGTTTGACTTATTGAGTATTTGACCACTGATCAGAGATTTGATGGTTCCGATAGGACCAAATGGTATTTTGGACTTGGGCATATGTCCGGATTCACATTTGGATGTTTCTATAAAGTTCAACATCATTTGATGGAAGTTGACAATTTAAAGGTTTGGAATTTTTTGATGTTTAACCATGGTTTGACTTTAAGGCTATCAGGTTCGGATTTTGGTTTAAGGACTTGAAATATGCTTGTTTTGTCATTTGAAACTTGCCTGCAAAATTTGGTGTCATTTGGAGTTGATTTGATGTGGTTCGGATGCGTGGTTGCAATTCTAGAAGTTCTTGTAGTTCATTATGATTCTCATACGTTTTGGCGTCCGATTCGGGCTTATAGAGGTTACTTTTGTGTTTCGATCGTGCGGGCGAGTTCGTGTTATGTTTTTGGACTGGTGTGGGTGTTTGGTTTGGAGCCTCAGGGGCTCAGGTGAGATTTGGATTGGTTTCAAATTGATTTTGTTAAATTGTTGAGTGCTGGTACTGGTTTCATTGCATTTGTGATGTTTTTGTCCTAAATGTGAATATCGCATTTCTGAAGCAGCCTCGCATATGCGAACCTGGGCTACTGGGAAGAGTTCACATTTATGAAGAACTCCCTCGCATTTGCGAAGTGTTGTTGTTCGGTTTTGCGAAGATACCTACCGCTTTTGCCAGGGCAGGGGTGTAGCGATAGAAAGTTTTGAATCAATAATTCCTCAAAAGTCATTGCTAGTACGTTTAATACAGTTACTAATATACCTTAGGCCTTAATTAGAAGTTGTAAGGCCGACATGTCTTTATCCCGAAATGAGTAGATGCGGAATCTCATCTGTTTGAAAGGTAAGTTGTCTTTGCATTTGCGATATTTTGGGTCGCAAATGCGGCTTTAGCAGAGATTTCATCAGGGAAATCTCTGCTAAAGCCGCATTTGCGACCCAAAATATCGCAAATGCGAAGAGAGCTGCCCTCGCAAAAGCGGCAGGCATCTTCGCGAAAGAGAACAATAATACTTCGCAAATGCAAACTCTTCCCCAATAGCCCAGGTTTGCATGCAAGGCTACTTCGCAGATGTGATAGTCGCATTTGCGACAAAAACATCACAAATGCGATGAAACCACTACCAGCACTCAACAATCTAACAAAATCAATCCGAAATCAATCCTAAACTCACCCGAGCCCCCCAGGATCCAAACCAAAAACCCACATCAGTTCAAAAATATAACACGAACTCGCTCGATCAATCGAAACACCAAAGTAACCTCTAGAAGCCCGAATTAGATGTCAAAACGCATGAGAATCACAATGAGCTTCAGGAACTTCTAGAATCACAACCACGTGTTTGAACCACATCAAGTCAACCCCAAATGACACTAAATTTTGCAGGCAAATTTCAAATGAAGAAACAGACCTATTCCAAGTCTCAAAACTAAAATCCAAACCCGATAGCCTTAAATTCAAATCATGGTCCAACTTCGAAAAATTCCAAACCTTTAAATTGCAAACTTCCACCAAATGATGCCGAAACCTTCTAGAAACATCCAAATGCTAATACAGGCATATGCCCATATCCAAAATCACCATCCGGACCTACCAGAACCATCAAATCTCCGATCTGAGGTGATATACTTAAAAAGTCAAACTTGGTCAATTCTTTCAACTCCGAGCTTCTCAATTGAGAGTCGCTGCTTAAAATCATTTCCGAACCAATCAAAAACTAACGATGACCATGCACGCAAGTCATAATACACTATGTAAAGCTATTAATAACCTCAAACTTCCAAACCGGATGCAATTACTCAAAACGACCAGTCCCGGGTTGACTTTTGTTAATTTTGAGAAATTCTGTAAAGATCGTAAATTTAACTGTTGGGATTGATTTCTCTTGCATTATTTGATGTTATTAAGTCGATTTTGGTTAGATTTGTGCTGAGCAGAGTTGAATTATGAATGAAAAGCTATTTTTGAGTATTGATTGAGGGCTTTTGAGGTATGTGTCTTGCCTAACTTCATGTGGGGGAAACTACCCCCCTTAGGATTGGTATTGTTGATTCAATTGTGCTAAGTGAGATCCGTGTATACCAGGTGACGAGTGGGTATACGGGTTGTACGTAGTATTCGACCGGTTCAGGCTACTTAGGCTATTTCCATGCTTTAATTGAAATGCCATATTATGTTCTAGATTCTCATAGTTAAATCATACTTAATTATGCTAGACTATCCTTAAATGCTTTAGTTGAATTATTTAGTAATTGTCCTACATCTTACTTGCTAAATTTCTCTCATGCTTTAGTTGAACCTGTTGCCCTTTATTGTCACATGTTATCTCTTTATTGTTAATTATCATTGTTTAATAAATTATTCATGTTTCCCTTTTATTTGTCGACTTCCGTTATTTGATACTCATTTTTGAAGATTGTTTCCTTTATTGTGAGTTAGTCTTATCTATTATTGTGGTTACACGTTGTTTTTCCTATTGTTAAGTTATTTGATGTTGAGGTTGTGGAAGTTGCTAATACGTTGAGGCGATGTTGGTTATTGTTGAAACATTTATCCTATTGAGCATTTTCCATCCATTATTGTTGTTAATATTCTCGTATACATTGTGGTGGAGCCACGGGCTATTATTGTGGAAATATTGCTATTGTTTATGTTGGCAAGTTGTGATATGTGGGCACTTGTGGTGTGATGTTGATATAGTGATATGATATTGATGCGCATGCGACAGTGTAAGGCTTGGGTTGAAGTGCATGTGGCAGTATAAGGTGGGACTTATGTGCGTGTTGCAAAGTGTTTTGGTGGGAATATTTCTTATTGCTTCAATCTTTATTGTTCTAGCTATTGTTGTCCGCTCTTGATCATTGTAGCCCTTTAATTGCTTCTTTTGTGCTATCTCCATTGTTGATTTCCGGTACTAGTTCATGACTATTATCTTGGTTTCATCTCGACTGTTTCTTCAATTTTCCATTATATGTATGTATTACATTTTCATACTATCTATGGCCTAGGGAAATTGTTATTGATGATAATTGTGTAGTGGTGTGCCTACCTTGTGTGAGTTATGCATTTTACATTTTGTAATGTTGTTTCCTATGTACCATTCGCCGTCTCTATTCGTACTTGTTGACTTGAGTTGTGGTAGAACACTTGCACAATGCGAATCCTGACATTTATTGACCATTCTCATGTATTCTCGTTTACTTGCCTTGTGTGTTAGGGTTGTACTATTGGCACATGCGTCATCCGTACGGTTATGAGATATTACCACTCCCTTAGCATGTGAGTTGTCCGTGCATCACGTTCGTTGTCCGTGCGATTATGAATTGTAATGTGGGCATAGGATGTCAAGTGATTAGGGTTCGTGAATTAGGACCCGTGAATTGAATGTATGAGGTATGGCACCTCGAAAAAACTCTTGAGTAGATCTAGTGTGAAAGATATTATTCTTATTGAGTTGTTATTAGTTTCCTTACTTGGTTTCAACGGACTTAAACTGTATTCGGCTTATCTTAAAGTGTTATTACCAGTTTGTTCCTTGTTGATAATTATTGCTTCTAGTTTTCTATTGCAAGTTTTATTATCGTTTACCATGTTTAGCTCTCTATTGGTACTGTTCCTTGTTAGTTTCATATTTTTACTTGTACAGGTTATCATGTCTAGTAGGTTTCTTGACTGTCCCTCGTCACTACACCACTGATGTTAGTCTTGACACTTACTAGGTAAGGTTGTGGGGTACTCATACTATGCTTTTGTACATCTTTTTGTGTAGATCCAGGTACGTCTGCTCTTGTCGGTAGATAGAGAGTCTTGCCAGCTTCTTTTATCGGAGACTTCAAGGTATGCCTGCTCGGCGTCCACAGGCCTTAGAGTCACCTTCCCTTATTTTCATTACCATTGTATTTCCTTTTTTGGTAGTGATGTTGTAGAACTCTAGCAGCATTCTATGAAGCTTATGACTCAGTTCCACTGGTTTTGGGGTGTAAGATTGTGAGATTTTATTTACTGACGCTTTTATCCTATTTTTTGTCGCTTTTAGTATCTTTTATTTATATATCTATTCAGTAGTTGCTATTTGTTAGGCTTACCTAGTCGTAGAGACTAGGTACCATCACGACATCTTTCGAAGGGAATTTGGGGTCGTGACGAGTTGGTATCAGAGTTTTTGTTTCATAGGTGCTACGAGTCATAAGCAGGTTTAGTAGAGTCTTCCGGATTGGTACAAAGATGTCTGTACTTATCTTCGAGGGGCTACAAAACTATTAGGAAATTCCATTTTCTTTATTCCTTATCATGCGACATTGATTCAACTTGACGCATATATCTTATATTCCTTTGCATCCACTCGTGTATGATATTGCGCACTTGGTATCAGCTATGTGCCAACGGATCATGATGCTGGAGAGGAGCTACGAGGTAGACAGGGATGCTCAAACTTTGGCTCAATGTGTCATCCAGACCGAGGACATAGATGTATTGAGAGACCAGTCAGTTGTTCACGTGGGGTTGTAGCGGGTTCTAACATCTAATTAATAAGTGCAAATATCAGAAAATTTGATTGGCTGCCTAATCTCCGCGATCGTGGAAGGGTCATGAGGCGGATGATGATTTGAGGATAGTGGGTGGTATTAGAAACTATGTGGTTCGTATAGGATATCTCTCAGTGAAAGATACATATTATCATTCAAGGCACTGGAAGAAGCAAGTTCGACGGTCACGAGAATGAACATGCGGGTATTTCATGATTGGTGTTGTACAATCTATGAATGTTAACATTGTGGATCATCAGGTGTTGTGTCCTATGACTTCGCGCCAAGTGGGAGAGTCCACTATCGATGATCAGATTGTAGGGTCGCGTGTTATATCAGTTTAGGACTTGCAGTGTTTTTGTGTCATAAATAATTTTGCACTTCAGCATTAGGAAAGTTAAAGAAACAGCTTCAGAATCACAGAAGGTCTCTTCATAGTGGGTATCTCAGTTGGGGCATTATAGGGTGCTTCAGAGGAAATACTATGGTTTATGAGCGTCTGGACTACGTGGTTTATACTAGGATTTGCTGTATTATGCTTTGGTTTTGGGATTATTGTGTATCAACAGGGAGAAGTGTTACCTCGAAGAGAAATCGAGGAGTATCCGAATAAATGGGTCAACTCGGCGGTGTCGGGTCAACATAGCAATGGAAGTAATTGGTACTTTCTGGGTCTTAATTCTCTACCGGTGTTTGTGGCAGTACTCTTGGGTTGGCCAATTTACATGACTCGGTTCAGTTGGGGAGATTCTGTCCTGATGGCTTAGTTATGTGCGGGTGGGTCTCGGAGAGTTTTCGATGGTGTCAGCCACGAAGTGAGTCGGCTGTCTGCTACGGGCATAAGGAATATGTTTCACATTATGGTTTTATCCTGGATGGATATCAGTAGTTAATAGAATGCTGGAATTAATAGATATCGTATGTGAAGAGCGTGCATTTTAGGAAGGCACCTTGTGTTTTGTTTTGCGGATACTTGACTAGTAGTAAGGTGATTACCGAGTTTTAAGGTTTCTGATGTCCGAGTTTAATATACGTAGCATGGAAGACCGGTGTGGGTGCTTTCGTAAGATGATGTAGTGTGAGTGATGTATCATCCATTTGAGTAGCATAGTTGAGATTGGGTGGAAATTCTGGTATTCATGAGGTTTCGGGGCTGGAGGTCCTCGTAAGCGGATTTTCATTTATTATGGATTGTGAAGAAATGTTGAGATTAGGATAACTGATGGCATATATTATGGATAGGTTACTATGGACTCTTGGAAGAATATTTACTTATTTGGGAACGATCGGAATTGGTTTAGGGGATATTTGAAAGCCCGATGGGAATGTGTATTCTATATCGGATCGGGTTTGGGTACTCTTGTGAAGTTGATATTATGGTCATGTTACCGGGATGATTGGATATTATTCATGCCCCGGTCTAGGTTATGTGCTCCTCTCTTATGGTATGATGGACTGTGAGGTTGTATGATTATTCTCATGCATGTTGTAATCCTGTTTAGGCCTTATGTTGATGTGGGAAAGATAGCCCTCATGATGTTGATTTGCTCATCTCACCGTAGTTGTTCTTTCTTTCCTCCATGTTGTATTATTTCTATTCATTTTCCCACAGTTATATTTGTGCACTCTATCGTGCTTGATATCGGTATTCACGTGGTAAGTGAACCTGAGCACCTTGGCTCGATGGGTATCCCTGTGTGGATTAATATATTTGGGATCGGGCTGCATGCCGCAGTAGATGCTATGTGGAATACCCTTTCCTTGTGTGTATTGGATATTTTTTCCCTATGTGGGATGAGTTAATGAAATTGTACTTTTGTTGTTATATATGTTGTACAAGATAGTCCTCGTACCTTGCTTTCCTTCAATTTTTGCTGCATATCTGAGTTATTGCTGGTTTGGTGTATGGCCCGTGTTGAGTGTAAATCCGTGTGGTTTAGGGGTGAGTTGTCGGTTGGTGTACTTGTATTGGCTGAGGTGAGGTTTCTAGATCGGAGATTTGCACTATCGTATCGGGATGAGGAGTGTTTGGGAGGATGGTGCTATTTTCGCTCAGAGTTTGGCAATGGCCCTTGACGGACGAGAGAGCTTCTCGGCTTGTTGATTTCTTGAGTGGTTATGTGTTTCTGCATGTTCTTTTATCATGGGCAGCGTTGTGGAGGTCCTGAATGAAGTTTTACTCAATTTGAAGTGTATTACCGGTACAAAGATTGTTATTGGACAACTATGGTGGTCGGAAGTTATTGCTGCGGGCACTTGAGTTGTGTGGAACATCATGTGATTGTACCGTAGGTTAGGATTGTGTCTCGATTCAGCTTGTTAAGGCTTATATAGTTTATTGATGCAAGAATCGAGCCCTATGATGAGTTTCAAATGTTGAGGATTGGGTTCTGTCCTAAGGTTATGGATTAAGGATAAAGTGAGATCTTCAGTTAAGTTGCGTTGTACATGGATTAGGGTGATGTGGAATCAACCCCGGGTGTATCTATGGTGAGATTATGCAGTGATTTGATAGCTTTGGAACGATTCCTGGTACGTTTGAGGACGAACATATGTTTAAGTAGGGGAGGATGTAATGACCTGGCTGGTCGTTTTGAGTAATTGCGTTCGGTTCGGCAGTTTGAGGTCATGAGTAGCTTTACATAGTGTATTATAACTTGCGTGAATGGTCGACGTTGGGTTTTGAGTGGTTTAGAAATGATTTTAAGGAGCGACTCTCAATTGAGAAGTTTGGAGTTGAAAGGATTGACTAAGTCTGACTTTTTGAGTATTTGACCCTGGATCAGAGATTTGATGGTTCTAGTAGGTCTGGATGGTGATTTTAGACTTGGGCATATGCCTGGATTCGCATTTGGATGTTTCTAGAAGGTTTCAGCATCATTTAGTGAAAGTTGGCAATTTAAAAGTCAATTCGGGACCCGCACAGTCAAAACCCGGTTGAAAACCTAAAACCTGCTAGAAATATCCAAATGCGAATCTGGTCATATGCCCGAGTCCAAAATCACTATCCGGACCTACCGGAACCATCAAATCTTTGATCCGAGGTCAAATACTTAGAAAGTCAAACTTCGTCAATTCTTTCAATTTCGAGCTTCTCAATTGAGAGTCGCTCTTTAAAATCATTTCCAGACCGCTCAAAAACCAACACCGACCACACACGCAAGTTATAATACACTACGTGGATCTATTAATGACCTCAAACTGCCGAACCAGACGCATTTACACAAAACGACCAGTCGGGTCGTTACATCCTAGGTCCCGGTTTGACTTTTGTTGACTTTTGAGCAATTGTGTAAAGATCGTAACTTTAACTATTGGGATTGATTTCTCTTGCATTATTTGATGTTATTAAGTCAATTTTGGTTAGGTTTGTGCCGAGAGGAGGTGAACTGTGAAGGAAAAGCTATTTTTGAGTATTGATTGAGGGCTTTTGAGGTAAGTGTCTTGCCTAACTTTGTGTGGGGGAAACTACCCCCTTAGGATCGGTATTGTTGATTCAATTGTGTTAGGTGAGATTCGGGTACGCAAGGTGACAAGTAGGTACACGGGTTGTACGTAGAATTTGACCGGTTCAGGCTACTTAGGCTATTTCTATGCTTTAATTGAAATGCCATATTATGTTCTAGATTCTCATAGTTAAATCATCCTTAATTTGTGCTAGACTATCCTTAAATGCCTTAGTTGAATTGTTTAGTAATTGTCCTATATCTTACTTGCTAAATTGCTCTCATTCTTTAGTTGAAATTGTTGCCCCTTTATTGTCACATGTTATCCCTTCATTGTTAATTATCATTTTTGAATAAATTATTCATGTTGCCCTTTTATTTGTCGAACTCTGTAATTTGATACTCATTGTTGAAGATTGTTTCCTTTATTGTGAGCTAGTCTGATCTAATATTGTGGTTACACGTTATTTTTCCCATTGTTGAGTTATTTGATGTTGTGGTTGTGGAAGTTGCTAATACGTTGAGGCGATGTTGGTTATTGTTGAAACATTTATCCTATTGAGCATTTTCCATCCATTATTGTTGTTGATATTTTTGTATACGTTGTGTTGGAGCCATGGGATATTGTTGTGGAAACATTGTTATTGCTGTTGTTGGCAAGTTATGATATGTGGGCACTTGTGGTGCGATGTATTGTGATATGATATTGATGTGCATGCGGTGGTATAAGGCATAGGTTGATGTGCATGCGGCAGTATAAGGTGGGACTTATGTGCGTGTTGCTTGTAGGGGAACTACGTGAAGCCACACGGGGTCATAAGGTGGGCTAAAGTGCATATACCTATTTCGGGAAAACTGTTTTCAAATCCTATTTCAAATGTAAGGCTCACGTGGCGGTATAAGGAAAGATTGTGATTGAAATTGAGAAATGTGAATACGAGGCGGTACCTCGGTTGTGATTCTTGATTATACGAGGCGGTACCACGATTGTGACTCTTGATTATACGAGGGGGTACCTCGGTTGTGATTCTTGATTATACAAGGAGGTACCTCGGTTTGATCTCATTATACCTGAGGCGGTAGCTCATTGTGATTCTTGCTGTTTATTTCCTGTTGCAAAGTGTTTTAGTGGGAATATTTCTTGTTGCTTCATTCTTTATTATTCTATATATTGTTGTACGTTCTTGATCATTGTAGCCCTTTAATTTAGTCTTTAGTGCTATATCCATTGTCGATTTCCGGTACTAGTTCATGACTATTATCTTGGTTTCATCTCTGCAGTTTCTTCATTTTTCCATTACATGTCCGTATTACATTTTCATACTGTCTATGGCTTGGGGGCATTGTTATTGATGATAATTGTGTAGTGGTGTGACTACCTTAGGTGAGTTATGCATTTCCTATGTACCATTCATCGTCTCTGTTCTTACTTGTTGACTTGAGTTGTGGTGGAACACTTGCACAAGCATACACGTAATCCTGACATTTATTGGCCATTCTCATGTATTTATTGGACATTCTCATGTATTCTCGCTTACTTGCCTTGTGTGTGAAGGTTGTACTATTAGCACGTGAGTCGTCCATACGGTTATGAGACATTGCCACTCCCTTAGCACGTGAGTTGTCCGTGCGACACGTGCTTTGTTAGTGCGATTTTGAATTGTAATGTGGGCACAAGATGCCAACTGATTAGGGTTTGTGAATTGGGAGCCGTGAAGTAAAACTATGAGGTGTGGCACCTCGGGAAAACTTTTGAGTAGATCTAGTGTGAAAGCGGTTATTCTTATTAAGTTGTTACTTGTTTCCTTGGTTTAACCGGACTTAAACTGTATTCGGCTTACCTTACAGTGTTATTACCAGTTTGTTCCTTGTTGATAATTATTGCTTCTAGTTTTCTGTTTCATGTTTTATTGTCGTTTACCATGTTTAGCTCTCTATTGATCGAGGAGTATCCGAAGAAATGGGTCAACTCGGCGGTGTCTGGTCAGCATAGCAATGGAAGTAGTTGGTACTTTTTGGGTATTAATTCTCTACTAGTGTTTGTGACAGTACTCTTGGGTTGGACGGTTTACGTGACTCGGTTGAGTTAAGGAGATTCAGTCCTGATGGCTTAGTTATGTACAGGCGGGTCTTAGAGAGTTTTCGATGGTGTCGGCCATAGCTTGAGTCGGATGTGTGCTACGGGCATAACGGCGTGCATTTTAGGAAGGGCGTGTATTTTAGTTATGGTTTTCTCCTGGATGGATATCAAAAGTTAATATAATGCTGGCATTATTGGATATCGCATGTGAAGAGCATGCATTTTAGGAAGGCACCTTATGTTTTGTTTTGCGGATGCTTAACTATTGGTACGGTGATTACCTTGTTTTAAGGCTTCTGAAGTCTGAGTTTTTGATACGTGGCATGGAAGATCCGTGTATGTGCTTTCATAAGATGATGGAGTGTGAGTGATGGATCAGCCATTTGAGTAGCATAGTTGAGATTGGGTGGAAATTCTGGTATTCATGAGGTTTCGGGGCTGGATGTCCTCGTAGGCGTATTTTTCTTGATTGCGGATTGTGAAGAAATGCTAAGAATGGGATAACTGATGGAATATATTATGGATAGGCTGCGATAGACTTTTGGAAGGATATTTACTTTTTAGGAATGATCGAAATTGGTTTGGGGGCTATTTGAAAGCCCGATGGGAATGTGTATTCTATATCGGATCGGTTTGAGTACTCTTGTGAAGTTGATATCATGGTCATGCTACCGAGCAGATTGGATATTATTTGTGCCCCGGTCTAGGTTATGTGCTCCTCTCTTATGCTATGATGGGCTGTGAGGTTGTATGATTATTCTCACGCATGTTGTAATCCTGTTCAGGCCTTATGGCGATGTAGGAAAGATGTCCCTCGTTATGTTGATTTGCTCACCGCACCTTAGTTGTGTTTGCTTTCCTCCATGTGTATTATTACTATTCATTTTCCCACAGTTATATTTGTGCACTCTATCATGCTTGATATCGGCATTCATGTGGTCAGTGAACCCGAGCACTTTGGCTCAATGGGTATCCCTGTGTGGGTTAATATATTTGGGATTGGGCTGCACGCCGCAACGAATGTTATGTGGGATACCCTTTCCTTGTGTTTATTGGGTATTTTGTTTTCCTTATGTGGGATGAGTTAATGAAATTGTACTTTTTTTGTTATATCTGTTGTACTTGCTAGATAGTCCTCGTACCTGGCTTTCCTTTTATTTTTGTTGCATATCTGAGTTATTGCTGGTTTGGTGTATGGGCCGTGTTGAGTGAAAATCCGTGTTGTTTAGGGGTGAGTTGTCGGCTGGGCTGCTTGTATTGGCTAAGGTGAGGTTTCTAGACCTGAGATTTGCACTATCGTTTCAGGTTGAGGAGTGTTTGAAAAATGTGAATACGAGGCAGTACCTCGGTTGTGATTCTTGATTATACGAGGCGGTACCACGGTTGTGATTCTTGATTATATGAGGCGGTACCTCGGTTGTGACTCTTGATTATACGAGGTGGTACTTCAGTTTGATCTCATTATACACGAGGCGGTTTCTCGTTGTGATTCTTACTGTTTATGTGCGTGTTGCAAAGTGTTTTGCTGGGAATATTTCCTGTTGCTTCATTCTTTATTGTTCTAGCAATTGTTGTCCGTTATTGATCATTCTAGCCCTTTAATTGCTTCTTTCGTGCTATCTCCATTGTTAATTTCCGGTACTAGTTCATGACTATTATCTTGGTTTCGTCTCGGTTGTTTCTTCATTTTTCCATTACATGTCCGTATTACATTTTCATATTGTCTATGGCCTGGGGGCATTGTTATTGATGATAATTGTGTAGTGGTGTGCCTACCTTGTGTGAGTTATGCATTTTACGTTTTGCAATGTTGTTTCTTATGTACCATTCGCCGTCTCTGTTCTTACTTGTTGACTTGACTTGTGGTAGAACACTTGCATAAGCATACACGTAATTAATCACTCATAACAGTTAAAAGGACGAATCCTGACATTTATTGACCATTCTCATGTATTCTCGTTTACTTGCCTTCTGTGTGAGGGTTGAACAATTGGCACGTGAGTCGTCCGTGCGGCTATGAGATATTGCCAGTCCCTTAGCACGTGAGTTGTCCGTTCGGCACACGAGTTGTCCGTGTGATTGTGAAATGTAATGTGGGCACAAGATGCCAAGTAATTAGGGTTCATTAATTAGGGCACGTGAATTGAAACTATGAAGTGTAGCTGTCACGACCCAAAATCCAACTAGTCGTGATGGCGCCCAACCCAATCTGCTAGGTAAGCCAACTTTCAATTATTCAATTCCAATAATAATTATTAAAGCAATTTAAGTGAATAAAGGTCTTAATCTTATACAATCCCCAAGAACTGGTAGTACAAATCATGAGCTTCTAAGAATAGAATATACAAAGCGGAAATGAAATAAATACATAGTCTATTTGAATAATACATAAATAAAGCTGTTATATATCTAAGGCTACCCTGAACAAGAGACAGCTACAACAGGAACACAGGTACATCTTCAAGTCCCGCAACCATCGAGCACAGCAACAACATCAGCCAACATCTGTACGCAATGTGCAGAAGTATAGTATCAGTACAACCGATCCCATGTACTGAGTAAGTAAAAAACCTAGCCGTAGGTTGAAAGTAGTGACTAGCTTATTCTAAGGTCGGGTCCATAACCAATAGTCCACAACAGTCCATAACAACATAAAGTAAATAACACCAGAAGTAACTCAGAGATAAAATGCTAAGCCAAATCATGATTTCAAAAATAATAGTTCTTCCTTTCAAATACATCAGTGAAAACCCAAATCGTTCGCTGAAGTTGCCAAAAATATGAATAGTTTGAAAACAATAATTTCTCCCAAAATCTTTTCAATAATAAATAAGATGTTTCATTTTCCTTCCGGATAACCCGTGTAAAACAATTGCATCACTATGCCCATCTGTAAAACAAAATGTGTGAGAAATCATGGATGATGTGATATTGTACAGCATCAGGAAAATACATCTCTATGCCTGTATGTCATGTTTGCATGCCAATGCCATGCAACTCAGTGATAAAATCATAAACAGCCCCTCGGCCAAACCTCGCAGTCACTCATGTTACTCGGGTATACCTCACAGTCACTCATGCTACTCGGGCATACCTCACAATCACTCATGCCACTCGGGCATACCTCACAATTACTCATGCCTCCCAGTCACTCAACACTCGGCACTCGGTACTCGCACTCAGTAGGTACCTGCGCTCACTGGGGGTGTGTACAGACTCCGGAGGGGCTCCTTCAGCCCAAGCGCTATAATCTGCACGGACAACTCACGTGCTATAATCATAAAGTATATAAACATGTTGCAGACGGGCAGCCCTGATCCACATAATAATCCTCACAATCAGGCCCTCGGCCTCACTCGGTCATCAATCTCTCCAGTCTCTCGGGCTCACAATGTCATGAAAATAGCCCAAAAATGATGATATGATATTTCAATAAATAACAACAGAGACCGAGATATGATATGCAATGAAATGAATATGACTGAGTAAGAATTTTTAATTTAAAACAAATAATTCACAAAATCGCATGGAATCGCATGGAATATGACCTCTGTGGGTCCCAATAATACTGGCACATAGCCTCAACATGATTTTTAATATGCTTTTCAGCTCAATTTCTTTAACTCATATAATCGCATGGAAAATGCCAAGATCATTTAACTATAAAATTCCACAGAAATAATTATGTCACAATTTTTATAGTGCGCTTCCACACGCCCGTCACCTAGCATGTGCGTCACCTCCCAACAATTCACGAAATACATATATTCAGGGTTCATACCCTCAACTCCAAGATTAGAAGAGTTACTTACCTCGAACAAGCCGGATCCAATATTGAGCAAGCTAAACAATGCTCCAGAAATCCCATTATGCGCGTATAAACTCCCGAACGGCTTGAATCCACCACAATTAATTTGATTTAGTCCACACAATTTATAGGAATAAATTCCATATCAAAATGCTAATATTTTCCACAAAATCCGAAATTACGCCCCAAAAATACCCGTGGGGCCCACGTCTCGAAATCCGACGAAACTCATAAAATACGATGACCCATCTAATTACAAGTTAAACCATACTAATTTCACTCAAATCCGATTCTAAATCGGTATTCAAACTTGAAAAATTCGTTTTGTGACATTATAGAAATTTCCTTCTATTTCACTTGAAGATTCAATAATCTTACACCGAAAGTGAAGATTAATTCATGGAATATAATCACAAGGGAGTTAAGAACACTTACCCCAAGTTGTGCGGAAAATTTCCTCTCCAAAATCGCCCAAACCGAGCTCCAAAATCCGAAGAATGGGTGAAAATGTCGAACCCTCGAACTTAAAGAATTCTGCCCAGCACTTTCGCAGATGCGGCCAAGAGATCGCTTCTGCAACCCTCACTTCTGCGGAAAACAACTCGCTTCCGCGAGAATAACATTGTCCAGCAACACCCGAACCTGCGGATACCATATTCCGCTTCTGCGATGAGCTTCGCACCTGCGCTTCCAAGTCTCGCATCTGCATACCCGCAGGTGCGCGACAAAATCCGCTTCGGCGGTCCATTCCAACCATGCCTTCCTTCGCTTCTGCGATCCACTCTCTGCATCTGCGAACTCGCATCTGCATGCATTCTTCCACAGATTCAGAAAGACCAAAATCAGCAACCTTCAGCAGCAGCAACATGAAGAAATATGATCCAAAATCAAATCCGAAACACACCCCGAGCCCCTCGGGACCTCGTCCCGATATACCAAAAAGTCCCATAACATAACACGGACCTACTCGATGCCTCAAAACATACATAACAATATCGAAACGACGAATCATACCTCAATTCGAAATCATTGAACTTTGAAACTTCAACTTCCACAACTGATGTTGAAATCTATCAAATCACGTCCGATTGACCTCAAATTTTGCATACAAGTCACATTTGACATTACGGACCTGCTCCAACTTCCAGAATCAAAATCCGACCCAGATAACAAAAAGTCCACTCCCGGTCAAACTTTTGCCATTTCAAGCCAAACTTTACTACGGACATCCAAATCATAATCCAGACGCGCTCCTAAGTCCAGAATCACTCAACAGAGCTAACGAAATCATCAGAAATTCAATCTGAGGTCAATTACTCAAAAGTCAAAACTTGGTCAAACCTTTCAAATTTAAAGCTTCTAGCTGAGAATCATTCCTCCAAATCAATTCCGAATAACCTGAAAACCAAAATCGACGATTCACATAAGTCATAATACATCATACGGAGCTACTCATGCCCTCAAATAACCGATCAAAGTGCAAATGCTTAAAACGACCGGTCGGGTCGTTACAATGGCACCTCGGGAAAAGTCTTGAGTAGACGTTGTGTGAAGGCGGTTGTTCTTATTGAGTTGTTACTTGTTTCCTTACATGGTTTCACCGGACTTAAACTGTATTCGGCTTACCTTATGATTTTATTACCAGTTTGTTCTTTGTTGATAATTATTGCTTCTAGTTTTCTGTTGCAAATTTTATTGTCGTTTATCATGTTTAGCTCTCTATTGGTACTGTTCCTTGTTAGTTTCATATTTATACTTGTAAAGGTTGTCATGTCTAGTAGGTGTCATGATTGTCCCTCGTCACTACCCCATTGAGGTTAGTCTTGATACTTACAGAGTACCGGTGTGGTGTACTCATACGATGCTTCTACATATCTTTTTGTGTAGATCCAGGTATATCTGCTCGTGTCGGTAGATAGAGAGTCTCGCTAGTTGCTTTTACCGGAGACTTCAAGGTATGCCTGCTCGGCGTCCGCAGGCCTCGGAGTCACCTTCCCTTATTTTCATTACTGTTGTTTTTCCTTTTTGGATAGTGATGTTGTAGCACTCTAGTAGCATTCTATAGAACATATGACTCAGTTCCACCGGTTTTGGGATGTGAGATTGTGAGATTCTATTTACAGACTGTTTTATCCATTATTTAGTCGCTTTCAGTATCTTATATTTATATATCTGTTTAGTGGTTGCTATTTATTAGGCTTACCTAGTCGTGGAGACTAGGTGCGATCACAACATCCTTCAGAGTGAATTTTGGGTCATGACAATTTCATTGTGGTCATTCCTAATCAACGTACTCGACCTACTCAAGGGGCTGTCAATGGAAATATCACTAAGATTGATGAAGTGCAAAATTATGCTATCGACAAGGAGAAGAAACAGCTATGGTTGAAAATATAACTTCTTAGCCAAGCTTGACTGCTCTTGATGAGAAGCCAACTGATACAGATGATGAATCAGGTGCTAATGAGAATGCAACTGAATTCCCTGCTCCAACTGTGGATGTGGAGATGTCGACTAAAGTACAAGAACTAAGTGTTCCTGAGAAGCAAAGTGAGGTCCATGCACTGTCCGAGGAGAACAAAGTTGGTGACACTAATTCTAGTATTGGTGGTAAAGCAACTGTGATGTTAATGGTGAAGCTAATTCTTGAGTTATTGATTGAGCTAATTATGGAGTTGAAACAATTACAAAGCTTGGCGGTGAATTTGACGTCTTAGGCATTGTGGCTGAGATAGAAGAACATGAAGTTGGAGAAAATATGGTTGATTGATCATTGGAATAGGGATATAATTTGTGTGCCTAGGTTTTGTAACAAACAACCGACTTTCATGTTTTAGATATATTTTTGTTTTTGTTGGTAGATGTGGCTATAAACAATTTAGCTGTGGAGCTAACAATTTGGTGATTTAACTGCATATAGGTTGGTTGTAAGCATATTTATATGCTCAGGGTTATCTGAATGTGATTGTGTTTTTACTTTCGTCGCAATTTCAAAACTTTAATCTGTGATTTTCAGCGCGCTTTAACAATTGATAAGGATGTGATGTATTAGTATCTTGGTAATACTCAATATTATTATCAACTACAACAGAGGTAGAATATCGACTATTAATAGATTTGTGCTCAACCTTAACGAATATGACAAAGATAACGGGATGTAATTCTTTATAGGTACTACAAAATAAATAGATAAAGTGCTCCATATCGTACATGTCTTGTGAAAAACCAAATGACCTGCCAACAAAAGTCCTATAACACATTTTCAAATAACAAGCGCAAGGAAAAGATCAAACAACAGCCTCCTTAGTCGATTCTTATATTCTTCAACTACCATCAACCTATTTTTTATTTGGGCCCTCTCTATTTTGGTATCTCTGAACATAACTTTCAGGTGATCCCTCTGTAATTCAGATTTCTTAAACAAAGTAGTTGATCCTTACTTTCTCAGCTTGTCCGAGCCTTTCCTATAATTCAAGCTACGTAAAGCTTCGAGAAGAGCATAATTCAGCTCACGATGAGCTCATTCTCATAATGTTTTTCAGTATTTTGCTACGCCGGGTTGTGGACTGTCGTACCACCTGAAACGGTCGCAACCACTATTTGTAACGACCCAATCGATCATTTTGAGTTCTAGAACCCCATTCCCCTATTTGTTGCTTCTCATAGGTTTGTTTGATGTATTATGACTTGTGGGTATGGATAGTATGATTCCCGCAGGATTCGAGAGCTATTTGAAATACTTAGTTCTTAACTTGAAGCTTAGAGTTGAAAGAGGTGACCAAGATTTGACTTTTGGATAAACGGACTCATGATCGGGCTTTGATGATTTTGATAGGTTCCTATGATAATTTTGGACTTATTTGTATCTTCAAATTTGTTTTTAGATATTCTTAGAATGTTTTGACCCTACCTGTTAAAAAATGACATTTGGAAGAACTTATGAGTTCATGAGTTTTACCAAGAGTGGACTTTGATGTTAATGGACTTCGATTGGAATTTGTAGTCCTCGGATAGTTCACATAGTTGAATTTACTTATGCACAAAGTTTGGTTTCAATTCGAAGTGTTTAACTATGATTTAGACGCTTGATTGGAAGTATAAAGGCTTATAAACTTTAGAGAGTTTCTATAGGTGATTTCGCCTTTGATTCTTAGATTTGATGTCGCTATTCGTATTTCAAGTCTTTGGACAAGTGTGAATAGGATATGTGAACTTGTTAAGATAATTGGCCGGCGTCTCAAGAGACTGGGGTGAGTTTTGAAGTGGTTTTAGATCATTTCGAACAAAGTTGAGGTTGCTGATTTTTTTGTGCATAGCAGTGCATCGTGATCACTTGCACTAGATGTCGAGATCGCGGAGTATAATTCCAGAGCATCACGATCACGTGAGAGGTGATGCGATCTCGTAGGGGAGCATGAGGGGCTGAGGCTTTTGGGCTTCGGGATCGCAAGGTAGTAGGTTGTGATCGCGGAGCTTTGCAATCTGATTAATCATGATCGCGTAAAGGTCCACGCGATCACTTAGAAGAAAAGCATAGGCAGTTTTTTGCATCGCGATTGCGAGGGCCATGGTAGCGATCGCAAAGAGTAAATCAGTAACAGGGGTATTTAAAGTCCCAATTTTGGGATGTAGCTTATTTTCACCCTCTTTAAATTTTGGAGAACAATATGTTACACCCCATGTTTTCGTACATAAGAGTACGTCGTAAGACAATTGATGTAAGCTCAGAAATAAGATCATTTTTAAAAGTACATAAGGTAAGTTAATCATGTTACCTTGGAGGTTATAAATCTTTAAGATCATGGATAATAAGTACCAAGAGGGTTGAAAGACTTAGAAGCTAAACAAACTTAAGAAAATAAGTTTCGTCGAAAGTCGATAAGTTTGGAATGTTATAACATGCACTTTGGGGTAAGGCTAGCATTCTTAACATAATAAGGAGGTTATGTCACGAGTTATTTTAGTCGTATAATAGTCGTGTGTTACATTTTGAAGTCAAGTGAGTTGTGGAACAAAAGTTAGCGAAGGTCATCACAAGTTACATTCATAAATATACTGAAAATTAGGTCAAATATAGCTGCAATTTTCTTCCAATATACATGGAATTTGTTACACCTTCTGCGTTCCAATGTAATGTATAATGAATATGAGACTTCTTATTCATAATTTAAATGAGTGTAAAGTCATAATATGACTATATATAAAGTTTTAAAAAAATCGGATTTAAGTTGCGGAAAAACCGACAAAGGATTTGCCTTGTAACGAAGCTTTTTGAGCAATATATTTCGTGTATTATAAGAGGTCTTTTTGGGACATATTATATATCAAATTGAATATCTTGGAATGTAGTTTCCAATACTCTTAACATTTTATTCTTAGGACGTCCGGATAAAAAGATATAAGCGTCTGAAGAAGGGCCAGTGCTAGGGTGCCAAGCAAGCACCTCTTTGACTTTTCAAAAGATGATATATATAGGTTTTAAGTCGCCTTTCTCTTCATTTTTCATAGAAAATGAAAAGAGAACCCCCATAAACCTATCCTTAATCTCTCTACAAGGGTTTCAAATAAGATTACTATCCTGGGTATGAAATCAAGAAGTAATAACATTAGAATGATCCCTACGACGTAGAGATCATTATACCGCCTCGCTTTTTCTTTGTAGTTTGAGTTTTGAAAGGTACTTTATAGTTAAGAATGTTACACACCACATTTTCGCATATGAAAGCACGCCATAAATAAATTGATGAGAGCTCGGAAATGAGATGTTACATACCGTATTTTTTTTGTACGCTAATATTTCGTCGTAAGTTAATCGACTTAAGCTCGGGAACGAGATTATTTTGGGATTATAAGTATTATGCTATTCCAAACAAGTGATGAGAATATTCATGAAGGAGAGAGGGTAAGCAAATCGAAGAAAATAAAATTCCTCGAAGTTTGACAATTTGAGATAAAATATGGTCCGAGCTATAATACCCGATATTTATGGATTAGTGCCATACAAGGTACCATAGGGCCATGATAGTATGATGTATAAAGTGTATTAAAAAGGAGTAGTATTTTAGGTAATTTGAGATAATTCTTAATTATGTGGATAATTAAATAATTATTAATTTTAGTGGGAGGTTAACAATTAATTAAGGAATTAAGTGGATAAATTTGGATAAGACTAACCCCCTCCCCAACGTGGCAGCAAACCCACCCCTAATAAATGACTCATAATGTCATTTGGTAATGTGGCAAAGTTTGTGAACTCTTTGGTTAAAGTATTAGAAATAATCTATATAATATTCTATAACTTATAAGATATGTTTAATCTTAAGAAATGGATAACTGTTTTACCAATTATAATCTTGATTCATAGACTTGCTTAAGCTCACGGGTGAAGCTCAAGAATTTCAAGAATCACCTTATTCACTACAAGACTTCTAATTCACAAAAGAACATGAATTAGCAGTTAGCAAAGTAGCGGATTTTGAGCAAAGAATTTCATACAGAGTTACACTGCGTAATAGCAACGGGATTTGCAATTCTAAGAGAGCCCGGTACAATCTTTCTCACGAATATCATACGGAATTTCACCTACTTCGCTTCTCCATTACATGTTGTCGCAATCAACGCATGTTAAAGATATTGCCAAGAGAATCGGTTCAGGTATGTTAAGGCTATTCCTTCTTTCTTTTGGCATGGTCCAAATGATATAAATGAAATGAGCAAAATGCACAACTTTCATAAATGACTCTATTCATAGAAATACTAGAGATGTCTATATTCTTGATTCCCCATGTGAATTATTATTATATCTTCTGTTCATGGGTCTCAGAAAAATACGTATTTGATAAAGTTTATCCGAAAGACATACTGTTTTTTATGGTATTTCGAGAAATCTTATTAACGTATTTCTTATGCATTTCATGCATTTATACATGTACATTGATCCATGACCAGATGGCGTTATATACGCGTATATATGTATATTATATTTAAATGGGATATGGAAAAAAGGTTACGACGTTATATACGCACCACCACCTGATCAGCTGGTATACGTTGATGATTTTTCCACAGTGGCCGAAATGATATGATGGGATGCCTTCAGAGGTTTGATGATATTATGAACGTATATACCTATGCATGGTATGACATTTATACGCATATGCATGATATTATAAAAATACAATTATTCACAGAGCTATGCAGACGTACATGTTGAGTCCTTTACTCCATGTTTCTCTCATGTCTATTATTTACTGATTTTCATTCCTTACATACTCGGTACATTCTTTGTACTGACGTCTTTTTTGCCTGGGGATTCTGCGTTTCATGCCCGCAGGTCCCGATAGACAGGTCGAGAGTCCTCCAAGTAGGCGATCCGCTGAGCGGAAGATATTGGTGCACTCCATTTATTTCGGAGTTGCTTGTTTGATTAGTATGATTTAGATATCTATTATTTTGTATGGCGGGGCTCTGTCCCGACCTCTATGACACTTCTATACCCTTAGAGGCTTGTAGACATATGCCGTGTACGTGAAAGATTGTACGGCCTTGTCGGCCTATGTTTTGAGTTTATAAATGATCATGTTAGCCTATTAGGCCCGTATGTCACGTGTATATGATGATGTAATAAGAAAGATACGTTACGTTGGTACTCGGTTGAGTAAGGTACCGGGTGCTCGTCGTGACCCATCGTTTTGGGTCGTGACAAAAGTGGTATCAGAGCAGTTCTGTCTTAGGGAGTCTACATGTCGTGTCTAGTAGAGTCTTGTTTATGGGTGTATTGTGCACCACACTTATAAGCAGGAGGCTACAAGGTATTTAGGACTATCACTCTTTCTTCTTACTCTAGATCGTATGGTAGAACTCAGTTGTAAGAACTCAATTTCCTAAACTCTATCTTATTCATAATACGACAATGCCTATATCTAGAAAGATGGTTGGTAAGAGATTGCATGTGGCTGTGAAAGAGTTGAGTCAGAGGGACTCGATTTTGCATGATGCTTATGATGAGTAAATGTAAGGTCTTCAGTAGATCATATGTGTACTAAGACATGTAAGCTTTTTGATAAGGAGCCTTAAAGCAGAAATATCTATCCACCCCTATGGTGAAAGGCAATGAGAGATTCAAAAGATAGATACAAGTTTCAACAAATAAAAGAAGCAAGATGAATAAGGGTACGAGGCGCCCAGTTAATGAAGATTATCAGTATTTATAATTCAGGCAGAGGAATGTAAGCCTTTTGAGTTGCCTTCAACAATAACATAGGTATGTATAATTTGGCCACACCCATTTCTGTTATACCTTATTGGGGGCTAACCGGTGTAGTTTAAGAAAAGGACAGGATATCAGGATCCGGTTGGGGTTAGAGTAAACCCAAAATGGTGAATGGATTGTTTGTGTTAGTTGACATTTTCGAAGGATATTAAAAAGGTGCTAATAGATCTCCTTGTGAGGCACCCAGATGGTGCACTCTAGATATTACAATTAGATATGAATACTACCATGATAAAAAAAAATATTCAGAAGATAGGCACTGAAAGCCTGGAAGGGATAAATATTACCTTAGTGTGGCTCGCGACCTCTAGTAGAGCGAGAACGTTAAGCAACCCGAAGAGCCACTGGATGGAGCAAAGGGGAGCTAAAAGAAAAAGAATGTCTTGTTCGAGTTTTTAGAATAAAGTGATAGACATAAATGTTAGCGGGAAATAAGAAGAGAGTTAATGAAGTATTATGAGTAAGATGTGATACATGGATGACAACGATAGATAAAAAAATATGACATTTTTACAGAGTATATAGTCAAGTGAAGGAAAGGACGAGAGGTGACAAGCCTTGAGAAATATGTTCGTGACTCCAACGCGATTACCAAAAGGAAAACTTAGACCCCAGAATAATAAGAAATCAGTATGGATTGGTGAGCAAGATAAACTAAACATGAATTAGGTACTGAGTGATTCAATAATGGTCGACATCATGAGAATTTCAGATTTTGTTCCGGCGATAATAGAATGGACGACAGAATAATACCCTTTAAAAGTCGTTCAGGAAGACGCTTCCCTAAAGCAAGCAAGTTGAGTAAAGTTAAGCTTAAGGGACTATATGTGTCAGTTACACTAAGTGTTACCCTCGCGAGTGAGGAATTTCGTTATCCTTGGTACAGAAGGATTACCACGAGTCGAGTAAGAATCATCGATGATGTGAAACGATGCCAAAGATGAAGAGGTAAAACATCTATAGGTAGATCCTCGTGGCTTTAGCTCTTAGTACTCCCCTAAGGGGGGAATATGGAGTTACGTGGCATTAAATCGGAATTAAGTAATTCTAGTAATTATGGAATGGTAAAGGAAGAGTGCGACAAAAATAAAAATTGGATAAGATTGCACGTATTCAAATAAGAGGAAGGACGTCAAGGATATTATGCAAGCACGACGTCAAGGAGAGGAAGTAAGGGTTCTTGCCTGAGATGTTATTGATAAATAAGGAGTACGTGCAAGACATAAGTTAAGATAAAGGAAATGACCCAAGAAAGATTACGTGGAATATTGATATGAGAAGGGGCCAACGAGTAGTCAGTAGTTGATTCAGGAAGAGCTTAGTTATGGCTAAACCGGGGGTTACAGACGAGGTAGCAGACCGTTCAAGATAAACAAAGTAAAACCCAATATGGGGAATTCAGTCTTGCAGATATGACCTCGGAACCCTTGAGAAATATTCAGATAGATGTTGGGGTAGTTAAAGGTGACGTATAAGAATTACGAAAATAAAAGAGGATGCCACTGGAAATAGTCAAAATTTAAGTTCAAAAGCAACCCTACAAGCACACGAGCGTAAACTACGGATAATTATAGGAGAGAAAGGACATTAAGTATTTGGTGTAATTAGCTCGCAACTTTACAAGAGTCAGAGTATCCTCCCTAAATACTACAATGAAAGACTGGCTGAGAAAGTAAGGAATGAAGCTTTAACCTAAGCTGGGTGACCTAAGGAGGGAATGGTCTTATAACAACAGTCTCACAACAACATTGTATGCACTCCATAAGAAAACAGCACCTACTGTGGCTAGTGAACGGGAAGTAAAATCAGAAGTGATATTCAAGATCATATGAGTTGTATGGACTTCCAATATGCATGGGCACGAAGATAAGCTAAGTATGCACGCAAAAAGGGGGCATAAAGACCAGGAAAAGTAATTGCTTACATTTGAAGAAAGCTGAGATGGAACAAAAAGAACTATTAGATTCATGATCCAGAGTTAGTTACGTTATGAACACACTTAAGAGTTTGGAAGTTTAATACGTGCAACATATACAGCCGTAGAAGATTCTGGTATAAGTTAAAAGAAAGAATTTAGCCCAGGTCATAGATGAAGGATTGTATTATTAAAGGATTGTATCATGGACATTCCTCAGCACTCATGAAAGGCTAAACGTAATAACTAATAGCATGAGCCGCAGATCAAGAGATAGCTTAAGCCTACATAAAGACTGATCAGAAGAAGGAGGAAACTAAAGAGTTATATCAACAATGTAAATCAAGAATCTGATTATTAGACCCAGAAAATTATAGAAATCGTGATTGAGAACATTACAGGATCACTTTTAATATCAGAGGTACCAGAGGGATAGTACAACAACCATATTCTATAACGACCCTACGATAAAGCCGGTTAGAAAAGTACCAGCCTCATAAAAAGTCAATACGAAACTCCCACCGGATTGTGTATGTACCAGAGGTGCAAGTATTATAATAGAGCTTCAAGTTATGGACATGAATTATACCTATGTGGAAGGGAGGTCATGAAAGAGATAGAAGATACGATGTGAGATTTTAAGGTAAGTAAGGTAAAGGTGAACAACGTACAAGATACTCAAAGGCAAAAGATCGTGAATAGTCCATGCTTCGGATAGAAGGCTAGAAGCACTGGGATTCAATATCCAAGAACGACAGCAGCGTCGTCAGTGGCGTACCTTCCAGCCTATGGTTTCTAAGTACCGAGAGATCTAGTTAAGAGAGTAAAGAAGAGTTAGAGACGATGTGATGTCTCACTTAATATTATAGAATAACATAAGGGAATCAATGGTGCAAGCAAGTTGAAGTAAGGTTGTGAATAGTATAAATAGATACGTAGAGGTCGCAAGCTAAAGTATAGTAAAGCGACAAGGTTTTATGACAGGAGTAAGGATGAGAAAGGGCGAGTTTGAAAGTGACGAGAATGGGTCAGTTCTCGGGATTAAGCCCATGAAAACATGAGAGACGATGGGTTCTCTAAGTTATAGAAGACTCAGTATAGCCTGAATGAACTCAAAGGAGTTTAAGACTAGTAGCATTTAGAAGAGATAGAATGCTGCCCTAGTAGTGAAATGAAGGTGTAATTGTGTCAGATGAAAGATAACGGTTGGGCCTTCGACTGAATAATGATTTGAAGAAAGAAAAATAAAGGGGAGAAGGAGAAAACGTTTCGCAAACGGCACGAGATCAGAATACCCCCATAAGGCACATCACATCGAGATACTATGAAATACGATTACGAAAATCACTTCAAATATTCCTCGATGCAACGTAAGCCCTAGTGGCAAGGTTTTACGTAAGAAGTTTCAAGTTATCAGTGGTATATTGTAGATCAATATTGAGGTGAATCAACAATGGATGGACAAAATTCACTAAGTACGAGATGAGATTAGACCGCCGCTCTTATGGTGAACAATAATGAGGACGCATTAAAAGACTTAGATTTATACATATGGGATAAGCAACGAGAATAACCTGGAGTTTGGTAGCAGGCCTCAGTAACGATAAATCGAAGTAAGTGTTATGGTATATTATGACCTACCTAAATGCAGTAAAGTCACACGGATGGATAACCGGGGCTATGAAACAAGATATAGCAATAGTAGTAAGTTCGACAAAGTACCTAGGGAAGGACTTCAGTATACCTATAAATGCCCAGAGGGACATCTTTAGTTTTGATATGTTCACAAAGTGAGGCCTAGAGATTGGCTAAAAGCCGAAGGAAAGAGTTGCATAGGCGCATTTACAAGGTTAGAGTCGTACAGGCTGCATGATAGAAGGTAGCAACAGTTACGAGATTGGAAGGATTTGGACCACAAGTCATGGTGTGAGAAAGAGGCCTAAAGGGAGGGGATGCCCTGGCCTTTGGATTTATTCACAGAACAGTTTCCTAGATGGCAAGGAGAGTAATAAAATATTCGGAAGACATTGGCTATGAAAATGATCAGTGCACCAGTGAACATTCGAGGACGAATGTTCCAACGGGGGGAATGATGTTACACCCCACATTTTCGTATATGAAAGCACGCCATAAATAAATTGATGAGAGATAAAAAATGAGATGTTACATCCCGTATTTTTTTTGTACGCTAATATTTCGTCGTAAGTTAATTCACGTAAGCTCGGAAATGAGATTATTTTGGGATTATAAGTATTATGCTATTCCAAACAAGTGATGAGAATATTCATGAAGGAGAGAAGGTAAGCAAATCGAAGAAAATAAGGTCGCATTTGCGACCAAAAGCTTCGCAAATGCGAACAGGGATCCTTCGCAAATATAAAGAATTCTTCGCAAAAGCTAATTCCTGCCCAGCAGCCCAGGTTAACAAATGCAAGGCTGCTTTGCAAATCCGATAGACACAATTAAGACCAAAACATCGCAAATGCGATTAAACTAGAACCAACACTCAAAATTTTAACAAAACAATCCAAAACCAATCTGAAACTCACCTGAGCCCCCGAGGTTCCAAACCAAACACCCAAACAAGTCTGAAAACATAACACGAACTCGCTCGTGCGATCGGAACACTAAAATAACCTCTAGAACCAAAAATCGGATTCCAAAACACATAAAAATCACCATGAACTTCAAGAACTTCTAGAATCGCAACCAAACGTCTGAACCATATCAAATCAACTCCAAATGACACCAAATTTTGCAGGCAAGTCCCAAATGACACAACGGAGCTGTTCCAACTCTCGTAATCACATTCCAACCCTGATATCACCAGAGTCAACTCTCGATCAAACCTCTCAATCTTCCAAAACTTCAACTTTCCAATTTTTGCCAAAATACTTCAAATTATCCTACGAACCTCCAAATCCAAATCCTGACGCACGCCTAAGACCAAAATCACCACACGAGCCTATTAGAATCATCAAAACTCCAATCCGAGGTCGAATACTCAAAAGGCGAACCTTGGTCAATTTTTTAAACTCCGAACTTCTCAAATGAGAGTCACTCCTAAAAATCCATTCCGAACTCCTCAAAAACCCGAACCAATGATGCACGCAAGTCATATTACACTGTATGAAGCTACTCGTGACCTCAAACTGCCGAACCGGACTCAATTGCTCAAAACGACCAGTCGGGTCGTTACATCCTCCCCCACTTAAACATATGTTCGTCCTCGAACATGCCCGGAGTCGTTCCAAAGCCATCATATCACTGCATGAGCTCACCATACATACACCTGGGGGTGATCCCCAATCACCCAAACCTATGTAGGCCCGACAATGCAACTTAACTGAAGACCTCACTTCATCCTTAGTCCCTAACTTAAGACAAAACCCAACCCTTAACATCTGAAACTCATCATAAGATCCGAATCTCGCATCATCACATTGTACAAACCTGAACAAGCTGAATCGAGCCATAATTTCAACCCAGGTCACAATCACATGATGTGCCACACAACTCAAATGCTCGTAGTAATATCTTCTGACCATCATAGTTGCCCAATAACAATCTGGATTCCGGCAATATGCTTCACATTGAATAAAACCTTGTTTTGGACCTCCATAACGCCGACCAAGATACAAGAAACATGCAGAAACTCACAACTATCCATGAAGACAACAAGCTAAGAAGCTCTCCCATCTCTCAAGAGCCATTACCCAAATCCGAGCGGAAATATCATCATCCTTCCAATCACTCCTCACCCCAAATCGATAGTGCGAATCTCAAATCAAAGAACCTTCCTAGCCAATACCAGCAGCCCAGCTAACAACTCATCATAGAACCACCCAAATTCTCACATAACACGGTCTGTACACCAAACAGGCAATAACCCAGGCATGTAGCAAAATAGAAGGAAAGCAAGGTATGAGGATTATCTAACAAGTGCAACAGATATAATGACAAAGTACAGTTTCATCAACTTCTCCTGCATAGGTGAAATGGACACAAAATAAGCACAAGGAAGAGTATCTCACATAACATCCGTTGCGGCGTGCAGCCCAGCCCCAAATATATCAATCCACATAGGGATACTCGTCGAGCCAAAGTGCTCGGGTTCACCGATCAAACTAATGCTTATATCAAGTACAATAGAGTGCACAAGTATAACTTTAGGAAATGAATAGAAATAGAACAACATGGAGGGAAAAAAGCACAACTAAGGTGCAACGAGGAAATCAACATCACGAGGGCCATCTTGCCCACATCACCATAAGGCCTGAACGGAATTACATCATGCGTGGAGAATAATCATACAACCTCGCAGCCCATCACAACATAAAAGAGTAGCACATAACATAGGCCAGGGGCACAAATAATATCCATTCTGCCAGGTAACATAACCGTGATAATAATCTCACAAGAGCACCCAAACGCGATATGATATAAAATACACATTTCCTTTAGGCTTTCAAATAGCTCCCAAACCAAATCCTAATCATTCCCGAACAGGTAAATATCCTTCAAAAAGCCCATAGCAACATGTCGATAATATATGCTGTCAGTTATCCCATTCTCAACATTTGTTCACAATCCGCAAACAAGAAATAGTCCGCCTATGAGGACATCCAGCCCCAAAACCTCAGGAATACAAAAATTTCCATACCCAAACTAAACTACGCTACTCGAATGGCTGATACGTCACTCACACCCCATCATCATACTGAAGCACCCATATAGATTTTCTGGCCACGTAACAAAACCTGAACCTCGGAAGCCTCAAAACCCAATAATCACCATGTTAGTAGCCACGCATATACGAACCAAAACACAAGGTTCCCTCTTAAAATGCACGTTCTTCACATATGATATCCAATAATGCCAATATTCTATTAACTTATTATATCCATACAGGAGAAAACCATAATGTACAACATATTCCTCATGCCCATACCAGACAGCCGACTCAAGCCGTGGACAACACCATCAAGAACTATCTGAGACCCTCCCGCACGCAACTAAGCCACCAGGACCGCATCTCCCCAACTCAACCGAGTCACACAAACTGTCAAACCCAAAAGTACTTCCACATATGCCGGTAGAGTATTCCCATTCAAAAAGGACCAAATACTTCCACTGATATGCTGACCCAACACCACAGAGTTGACCCTTTTCTTTGAGTACTCCTCGTCTTTCCTCTGGGGTAGCACTTCTCCCCGTCGGTACACAATGACCCCAACCAAAACCCAATGCAGAAAATCCTAGCATGAACTACGTAGCCTAGAGGCTCATAAACCACTGTATTTGCTCTGAGCACCCCACAATGCCGCAACCAAGATGCCTACGCTGGTTAGATCTCATGTGAATCTGAAGTTGTTTCTCCGACTACCTTTGATACTAAAATATAGATCCATTAATAACGTAGAAACTACGCAAGCCCCAACATCATCCCATGCAAGATCTCAGACCTTAATCATATGCAAATTTCGGGGAACCATCTAATACCATATGTATATACACATCTCCGGCCAAAACTGATGTAACACCTGACTCTGCAATCTGAATGCTGCTAGTGGACTCCCCCAGTTGGCGTGAAGCCATAGAAAATAACATCTGATGATAAGCAAAACTAACCTTTACAGCTCGTACAACACCAATCACAAGGTACTCCAAATCATCTACTACGCGCACGTCCATTCTCGTGACAGTTAAACTCGCTTCCTTCAGTGCCTTGAACGACAATATGTAATTTTCAATGAGTAGAAATCACATACAAATCACACAGTCGTTAATACCACCAGCTATCCTCAATCAACATCCACCTCGTGACCCCGCCACGATCGCGACGACTAATCAATCAATTAAACCTTCCCAAGCTCGTACTTATCAACCAGATGCCAGAACCCACTGCACCTCTGCATGAATAACCAAATAGTCTCTCAATTAAACCTTCCCAAGCTGGACGGCACGATACAATGCTTGATCATCCCTGGCCCCCTCGTAGTCCATATGCAGCATCATGAATAGCTGGGGCATAGCTGATACCAAGAGCGCGATACCATACACAAAGGAATGCAAATGAACGTAAGGTATATGCTTCGAGCTGAATCAATGTCGCACGACAAGGAATGAAAGAAGTGGAATTTCCTAATAGTTTTCGTACCCTCTCGAAGATAAGTACAGACGTCTCCATACCGTTCCGCAAGACTATACTAAACCTGTTTATGACTCGTAGCACCTATGAACCTAGAGCTCTGATACCAACTTGTCACGACCCAAAATCCTTCCGAAGGAGTCGTGATGGCACCAAGTCTCTAAAACTATGTAACCCTAACACTAACTGAAATAACGACAATGTTTAATAACATAGAACAATTTCGAAATAAAAAAAATTTCTATACAATTTACAATCCCAAAACCGGTAGTACAAGTCATAAGCCTTTCTAGGAGTAATTATACATAATGAATACATCACTTTTCCGGAATAAAAGGAAGCAATGGAAATAAATACAATAGAAGGTTAATTCGGAGCCTACGAATGCCCAGCATGTGTACTTTGAAGTCTCCATCCACACTAAGCATAAGTCTCAAAATCAACTCGATCCGAAGTACCTAGTTCTGCACAAAAAATAATGTGCAGAAGCGTAGCATGAGTATACTACGGTGGTACCCAATAAGTATCAAGCTTAACCTCGGTAGAGTAGTGACGAGGCCAGGTCAAGACACCTACCAAAAATATAAACTTGTGCAGGATATGACATAAGGCTAACAAGGAAGGAATATCAGAGTAATGCCATAAGCAGAAAGAAATCAAATTACAATCAATAATAACAATAAGGGGAACACGAATGGCAACGAGAAATAACCAAGTAATTAAACAACAACATAGTTGGTGTACGGACGAAGTATAAATATGCTCATGTAGGGAAAATGATGTCAACTCAACCAATCAATTCATTTTTAATACACAATTCCAACAGTTTCAATGCTCTTAATCTCACATCATAAATAACAACTTCCAAACCTTTAACACACATGGCACCTTGTGCCCACATCTTTCCATCTCACTTTGCACGGCAAAACCCACGTGCTAATCGATACATAATATCCATATCAAATGCTAATTAAGATGTTCCAAAGATTTTATTTATACATCACAAGGTAAAATTTCAGTTTCTAGACCAGTTAGGAAATCCGTGAGAAAGATGATTTTATTTTAGAAATCATTTGAGTGAAGAAAAATAGTATTTTTCAAATAAAATACAACATCGAACAAGCTATTGAATTTAATATAGAATTTATTAAATTAAATCTTAATTACAATTCCTTTTGAAGTAAGATAAAAACCTCGGACAGGTTAAGGAGATTAAGTTGAAAAATCAATTGAAGTAAAATATGACAACTAGTAGAAATGGTAAGTATCGAAATAAACAGAGGGTTTTAACTTAAACGTCACACAAGGCAGTGTGATATTAATTCTTTTATTTTAAATCACCATATTACTAACAACTCAGCAGGGCAGGCGGTAATGACTCAACGTAGTAAATGCACCTTAAAAATCAATTTACCAAAATAATAGTACTAGGAAAAAAAGTTCAGGAAATGACGGCAGGGCAGTAAGTCAATGACCATAACTCAATCCTCAGAAGACAGTGAAAACAGGAAATACAAATTCTCAGAATCTCGTACGAAGGAACTGAAGCCAATACAATAAAACAGGGGATATAAAATACACAAATATGTTGCTGCGTGCAACCCGATCCCACCATATAATTTCAATATCATAATTCACCCTTATTCCACCAGATCAATTCACACTTATTTCACCTATTGTGGCGTGCAACCCGATCCCACCGCATAATATCAATATCAATATCATAACAACAAACAAAATACGTTGCAGCACGCAAACTGTTCCCATCATATAATATCAATATCATAGTTCACCCTTATTTCACCATATCAATTCACCTGTTGCGGCGTGCAACCCGATCCCACCGTACAATATCAATATCAATATCATAACAATAAACAAAATATGTTGCGGCGCGCAACCCGATCCCACCATATAATATCAATATCATAATTCACCCTTATTTCCCCATAATAATCCACCCTTATTTCACATGTTGCGGTATGCAACCCGATCCCACCGTACAATAACAATATCATAATATAAATATCCTCCCTTATTTCACTACCTCCCTTATTTCACCTGTTGCGGCGTGCAACTCGATCCCCCGTACAATAATTTAAATCAACAACAACAATTCAATAACTAAATTTACAAGAATTTCTACAACCAAGGTTATGAGTACACGGCAACAAGGGAACCACGTAAAATCAAAGGAATACAACAACCTTTACAAAATGACAAGACAAGTAAGGCACATGATAACTAGCAGGCAATCACAACAATTTGGACATGTAGCAGATATGCACATAGTCATAGATTAACTCAACAATTAAGAGGTAACAAGGCAATACGGAAGGAAATAACTTCAGCTAAGGCATATAAGGGCCAAACAACAAGTAAGAGGTACAATAAGTGCTAACAACGGCAAATAGAGCATGTGAGAGTAGCCTCACAACGAGATACCTCATGGTATGACAATTTAATCAAAGGCATAGGAAGACACGAGACAATCTAAACCGGTCAATACCACATATAGACCGTGTACCCACTCGTCACCTTGCGTACACGGCTTTCACATAACAAGATAGCACAATTAACTCAATTCCTAAGGGGTGGTTTCCCCCACACAAAGTTAGATAAGACACTTACCTCAACTCGGCCAACTCAATACTAAATTTATCTTTTCCTTTACCAATTCACCATCGCTCGGCTCAATCTAGCCAAAGACGACTTAAATACATCAAACAAAGCAAGAGAAAACAATTTCAATTAACAAAGCTATGATCTTTATACAATTTGTAAAAACTCAACAAAAGTCAACCCCCCGAACCAACACCTTGGAACCCCATAAAATTTAGAAAACCTGAACACCTATTCCGATACGAGTTCAACCATACCAAAATTATCAAGTTCCGATACCAATTCGTCTTTCAAATCATCACTGTTTTTCATTTTTGAAAGATTTTACAATTTTTTTCCAAATTTTTCTTTAGATTCTCATGAATTTGATGTTAAATCTAATGTATATTCACAAAATATAATTGAAAATTGATTAGGGGTACTTACCCAATGATTGTAGATGAAATTTCTCTCTCACAATTGCCCGCTCTCGGACCTAGGGTTCAAAACATGACAAAAAATAAAGCTAAAACTCGGAATGAAAGTCTTAATACCAGCCTCAGATGTCGTATTTGCGACATCCGGATAACAATTGCGATGTTCGCAAATGTGACAAAAACGTCGCAAAAGCGAAACAGGAGATTTTATGCTAAGGTCGCATTTGCGACCAAAAGCTTCGCAAATGCGAACAGGGAACCTTCGCAAATGCAAGGAATTCCTCGCAAAAGCTAATTCCTGCCCAGCAGCCCAAGTTCACAAATGCAAGGCTGCTTCACAAATCCGATTGTCGCAATTGAGACCAAAAGATCGTAAATGCGATTAAACCTGATCCAACAATCAATATTTTAACAAAACAATCCGAAAACAATTTGAAACTCACTCGAGCGCCCGAGGCTCCAAACGAAACACCCACACAAGTCTGAAAACATAACACGAACTCGCTCGTGTGATCGGAATACTAAAATAACCTCTAGAACCACGAATCGGATTCCAAAACACATAAAAATCACCATGAACTTCAAGAACTTCTAGAATCGCAACCAAGCGTCCGAACCATATTATATCAACTCCAAATTACTCCAAATTTTTCAAGCAAGTCCCAAATGACATAACGGAGCTGTTTCAACTCTCGTAATCACATTCCAATTCCGATACCACCAAAGTCAACTCTCGGTCAAACCCTCTTAATCTTCCAAAACTTCAACTTTCCAATTTTCACCAAAATACTTCAAGTTACCCTACGGACCTCCAAATCCAAGTCCGGATGCACGCCTAAGTCCAAAATCACCACTCGAGCCTACCGGAACCATCGAAACTCCAATCCGAGGTTGAATACTCAAAAGGCGATCATTGGTCAATTCTTTAAACTCCGAGCTTCTCAAATGAGAGTCACTCCTAAAAATCCTTTTCGATCTCCTCAAAAACCCAAACCGATAATGCACGCAAGTTATATTACACTGTGTGAAGCTACTCGTGACCTCAAACTGCCGAACTGGATGCAATTGCTCAAAACGACCAGTTGGGTCGTTATAGTATGTCTCTCGTCCTCGACTGCACAGAAAAACCCTTCGTTCCATGAATATATGATAATATAAAAATAATGGCACGGTGTTACAACCCGGCCGATCATTTTTAGAATGTAAGTCCCGTCCGGTGGCATAAGTCTCTGAGCAACTTCGTATTATGTGTATTGACTTGCGTGCGTGGTTGGTTTCAGTTACCGGATGATTCAAAGTGATTTGGGACACTTAGTCCCTAAAACGAAAGCTTAAGTTTTAGGATTTTTGACCATTATTAGAACTATGTGAAGATGACTCTAGAATGGAGTTACGTCGGTTCCTTAGCTCCGTTGAGTGATTTTGGACTTAGAAGCATGTCCGAACTGTAAATCTGAGGTCTGTAGCTGATTTAGGCTTGAAATGGCGAAAGTCGAATTTTTGGAGATTTGGACTGGAAGTGGACTTTTTGATATCGGGGTCCCAATGTGATTTCGAGAGTTGGAACAGCTCCGTTATGTTATTTGGGACTTTTCTGTAAAATTTGACGTTATTCCGGGTTGATTTGATAGGTTTCGGCGCGAGTTTTAGAAGTTGGAAGATTTGAAAGTTCTTAAGTTCGATTCTCGGTTCGATTCATATTTTTGCCATTGTTTGATGTGATTTGAGAACTCGAGCAAGTCCATATTAGGTTATGGAACTTGGTTGTATGCTTGGACGGGGTCCCGGGTGCCCGAGGTGTGTTTCGGACGAGTTTTGGATGGTTTTCGTGGTTGTGAAGAGGTCTGTGTTCTGGTGTAAATGCACCTGCGGACCTTGGGCGCAAGTGCGATGGACGCAGGTGTGAAGATGGAGGCACATGTGTGAGAAGAGCTGGACTTGACAGTCGCCGCAGATGCGGAGAATTTGTGCGCATCAGTGGCTCCGCAGAAGCTGATTCTAGGATGCAGAAGCGAGAGGAAGCACAAGTGCGGTTGGACATGCACACCTTCGGTTGCGAAGATGCGGCTAATTATGTCGCAAGTGCAGTCATGCCTAGGGCAGTAAAGAGAAATTCGAGGGTATGATTTCATTCTTCATTTTTGGAATTGAGAGCTCGTAATTTGGCGATTTTTTGAGGAATTTTTGGAGTAAAGATTCCTAACTCGTTTTTGCCTATTTGACTCTTATTTGACTTAACTGAAGATTTTACCTCTTCTATTGTCATGCTATCTTTTCATAATTGCTTATCTTTATTTGAAATTATTATTATCTCATCCTATAATTTGTTCAGTCTTAATTGAGGTTATGATTATCTTTTTGCTACTTATCCCTAATTGAATTGTTGAATATCCTTCAAAATTCCTCAACCTTAAAATAAGTTTTAGATATCTTATATCTTAGTCGACTTGTTTTATTTGGAATTATTTGACTCGTGTTAGATTCCCTGTTGTTGAAATGTATATTGTGGGATCGTTGCTACATATTAGTTTTGCCTTGTTGAGTTGTTCTCTTTACGCCTAACATTCTTTGCTGTGGTTATTCCTTGTGAATTGGTTCGATCGTTTCTTTGTGATTTAAAGTTCTTGTGTTGATTTACTTGTAGTACTTTGTATTATTGTCATTGTTGTTGTTATACTTGTTGTGGTAAAGCACGAGGTTTTTGCCGTGCGGTTGTTATTATTGTGATGCACGAGGTTTCTGTCGTGCTATTGTTACTTTTGATATTTGCACATGCGGCGTGACAAGGCGGAATATATATATGTGGGTTGCGCATGTGGCGAGATAAGGTGGGAACATTGTTATGCACATGTAGCGAGACAAGGTGGGCACTTACTTTATTACTGCACACGTGGCGAGACAAGGTGGGTTCTGTCAGGGATTGAATTGTGATGAATTATGGCCTGGGGGCATTCTTGTTGTTGATATTTGTGTAGTGGTATACGTACCTGTGTGAGCTTTATCTTGTGAAAACCGTGAGGAAATATTCTACTTGATGTCCGTTCTTTTTCCTTATGCTTATTTGCTGATATGGACTATGGTAGGACACTTGCACAAGCATACACGTAGTTAAGCACTCTTATCAGATAAGAGGTGTTCTTAATATTATTGAGCATAGATGCTCACCCTTGTTTACTTGCCTTCTATGTGAGAATGGCTCTATTGGAACATGAGTTGTCAGTGCGGTTATGAGGTGTTATGAGGGCACAAGATGCAAAGTGTTAGGGTTCAGGTATTGAGACCCGTGAGTTATGATTTGTCCGAGGTTCGGTACCTCGTGGAGTTGTTGACTAAAACTTGATGTAAAAGTGGTTGTAGTTGCTGAGTTATTACTTGTCCTTACTGTATTTGTGATTCCGGATTTAGGTTGTGCTCCATTCACTTTGTCTGTGTGATTTTCATGATATTCCACTAATACTTATTGTTTCCTTCCTGGTTACCATTACTGTATTGTGAACCATATTGCATTGTTCTTATGTAGACATCATACTTTTGTTGTTCATATACTTATACATGTTCAGTTTATTAGACCAGTGGGTGTATTGACTGTTCCTCATCACTATTCTACCGAGGTTAGTCTTGATACATACTGGGCACCGCTGTGGTGTGCGCATTCTACATTTTTGCACATTTTTATGCAGATCCAGGTACTTGTTCGTTAGCTAGCTGTGTGGACTGTTGCCGTGGACACTCAAGGTAAACCTGCTGCTGCGTTTGCAGGGTTCAAAGTCATTTTCAAGTTTTCATTTTGCATTGTTTATTCTTAATTCTGGATAGTTGTATTTAGTAGTTTTTTAGCAAACACTCTATAGAGTCATAAGCGAGTTTAGTAGAGTCTTGCGGATCGGTACAAAGATATCTGTACTTATCTTCGAGAGGCTACGGAACTATTAGGACAATCTAACTTCTTTCATTCCTATCGTTCGAACTTATTGATCTCGAAGTTTGAACTTTTATCATTCCATTCTCTCATAGATGGTGAGGACACGAGCTGCAGTTATCGACGACGCTGCTTCTGCAGCAGGTATCACTAGAGACAGAGGCAGAGGCCAACGAGGAGTAAGTGCCGCAGCCATAGCACCTACTAGAGCAATAGTTGAGGAGCCACCAGTATTTCCAGTTGGGGAGCAGGTACCGGAGGTGCCTGTTGTTACCCCCGGACTTTCGGAGACCTTAGCACAATACTTGAGCATGTTTGGTACATTCGCTCAGGCAAGGTTGATTTCGGTTGCCCTAGCTACTTCACAGTCTGGGCGAGGAACCCAGACTCCCGCCACCCATACCCTTGAGGAGCGAGTTCATGTTGGTCAGGTACCAGGTGTCATGGCGACATAGCCTGTGGTTCCAGTTCAGGCTGTGCTCAGGGCGGCAGTATCTGAGGAAGAGCAGCTTAGACTTGCAAGGTTAAAAAAATATGACCCTCCTACATTCAGTGGTTTGGCTTCAGAGAGTGCACAAGGTTTTCTGGATGAGTGTCACCGCATTTTCCGTACTACGGGTATTGTGGAGATGAGCGGGGTTGCTTTTACTACGTTCTAACTCATGGGAGTGGCTTATCAGTAGTGGCGGGCATATGAGTTGGGTAGCCCAGCCAAGTTAGCTTTAATTACATGGGCTTAGTTTTCAGAGATGTTACTGAGAGAGTTCGTACATCAGTCACTTCAAGATGCATGGCGCGTGCAGTTTGAGAAGTTGCGCCACGGTACTATGTCAGTGTCAGAGTATGTCGTGAGATTCAGTGATTTGTCCAGGCATGCACCTGCTTTGGTCGCCACAGTTAGAGAGTGTGTCTGTAGATTCATTAAGGGACTCAAGCATGATATTTGGTTCAGCATGGCTTGGGAGTTAGAGTCAGATGTTTCGTTTTAGCAAGTGGTAGGGATCGCTCACTGAGTAGAGGGCATGTGAGATCATGAGAGAGAAGATAGACGAGGCCATAAGAGAGAGTATATGCGAGATCAAGAGAAAGAGGGCAGGGAGGTAAGGAGGCCTCGTAGACCGGGGAGATCTACTGGTCTTTATTTTGGAGGCAGGGTACGACATCGTAGAGGTTTTGTGGGTTAACCAGTTCAGTTTGCACTTCTGGCTTCGCACAGTATTTCAAGTGCTCATAGGTCTCAGAGTACCCATACCACACAGTTCCCACAGCCACATCGGCAGAGAGGTTGCTTCGAGTGTGGAGATATCAGCCATAGGGTGAAAGATTGTCCTAGACTTCGGACATATGTGTCATAGCGGGGTATTCAGGCTAGTAAAGGGCACCCAAGAGGGGAACGCCCATCCCATTGATGTGTCTCATATAGTAGGTTGGAGGCCGCTGTGCCAGATGATGTCATACTGGTATGCTTTTGATTTGTTATAGAGGGGTACCATTCATATTTTTATTCGGTTCTGCTTATCAGGGCTAGTTCCCCTATTTGTTTTTCCACCTATGGGTGAGTTCATGACTTAGTATTATGTTTAGGTGTTTACCCCTGTTGGGAGACTCTATGAGTGGTAGCCCATGTCTATCGGTTGTTTCTATTCATTATTGAGAGTTTCGAGGATAGAAGTGAATTCAGGTTGTTTATTATGGCAGGTTTAATGTGATTCGTAAGTAATTTGGTTACGATTTGTGATTTGATACTCTACCAAGGTGAGAGTTTAGTAACTGTTGTGATTTTATTGGCAGAATTGAGTTAGTGGGAGATTTCAATTGCTATGATGTGTATTCGGCTTGTGATTCATAGTTGAGGGTGAGACCCTCGCGATTCCATGTGATTTGATATGTTTGAGCCGGGCTACATGCCGCGGTGGAAGGTTATACCAGGATGAGATCCTTATGATTTGTTCATGTACTTTGATTTTTCTTTTGAATTGATTCGTAGTATGGTACTGTTAGAGCGTTGTGCCTGTCGGGCTTGTTTGATATTTTTCTTATGTGTTTCTCTTTAAATATTCAGTCATTTTCATTCTGTGCTTCATGAGTTTTATCTTGCGGGGTGTGTGCCCAGTGGTATTAGTTGTGACTTGTTGATTCGGGTGTATAGTTAAGAGGTCTTCATGTTTCTTGCATCGTTGTCAGTATTGTGGAAGTTTGAACAGGGTTCTAACGGATATGAGGCTACTTACCGTTGCTGGTTTGATTACAGGCAGCTATTGTGATCAGAAATGTTATTATGGGCCTATGTGTGGTGTGTATTTTAGTGTGGTCGTACCTTGTGGGTGTAGGCATGAGTTGTTACAGCTGGTTGAGACTGATACAGGCTATGGATTTAGAATCGGGTCTGTTGAAGATAAATGGAAGATGAGAATTTTGACCCTAAGTCTTATCGATGTTGATAGAAAGGATAAATTACAGTTGGGGTGGTATCGTCCGGCTTATATGGATTGGGGTGACGTGGGGTCCCCCGCGGGTGTATGTTAGATATGTACTTTCAGTGATTTGAAGACTTCGAGGTGATTCTTAGCACGTTTGAGGACGAACATTTGTTTAAGAGGGGAAGGATGTAACGACCCGACCGGTCGTTTTTAGAATGTAAGTCCCGTCTTGCGGCATAAGGCCTTGAGCAGCTTCGTATTATATGTATTGACTTGCGTGCATGGTTGGTTTCAGTTACCGGATGATTCGGAGTGATGTGGGACACTTAGTCCCTAAAACGGAAGCTTCAGTCTTAGGATTTTTTATCATAGTTGGAACTATGTGAAGACGACTCCGGAATAGAGTTCTGTCGGTTCCGTTAGCTCCGTTGGGTGATTTTGGACTTAGGAGCGTGTTCGGACTGTGAATCTGAGGTCTGTAGCTGATTTAGGCTTGAAATGGCGAAAGTCGAATTTTTGGAGATTTGGATCGGAAGTGGACTTTTTGATATCGGGGTCGGAATGCAATTTCGATAGTTGGAACAACTTTGTTATGTTATTTGGGACTTACCTGCACAATGTTACGTCATTTCGAGTTGATGGCGTGAGTTTTAGAAGTTGGAAGATTTGAAAATTCTTAAGTTCGATTCTTGGTTCGATTCGTAGTTACCTAGTCCCTAAGACTAGGTGCCATCACGATACCCAATAGAGAAAAAATTGGGCCGTTACACACGGCATCACCCTTCATGGTTTTACTCTCATCCTCACCTGATAATATAAATGAAATGGCACGTCATCGCTCTTCATGCTTTACACTCTCGATGGCACGACATTACCCTTCGTGCTTTACACTCTCATATGGAACGACATCACCCTTCGTGCTTTACACTCTTAAATGGCAGGGCATCACCGTTCGTGCTTTACACTCTCCCTCACATGATAATATAATTCAAACGGCACAGCATCACCCTTCGTGCTTTACACTATTAAATGGCACGGCATCACCCTTCATGCCTTACACTCTTTCTTACCAAGCACATGTATATCATTAACAAGCAAGGTAGGAAGCATAAATAACATCAGGGAGAGTGTTTAATCCACAACACAATACAACAATTCATATCACAATTTGCCACTGACCACAATCAAATTCCAAATATGTAGCAGAATCAATAAATTTCTCAACAAATAGTTCGAGGCTCCACACAACGTATATAAAACCTCAAAACAATCAATAGAGATGAAAAATTCTCAGTATAGGGCAACACCTTTATTAATCTAAATTCTTAATAATTATATTAACTCCTCGACTTAAACTTATTTAATAAATATTTGCAGATAAGGATTCCATCATGAATTTAATTCCAAGAAAAATATCAAATAGACAAACATACGGAATTCACATAAAATCCAAGTGACAACAACACTAAATTATTATATAAAATACAAACTCGACAAATAAGGAATGAGGCGTGATAATTCAAGGATTTACCAAATTCCAACAATTATCCAATTTAATACATAAAAATGCCTAAATCTTTAAACCAATAAAATTTGCACATATAAGCCCGAGTACGTACTCATCACCTCGCGTACACGGCTTCCAATCACACAATTTCCACATAAGACTCAATGCCTAAGGGGTAATTCCCCCGCTCAAGGTTAAATAAGATACTTACCTTTTTGAAGTTATGGTGATATTTTAAAATCGCCTTCTTGCTTGAATTGACCTCCGGATATCTCAAATCTATCCAAATTAATTGTATAACTTCATTAAAATTTATCAGAAATAATTCCGGATAATAAAACCTCGACTTAAAATTTTATTCTAAAAAGTCAACCAAAGTCAATGCGGGCTTGCCTCTCGGAACCCGATATAATTTTTATAAAATTCGAACACCATTCCGATACGAGTTCAACCATACCAATTTTATCAAATTTCGATAACAACTCGACCTCCAAATCTTAAATTTTCGTTTTTGGGAGATTTTATAAAAATCTTGATTTCTTCCATTTAAATCCGAATCAAACGATGAATATAACTCGTAGATTCTTGAAATATAATCACTTTCGGATATAGAACACTTACCCCAGTCAAAGTCGTGAAGAAATCCTCAAAATCGCCCAAAAATCGAGCTCCAAAAATCCCAATCGAAAATGAAGAAATGACAGATTTCCAATCCTTAAGTTTCTGCCCATGTTCGCATTTTCGGACAATAACTTCGCATTTGCGAATGAATAGTACCTCCCATGAACAGTGTTTTCGCAATTGCGATAAATGGTTTGCAATTGGGAATGAACAGTGTTTTCGCAATTGCGATAAATGGTTCGCAATTACGAATGAACAGTGTTTTGACAATTGCGATAAATGGTTTGCAATTGCGAATGAACAGTACTTCACCAGAAACCAGCAAACTCAAACTTCTCCGAAATGATCTGAAGCCACCCTGAAACTCATCCGGAACCTCCCGGACACAAACCATATATGAATTTCAATCATAAAACATGTTACAGACATGCTCACGCACTCAAAACACTAAAAAGAGGTCGTCTTGACCAGATATTGACCATGGTCAAATCCCCAAATTTCTTAACTTTACTAGTCTCTCAACCAATGATCCAAAAATACAACCAAGCCCTTCGGGACCCGTCAAATCATACCAATAAGTCCCAAAATATGATACAAACTTAGTCGAGGCTTCAAATCACATCAAACAATATCGAAACAACGAATCGTGCCTCGAATCGAATTATGAGTTATGAAATTTCCAAATTCTATAATTTGCGCCGAAGCGTATCAAATCAATCCGGAATGACTTCAAATTTTGCACACAACTCATAAATGACATAATGGATCTGTTTCAATTTCCGAAATCAAATTTCGACTCCGATATCAATAAAGTCAATTCCCGGTTAAACTTTGTAAAAATCTTTCATTTTTTAACTTTCGCCAAAATACGTCAAACTGTCCTAAGGACTTCCAAATCCAAATCCGTACACATGCCTAAGTCCTAAATCACCATACGAAAGTATTAAAATCATCAAAATTCTATTCCGGAGTCGTTTGCTCAAAAGTCAAACTTTGGTCAACTCTTTTCATTTTAAGCTTTAAAAATGAGAATTGTTCTTTCAATTTAATCTCGAATATTCCGTAAATAAAACTCGACCACACCTGCGGGTCATAATACATATTATGAAGCTGCTCGAGACCTTAAGTCACTGAACGTGGCGTAAATTCTTAAAATGACAAGTCGGATCGTTACACTTTCTTTCCTGTATTGATACTTAGACATTATTTTTATTAGACTGGATATCTAAATGCTCATGACTTGGTGACACCCCGATGTTTGCGGCTATCTTTCTGCATTTTATTTTGAATTCAAGTCTAGCTTTTGTAAAAAAAATTTGTATGAAAAAGCTTTGAATTATCCTTTTTATGAAATATTGAAGTATTTTGAAAGGTCGGCTTGCCTAGTACCATCGATAGGCGCCATCACAACAGGTTAGAGTTTCGAGCCGTGACAGTCTCGATCAAGCTAGGGCTAAGAACAACCTTTCCAAGGATGATGTATAAGTTAATCAAATAGAAATTCAATATAGACCCACCTTCCGATTCTCTCCTTGATGTCCAGGTAATATGGAAAGTATCACTTGAATTTCTTCTCAATTAACGATCACACTTTCAAGATTTTATTAATGTATGAGCAACCATCTTTCAAGCATATAATTCCATCTGTTCTACTTATTAAACAAATATTATAGGAATGATCAGCTGATTTCTTTTTTTTTTTGGGGGGGGGGGGTATCATCAACTCTCGATATACATTATATATATAATGAGAAGTAGCTATCTAGCTAATATTAGTAGGAGGTATCAAAGATTAGGCTTTATTAGTTTGGGGATAAGGGAAAGAAAAGGAGCGGAGATTTTCTCTAGTCCTCGTAGGCTACTGTCCCATAAATGATGTCCCAATTTTCTAACCATAGTACTCTTCAAAAAAATTGTCCTCAAATAACTATCTTTTAACTCAATGAATAAAAAAAATACATCATCCCTTATTTCTCTTGCTTTTATAACATAGCAGTCTCAAATTCCTATTTAGGGTGTATTTGATATGAAGGAAAATATTTTCCTATAAAATGTTTTCATGGAAAATGAGTGGTTTTATCACTTATTTTCCCTTGTTTGGTTGGTGAATGAAAAACTTTTTCCGGAAAATATTTTTTAGTGTTTGTTTAGAGAGTAAGAAATATTATTTTAGGTAAGTATTTTTCTATGCTACTCTCCTCACCCCTTTTTCCCAAGTCCCCATATTTCCTCCCCCCCCCCCCACCCCCACTCCCACCCCCTCCCAAATACCTAACATTATCAGGACTCTATTTTCTTCAACAATTTAATTATTCTTCTAAAAATTCACACAAATACACCATAACTATAAAGAAAATACTCTTTTTTGGTTGAAAAAGAAAGTACTCTTTCTATAACATGAAAATAAAGTAATTATTTTATTGAAATAAAAGAAAATACCTTTTCTACATCATGAAAAGAAAATACTCATTTTGTTGAAATGGAAAAAATACTTTTTCCATATCATGAAAAGAAAATATATTTTTTGTTGAAATAAAAGAAAATACTTTTTCTACATCATGAAAAGAAAATACTTTTTTCTGTTGAAATGAAAAAAATACTTTTTTATATCATGAAAATAAAATACTCATTTGTTGAAATGAAAAAAAAATCTATCTATAACATGAAAAGAAAGTACTATTATAACATTTTTATTTAGGGTAGGGTGGGGAGCGAAGGTGGGGGTAGGGTGGGGTAGGGGTGGGGTGAGTTAGGTTGGGTGTGGGGTGCGTTGGTGGGATGAGGAATAGAGTGGGGAAGGTTGAAAAAGAGTTTTGGAAAATGTTTTCCCTTCTCTTGGTAGGGAAAATATTTTCCTCCAATTAGAGAAAAATGAGTTCATGAGTAAAATATTTTTCAAAATATTTAAGCCAATCAAACATGAAAAAATTAAAAAATATTTTCCTTCATATCAAACATGTCGATCAATTATAGGAAAGGCCCTAATGAAACAAGAGGCCCAGGTTTTGCAACACATAAAATAATGGATCTTCCATGGATGAAGAAATCTCTATACATACACCTAATACATTAATTTGTCAAATTCCTATCATTAGACGTTCTCTACTATATATCATCCCTTCGGCTAAACAATGATTTTTGTAGAACACCTTAACAACCAGATTAAATTGCCTAGTTTCCTACTTGCATGTTCATAATTTCTAGTAAACATTTAACTTCGTCGGTGGTTAATGGGATCTCAGTTTATGTTACTCGCAAAAACTACAATTGACAGCAGCATATCACATGCTTAAAACTCTCGGTCTATATTAATTTTTAATGGAAAAAAGCCAAAGAAGTCACGAAAGAAGAAGACTCAGATCCTGAGTTCTGAGCCATGAAGTAAGAGTCTTCCACACACACAGACACACATCAATTAAAATACAATTTTTAGAGCCTATTGCATGACATAAGCACCGGTCGCATCAACGCGGTAGCTTTTCTATTAACAACAAAAAATCATCAAGGAAGCGTAAAAGAATCAATTTAAAACATGTTTGTGTCAGCTTAGATAGCTAGTTATCGTGCTTACAGTCAGGCGATAAATATTCTAAACAAAAGAAATCCGCTTTTGTAAAATATCTAGGGCTCAAAGTAATAATATTATAATAAAAATCTACCAGAGATAATCATCTCATTCAGATAAATACAACACAAAATAGAGTAATTTCTTTGTTTGAAAAAAGGAAAAGAAGAAGAAGGAACCTGTTAGTACTGGAGAATTCAAAGAGGCATTCACGCTAGAGAAGACGATGACGATGACATCAACGTCACAGAGAATAGAGAGTTGTTTGGCTTTCTTCATCAGTTCGTTTCTCCGTTTTGAGAAAGTCGCTTGCCTACTACTCCTGTCTTCGATTCGCTTTATTTCCACTTTCTTCCTCCCCATAGTTAATTTCTTCAATCTCCCCAACCCTAATTTTCTCAACAGACTGAAAATTACCGATCGGTGTCTAAATATACAAGATTTATACCTCCATCTCCATCACTTTCACGAATTTCATAAAGTAACTCTGAGTGTTTGGACTTGTCACGACCCAAAATCCGACTAGTCGTGATGGCACCTAACCCAATCCGCTAGGTAAGCCAATTAACCACTAACCAATTCCAATAACAATTAATAAAGTAATTAAGTACAGAAATATATGAATCTAATACATTCCCCAAGAACTGGTAGTACAAATCATGGGCTTCTAAGAATAGAGTTTACAAAGCTGAAATGAAATAAATACATCTTCTGTTTGGAAAGTACATAAATAGAGTTTTACAATCTAAAGCTACCACGAACAAGAGGCAGCTACAACCGGGACGTAGGTACATCTTCAATCCAACTCCCATCGAACACATCAACATCAACAACCAACATCTGCATGGAAGGTGCACAAGTGTAGTATGAGTACAACTGACCCCATGTACTCAATAAGTAACAAACCTAACCTTAGGTTGAAAGTAGTGACGAGCTAATACCCAGTGTCAGGGTCCAACTTGCATAACCAACAATAGTTTATAACAATATAAAATAAGTAATACCCGAAATATCTCAGAGATAAAATGCTCAATAAAATTATGATTTCTGAAAATAGTTTTGCCTTTCAAGTACATAAGTGAAAACCGAAATCTTTTACCGAAGTTGCCAAAAATATGAGTAAGTTTGAAACCAGTAATTTTCCCAAAAATCCCTTCAATAATAATAAAGATGTTTCATTTTCTTTCTAGATAACTAGTGTAAAACCAACGCATCACCATGCCCATATGTCAACATGTGTGAGAAGTCATAAATGATGTGATACAGTACAACATGAGAAAAAATATATCTCTACACTTGTATGTCATGTGTGCATGTCAATGTAATGTATCTCGGAGATGAACTCATGTACTCACACTCTTAGAGTACTCAATCTTACTTTCTCATACGTTCCGCTCATCATGCTCAATCACTCGGTACTGTATATGGCCAATCCGGCCCAGGGAAGATAAATCCTGAAATATACACATCAACTGAGCATCAGCCACTCACTACCGAGTAGGGCCAATTCAGCCCATGAAGAACATCCATCTCTAGGTATATAATGCTTCGGACAAGATCCATGTCCAGGGAAGATCCATCCCTCAATAATATCAACCGCGCTCACTGGGGGTGTGTACAGACTTCGTAGGGGCTCCTACAGCCCAAGCGCTATCATAAGCCAGATCTAGGCATAAATCAATATAGCATGCTGCGCCGTGCAGCCCGATCCCATAACTGTCACTCATAATGAGGCTTTCGGCCTCACTCAGTCAACAATCTCTCCAGTCTCCCTCATGAGCTCACAATGTCATGAAACTAGCCCGGCAATAATGATATGATGTATTAATAAATAACAACTGAATCTGAGATATGATATGAATGCATGAATATGACTGAGTACAAAATATCAATAAAATCAGTGAGATGAAAGCAAGAAACGACCACTATGAGTCCCAACAGTATCGGCATAAAGCCTAACCATGATATCTAGCATGATTGACAGCTCAATTATAATATCACTTTGTGAAAACACGGATATCAACAAAATAGGGCTACTATTCAGTGATACGGAAATAACAGAGTCCCAATTCATATGGTGCACGCCCACACGCCCGTCACCTCGAACAAGCCAATACCAATGCCGAGCAAGCCAAGCGGTGCTCGAAAGATGCCATCCTATGCGTTCCGACCTCTGAACGGCTCGAAACTAACCAAAACAACTCAAATACATCAAACAATGCTAAATGAACCAATCCCAATCGAAAAAGGTCAAATCTTGAATTAAAAGCCCATAATCGGCCAAAAACCTAAATCGGGCCCGCACCTCGGAACCCGACAAAATTTATAAAATCCGACAACCCATTCAATTACGAGTCCAACCATAAATGTTTCACTCAATTCCGACTCCAAATCGATGTTCAAAACTCAAATTTTCATATTATGAAAATTTAGGCCAAAACTCTCAATTTCCTCTTTAGAATTCATCAACCAAAAGCTAAAATCGAAGATATATTCATGGAATATAACCAAAACCGAGTAGAGAACACTTACCCCAATTCATATGGTGAAAATTGCTCCAAAATTCGCCTCAATCCGAGCTTGAAAATGTAAAAATGAAGCCAAAATCGCGAACCCTTGTATATAACATTCTGCCCAGCACATCTGCATTTGCGGAAAATTCGTCGCACCTGCAACCACCGCTTTTCCGGAAACACTTCGCACCCGTGCTGCCCGGCTTCCTCACCATTTCTGCTTCTGCGACTCCCTGCCCGCATCTGCGCTATCGCAGGTGAGAAATCCCATCTCACCTGCGACCTCTCCTGACACCCTCCAACTCCGTACCTGCGCTTGAGCTGCTGCACCTGCGTCATCGCATATGCGCCCAAATCTCCGCTTTTGCGGTCTTCCTCACCCAGCACTATTCTCGCCTCTACGACGCCTTTGTCACTACTTCGTCCATCGCACCTACGTAAACCAACCGTAAGTGTGATCATACCAAAACAAGCAGCCTTCAGCTTTGCACATGAAGTGAAAATAAACGAACCTCGTCCAAAACTCATTCGGGCCACTCGGGACCTCGTCCGAATATACCAACAAGTCCAATAACATAACACAGACTACTCGAGGCCTCGAATCATGCATAACAACATCGAAACAAAGAATCACACCTCAAATCGAACTCTATGAACTTTGAACTTTCAAATTCAATAACTCATGCCAAAACATAGAAAATCAATCCGGAATGACTTCAAATACAAGTCCCGAATAACATAACGAAGCTATTCCAATTCTCAGAATCACAATTCGAATCCGATATCAAAAAGTCCACTCCCAGCCAAACTTACCAAAATTTCAACTTTTGCCATTTCAAGCCAATTTCCACTACGGACCTCCTAATCACAATCCGGACGCGCTCCTAAGTCCAAAATCACCCAACGGACCTACCAGAACCATCAAAATTTCAATCCGAGGTCAAATGCTAAAAAGTCAAACTTGGTCAATTCTTTCAAATTTAAAGCACACTAGTTAAGAATCATTCTTCCAAAATAGTCCCGAATAACCTAAAAACCAAATCCGATGATTCACATAAGTCATAATACTTCATACGGAGCTACTAACGCCAGCAAACTACCGAGCGAAGTGCAAATGCTCAAAAAAACCGATCGGGTCATTACATCCTCCCCCACTTAAACATACGTTTATCCTCGAACGTGTCCAGAGTTGTTCTCAAAGCCATCAAACCACCGTATAACCTTACCATGCACATACCCGAGGGTAATCCCACGTCACCCTATCCCATACAGGTCCGATAACACAACATAACCGCAATTTCTCAATTCAACCTAGCCCATAAGCCTTCGAATCCAATTTCCAACATGCACAATTTCTATAAGATCAGAATCTCGCATCTACACACTGTATAAGTCTGAACAAGCTGTATCAAGTTATATCTATAACCCAAGATGTAATCACATGATGTACCATATAACTCAAATACTCATAGTGAAAATTTCAAATCACAGTAGCTGCTCAAAACAACCCAATACCGGTAATAGACCTCATATCAAATAAAGCCCCGCTCTAAAACCTTTGTGCACTGCCGATGATGAAAGAAACATGCAGAATTCATAACCATCCATCAGATCAATAGGTCATGGAGCTCCCTCTCCTTCTACAAGAACTATAGCCAAGTTCTAAGCCGACTTCCGATATTATCCTTCCAAACATGTTGTAATCAATTCTGATAGTATCTATTCTAGGTTCAATGATCTCATCTCATCCAACACGACCACTCTAGTGACATGCCACATCAATACAATTTGACGCCATAACCCGTGTAATCCATGCACCAATAAACAACCTTCCTAATATACTCAAATCATGGAAAACTGATTCAAACGGGAAACCTGTCCCACAAGCTCCACAAGTACCACCACAATGCAATGCTAAGAACCTATCACATACTGTAGAACCAAAACACACGAATCTAACATGAGGAATCATATCTCAATAAAACTTTGCTATAATGTGTGACCCTATCCAAATACTGGTCCATATGAAACACTCAAGCCACCCTACTAAAAATCAATAACCATGCGCAATTCGACATCAAGTACTCAAAGTGCATTACCATAACCACGAAGAAGCAAATGACACAATGTCACACAAAACCTGAAAGAACATAACCAATACTCCATCAACCAAGCAATACCCAATACTCTTCTCGCTCAAATTCTGCAATAAGGCCACAATAGAACCGCACCATATGTGCATATAACCAATGAATCACAACTTCTTGTAGCATAGAAGAGTAACCCACAGATCATCTCAAAACACGAATAAGCTCAACAGCAAACGAATGACACATCCCTCAACAATATCCGTATGGAGCCAACCAATCTGGCTCGGTGTAGAATACACATCCTAATTAGGCCTACCAATGAACACCAATCCAACTCTGCTCACCCCCCAATAGATAAATAACCCTCCGAAAGCCTACAATGACTGAATCATAACCCATACTATCATCTGGCTAGCTTCAGCCATGACTTCACAGTCCATAACCATGAAACAATCCGCTATTGAGAACTCCCAATTTCCAAATCCATAGAACACACGAATCACCATATTTGATCCTAACTCTACCGCTAGAATGTCTAACACATCTCTCATACACGATCATCCCACGAGAAATACATCTAAAATTCTTCCGTTCCACAAAGCAAAATTTGAATATCAGTAGTCGATCAAGTAGGAGAGTGTCGCAATACCAATGAAGTATCCATAAATAAAAACACATTGCCCCTTCTAAAATGTATGCTCTCATCAAGCCACACCAAATAGTAATATCAATTACCTAGTCATCTGAAACCGTCCATGTTGCCTATGAATTTTATGACCTTCCATTCAAAACTAACACGTGACCTCGCTCATGCAAATCTCTATCCCACATAACACACTGCATATATCATGCCATCATATGAAAAAATACGAGAACTTCACAATCCACTTTGAGTCACAAGCAACTACATACACAATTAGCCAAGGACCTTCCATTTTATTCCATCCAGGAGAAAATCACTATGCACCACATGCTCCACACGCCAGTAGGAAATATACTACTCGAACCGTGGTAGAAACAATTGAGAACTCTTCGAAACCCATTTGTACATAACCAAGCTATGTGAACTGAATCTCTCTAACTCAACCCAGCCACACAGGTTGCCAAGACCTAAGAGCATTGTGACGAAACACATGTAGAGACTAGCCACGTCATAAGTACCCAAAGAACTGATCATACCTATTATTGTGCTAACCCAACCTACGACAACGATGTCCTATTTCTCCAAGTCCCTTCCAAATTTCCTTCAAATTGATACTTCTCCTTACTGGAGCACCACGATCCTTAACCAAAATTCACCACACAAGAGGCCCTAGTATAAAACCACCACGCCCTAAGGCCTATAAGCCGCTGACTTCCCTCTTAAGCAACCTAATGCACCGCAACCGAGATACCCACTCTAAAGAGACCTTATATGAACCTAAAAATATTTCTTTCACCTTCTTGATGCTGAAATCTATAATCCACAATGATATAAAAATACCACAAGTCTCGACACCATCCCAAGAAAATATCAAATCCTAGCAATATACCAATCCAAAATACTCAATTTGTACATATAATTCTTGAATCCATTAGAACCATTCTCGAGAGTCATCCACTCTACTCAAATCTCAATTGAACCGACCAAACGGACCGAACGACCTGTGCCCCATTAGTACACCAACACCTAATGGAGTAATCCACACTCCTAAGCAATTGAGCAAATTCTTACTCCATGTACCCTACATCCTTCGCGATTAACCACTCAATTATTTTATGATTCCCATATACCTATAGAGAGTAATACAATCTATATCTAGAAATTCCTTTACCCGAGTCATCCTCGATCTCTACTAGGCATAATTGATTCACCAGTATACCCCAAATCGAAACCAATACGACACATAATCGTGCAAATAACTTGTCGATAGCAGACTTCCCCCACTTGGCTCCAAGCCATAAAATGAAATAGTCGATAACATCACGATACCCATACTATATTACTGCCAGAATCCCGCACAGAAATTCAACTAAATCCTTCGCAAGCCCATGTAACACAAACCATATAATACCTCAAATCGTCTGCAAATCTCGCACTCACTCTTGTAATAGTCAAGCCAACTCCCACAAGCGATCCAAACTCAAATTGTAACATATATCATTCACTGGTAAAAGAGAAGTCTCTACAAAACATCATAAGGACCACACAACCTCAGGATACCTCGCAGGAGATAACCCGCCAACTCTGCCTCAAACTGACATCTCTCTATACCCTTCCACAGTCACGACTACTACGCAATCACATAATCTTCTTGATTCTGAACTCATCGACAACATATGAGAATCTACTTCACTCCACAACTCAACAACACGAGAGATCCATACACCCATAACTCGAGACCATACGCCAAATCAAGACAGAAATAAGATACCCTATAGTCCTTGTTACATCTCAGGTTAACTCTTCTCGTCACATTCGAATAATCTGAACACATCTCGCAGTCACATCATACTCACCACATAGTCATTCTACTACTCATCGAACCACAAAAGCACGTGCTCACATAATCAAAATCTCCGTGCTCAAGCTACAGGGCAAAACCTGGCCCCCAATCCTCCAGACTGGGCCATCATCAGCACACAGAAATCACACCTCACACCATGTTCATAGAATCACAAGACGGTGATACCCGAAGTACCTCAAAGAGTACAACCAACCCCATGTACTCAATAAGTAACAAACCTAACCTTAAGTTGAAAGTAGTGATGAGCTCATACCCAGGGTCAGAGTCCAACTTCCATAACCAACAATAGTTCATAACAATATAAAAAAAGTAATACCCGAAGTACCTCAGAGATAAAATGCTCAATAAAATCATGATTTCTGAAAATAGTTCTGCCTTTCAAGTACATCAGTGTAAACCCAAATCTTTTACCGAAGTTGCCAAAAATATGAGTAAGTTTGAAAATAGTAATTTTTCCAAAAATCCCTTCAATAATAATAAAGATGTTTCGTTTTCTTTATAGATAACTAGTGTAAAACTAACGCATCACTATGCCCATATGTCAACATGTGCGAGATGTCATAAATGACGTGATACCGTACATCATGAGGAAAAATACATCTCTATGCTTGTATGTCATGTGTACATGTCAATGCAATGTATCTCAAAGATGAACTCATGTACTCACACTCTCAGTGTACTCAATCTTACTTTCTCACACGTTCCACTCATCATGCTCAATCACTCGGTTCTGTATATGGCCAATCCGACCCAGAGAAGATCTATCTCGGAATATACACATCAACTGAGCATCAATCACTCAGTACCGAGTAGGAATAATCTCCAGGTATATAATGCTTCGGACAAGATCCATCCCTCAATAATATCAACCGCGCTCACTGGGTATGGACAGACTCCGAAAGGACTCCTACAGCCCAAGCGCTATCATAAGCCAGATCCAGGCATAAATCAATATAGCATGCTGTAGCGTGCAGCCCGATCCCATAACCGTCACTCATAATCAGGCTCACAGTCTCACTCAATCATCAATTTGTCCAGTCTCCCTCACGGGCTCACAATGTCATAAAACTAGCCCGACAACAATGATATAATGTATCAATAAATAACAACTGAGACTGAGATATGATATGAATGCATAAATATGACTGAGTACAAAATATCAATGAAATCAGTGAGATGCAGCAAGAAATGACCATTATGGGTCCCAACAGTATCGCATAAAGCCTAAACATGATATCTATCATGCTTGACAGCTCAATTATTTTATCACATTGTGAAAACACGGATATCAACAAAACAGGGCTACTATTCAATGCCATGGAAACAATAGAGTCCCAATTCACATGGTGAACGTCCACACGCCCGTCACCTAGTATGAGCATCACCTCAACACAAATCACATAACACGTATTTCGGGGTTTCATACCTTCAACTCCAAGATTAGAAGAATTACTTACCTTGAACAAGCCAATACCAATCCTGAGCAAGCCAAGCGGTGCTCCAAAGATGCCATCCCGCGTGTTCCGACCTCCGAACGGCTCGAAACTAACCAAAGACAACTCAAGTACATCAATCAATGTTAAAGGAACCAATCCCGATTGAAAAAGATCAAATCTTTAATCAAAAGCCCAAAATTGGCCAAAAGCCCAATCCGGGCCCGCACCTCAAAATCCAATAAAATTTACAAAATCCGACAACCTATTAAATTACGAGGCCAACTATACTAGTTTCACTCAATTTCGACTCGAAATCGATGTTCAAAACTCACAAATTCATACTATGAAACTTTAGGCCAAAATCCCCAATTTCCTCTTCAAAATTCATTAACCAAAAGCTAAAATCGAAGATAGATTCATGGAATATAACCAAAATCGAGTAGAGAACACTTACCCCAATTCATATGGTGAAAATTACTTCGAAATTCAACTCAATCCGAGTTTGAAAATGTAAAAATTAAGCCAAAAATCGTGAATCCTTGTATATAACATTCTGCCCAGCACATCCGCATTTGCGGAAAATTCATCGCACCTGCGACTACCGCTTTTGCGGAAACAGTTCACACCTGCGCTGCCCGGCTTTCTCACCATTTCCTTTACTGCAACTCCCTGCCCGCATCTGCGCCATCGTAGGTGCGGAAATCCCATCGCACCTGCGACCTTTACTGACACCCTCCAACTTCGCACCTGCGCTCGAGCTGCCGCACCTTCAGCATCGCATAAGTGCCCAAATCTCTGCTTCTGCGGTCTTCCTCACCCAGCACTATTCTCGCATATGTGACACCTTTGTTGCTTTTGCGGCCATCGCACTTACGCAAACCAACCGCAGGAGCGATCATACCTGAAACCAGTAGCCTTTAGCTTTGCACATGAAGTGAATATGATCTGAACCTTGTCCAAAACTCATCCGGGCCACTCGGGGCCCCGTCCGAATATACCAAAAATTCCAATAACATAACACGGACCTACTCGAGGCAACAAATCATACACAACAACATCAAAACGACGAATCACACCTCAAATTGAAATCTATGAACTTTGAACTTTCAAATTCAATAACTCTTGCTGAAACATAGCAAATCAATTCGGAATAACTTCAAATTTTGCGCACAAGTCCCGAATAACATAACGAAGCTATTCCAATTTCCGGAATCACAATCCATATCCGATATCAAAAAGTCTACTCCCGGTCAAACTTTCCAAAATTTTAACTTTCGCCATTTCAAGCCAAATTCCACTACGAACCTCCAAATCACAATCCGAACACGCTCCTAAGTCCAAAATCACCCTACGGACGTGGGTTGTTAACATTTAAATAAGGAATTAAGTGTATAAATTTGGATAAGACTAACCCCCTCCCCAACGTGGCAGCAAACCCACCATTAATAAATGACCCATAATGTCATTTGGTAATGTGGCAAAGTTTGTGAACTCTTTGGTTAAAGTATTAGAAATAATCTATATAATATTCTATAACTTATAACATATGTTTGATCTTAAGAAATGGATAACTATTTTACCAATTATAATCTTGATTCATAGACTTGCTTAAGCTCACGGGTAAAGCTCAAGAATTTCAAGAATCACCTTATTCACTACAAGACTTCTAATTCACAAAAGAACATGAATTAGCAGTTAGAAAAGTAGCAGATTTTGAGCAAAGAATTTCATACAAAGTTACACTGCATAATAGCAACGGGATTTGCAATTCTAAGAGAGAACGGTAGAATCTTTCTCACGAACATCATACGGATTTTTACCTACTTCGCTTCGCCGTTACGTGTTGTCGCAATCAATGGGTGTTAAAGGGATTGTCAAGAGAATCGGTTCAGGTATGTTAAGGTTATTCCTTCTTTCTTTTGGCATGGTCCAAATAATACAAATAAAACGAGCAAAATGCACAACTTTCATAAATGACTCTATTCATAGAAGTACTAGAGATGTCTATATTCTTGATTCCCCATGTGAATTATTATTATATCTTCTGTTCATGGGTATCAGAAAAATATGCATTGGATAAAGTTTATCCGAAAGGCATACTGATTTTTATGGTGTTCCGAGAAAATCTTATTAACGTATTTCTTATGCATTTATACGCGTATATATATATATTTAACGCTTATGCCTAATAGGCCAACATGACTAGATGGCGTTATATACGCGTATATATGTATATTATATTTAAATGGGATATGGGAAATAGGTTACGGCGTTATATATGCACCACCACCTGATCAGCTGGTATACGCTGATGATTTTCCCACAGTGACCGAAATGATATGATGGGATGTCCTCAGAGGCTTGATGATGTTATGAACGCATATACTTATGCATGGTATGGCATTTATACGCATATGCATGACATTATAAAAATGAAATGATTCACAGAGCTATGCAGACATACATGTCGAGTCCTTTACTTCACGTTTCTCTCATGTCTATTATTTACTGATTTTCATTCCTTACATACTCAGTACATTATTTGTACTGACGTCCCTTTTGCATGGGGGCGCTGCGTTTCATGCCCGCATGTCCCGATAGACAGGTCGAGAGTCCCCCAAGTAGGTGATCAGCTGAGCGAAAGATGTTGGTGCACTCCATTTATTCCGGAGTTGCTTGTTTGGTTAGTATGATTTAGATGTGTATTGTTTGGTTTGGCGGGGCTCTGTCCCGACCTTTATGAAATTTCTATACCCTTAGAGGCTTGTAGACATATGTCGTGTACGTGAATGATTTTACGGCCTTGTCGGCCTATGTTTTGAGTTTATAAATAATCATGTTGGCCTATTAGGCCCGTATGTCACGTGTATATGATGATGTAATAAGAAAGATACGTTACGTTGATACTCGGTTGAGTAAGGTACCGGGTGCCCATCGCGGCCCATTGGTTTGGGTCATGAAAAAGAAAATGCCTACTTTCTATATTTAACCTTTTAAATATCAATGATGGTTGATACATTCATTTCCTAATAGTTAGAACTCACAGGATGGTGATCTGAAGACGTTAGTTCGATTTATTCCATATTTAGCGGACTGTTTTGTAGTCCACTTGTGTTGGCCTCTTGTGTTGCTTATTTATGGAGCTTGGAAGGATAAAGGGCATGGAGAAATGCCACATGTGGTAGGGTAGTGGTCTGGTCACTCGTCGTTGCATCTTCAGGCTACTTGATGACTTATTGATTGGGTGTGTTATGGTATATTTGGGGTTTTTGTTGTATTAAAGGTCCCGAATTGTAGTTAGGTTGTCTTTGAGTGGCTGATTGTATTGTGTTGTTGTCTCGCCTATAGTAGGCTTCAGGGAGCAGTAAAATCAGGGGAAATTCTGCCCGTTTTGTTGTTACAGATTAAGTTACTTTCGTTATATAAATGAGAGAGTCATTCGTAACTTAACAATAGCTTCACTGTTGTTATTGTAGATTAAGGTACAGTGAGCTGAGTTTAGCATTGTTATTGGACATATTTTATAAGGTATGTTAAGGCTGCCCTTTCTTTCCTTTTAGCATAATCCATTTGATAAAAATAAAATGAGCAAACACAGAACTTTCACAAATGACTCTATTCTTAGAAGTAGTAGTGGTACCTATGTTCTTGATTCCCCATGTGTGCTATTATTATATCGTTTGTTCATGGGTCTAAGAAAATACGTAAGTTGATAAAGTTTATTTCATGATATTAACCGAAGACATATTGATCTTATGACATTCCGAGAGATCTTATTGACTTACTTCATTATGCACTGCATTCATTTATACATGCACATTGACCTATGACCAGATGACGTTATATACGCATATATTATATATACATGGGGTGTGGGGAAAGGTTACGATATTATATACGTACCACCACCTGATCAGCTGGTATACGTTGATGATTTTAACCACAGAGGTCGAGATGATATGATGGGATGCCCTCAAAGGCTTGATGACGTTATGTATGCATATATCTATGCATGATATGACATTTATACGTATATGCATGACATTATAAATGTTTCATGATTCACAGAGCTATTCAAACTTACAGGTTGAGTTCTTTACTACATGTTTCTTTCACGTCTTTTATATATTGCTTTCATGCCTTATATACTCGGTACTTTATTTGTACTGATGTCCCCTTTTCCCGGAGACGCTGCATTTCATGCTCGCAAGTCCCGATAGATAGGTTGACAATCCTACTACTAGGCTATCAGCTCAGCGAAAGGTGTTGGTGTACTTCACTTGGTCCAGAGCTGCCTATTTGGTCAGTATGATTTGGATATGTATTGGTTGGTATGGCGGGGCCCTGTCCCAACCTTTATGACGTTTATGTACTCTTAGAGGCTTGTAGATAGATGTCATGTATATGGATACTTGTATGGCCTTGTCGGCCTATGTTTGAGTGTACAAATGATTCTATCAGCCTTATAGGCCCGTATGTCACTTGTATAAGTTTCTATATTATGTTGGCTCGTCCTATGTCTAGTATTCCCTTATATTTTATTTTGGTTATCTCATGATGGCCCTTCTGACCTACTTACCCAAGATGGTATGATAAGAAGGATATGTTACGTTGGTACTCGGTTGAGTAAGGCACCGGGCGTCCGTCGCGGCCCTGCGGTTTGGGTTGTGACACAAGAGTAGGAGATTTTGAAGAGGGATTTCAATCCAACTCTAGAGTAAGTAATTTCTAATTGTTTTGATCATATACCTTGATTTACCATGGATTTCTACACATAAAACGTTAAATTTTAATGTGAAATTAGAGTCTTTTGTCTACAATTTAAGATAGTTTATTTTGAGATTTTGAACACCAATTTGGACTCAGATTTGAAAACTAATCACATATATGGACTCATAGGGTTGTGGTTCAAAGGGATCTACCCCTAGATTTGAGTTTTGACCATGTGGGCCTGGGTCAACTTTTACTAACTTTTTGTAAAATTCATTAAATATTGAAGATTTATGATTTGAGATTGCTTCCTAAATTATTATTTGACCTTATTTATTATTATTTGGCTAGATTTGGAGCATTTGAATTCAAATAGAGGAAAAGCGGTTGTGGAAGGTTGAAGCGGTCCCGGGAAGAGGTGAGTCTCTTGTACCATTTTAAAGAGGGAATTCATCTAATATGGACTTTATTGCTATGTGTTTCTTGAGTTGGGGGTTGTGTATATGCAAGGTGATGAGCGCATATACACGGGCAATTATACCATATTCAGGGTAGTATTAGGCTTCTTTATGTCTTGTTTGATTATGTACTCTTCTCGATACATATTGTTTTTATGACTATGTGGGCTTTCTTATTCATTCTAGAGATTATGTCTAGGCTTATGATTTATTATTAGTTCATAATGACTTGCTATTTGATTTTTCCGTAGTCATATATTACTCTCACGAGCACATACACCCGTATATTTATTTCTTATGTCCTTGTGCATCATACATATATTATCTCACATGCATATGCATATATCTTTGCATATGGATATAGTTCTAAAATGAGTATGGCACAATGCTACATTCCATGCTGGTTGATGTGATTATTGTACTATGAGAAACTTTTTCACATTAAGACATATGAGCAGATTGATGATACTGATTTGTTCCTCTGGAATCAGACGATCACTCATGCTACTTTGGGCCCTGAGAGTGTCAAGCACACGAATTATGATCGTGAGAGGCATTTATACTATTCACTCGTAGAGTGTATAGTGTGTGTTATTGTGAGGGACACTCATGCCAGGCATACGAGGTGTGCTGAGTGATAGTGGATTGATACTAACACTAAGGAAATGTTGAGTTTTAATCATGCTATTTCATGCATATCATTTATCTTATGTAGATTCCGTGTAAGAATTATGCATGATCATTATCTATGAGAAGCATGTTTATGATCTTCCTTGGATATGATTCATATTACTGATATTCACTGTTTAAGAGTTGTTCCTTCTCTTTATATTCATTCATTGATTATCTGATTATGGAAGTAAGTTTCTCATTGGTCAGATCCTCTCCACTACTTCTTTGAGGTTAGACTTGATACTTACTTAGTACATTGTATCGGTTGTACTTATCGTACGATTCTACACTTCTTGTGCAGATTCAGGTATTAGCCTTATTGGAGTTGAACGAGGTTTTATCTGTTGATTTTGGAGACTCGAAGTAGTGCTGCATATCTATTCATAGGCTGGTCAAGTTTCCTTTATTGTTGTTCTATCTATTCAGGCAATATTATAAATTTACTCTAAAACTTTGTATTTTGCTACTCTTAGAAACTCATGTACTTAGTGGCACCATATCCGAGGATGTTGTGTTGTTTTGTAGTTGGCTATCTAACTTAGCCTTATCTATGATATTATTGAACCTGTTTAGACTTATTATATCTATGCTAGTGGTTTTATTTAATGTTTGAGATTGTTGGTTCTCCAAGTCGGCATGTTAAGTGCCATCACGAACATTGGTCTATTTTGAGCCGTGACAACTTGGTATCAAAGCCTTGGTTGCATAGGTCTCACAAGTCATGAACGTGTCAAATAAAGTCTTGCGGTTCGATATAGAGACTTCTATACTTATCTCCTAAAGTTTTAATCTTTACATTTCTATTCTCTCACAGATAGTGAGGACACATGCATTAGCTGTAGCTGATTAGGAGCCAGGGCCCCAGGTTGTAGCGGCTACTAGAAGTAGAGGCCAGGGTAGAGGCAAGGCTTGAGCCCAGACCAGGTCATGTGTAGTAGCACCTACAACCACTCATGCTCGTGCTAAAGTAGTCTTTGAGGAGCCGATTGTAGCTCCAGAGGTGGACCAGGTTCCAGATTACGTTGTTCCAATGTGACCAGCTTAGGTTCCCGAGGGTTTCACTGCTACCCCACCACTTCAGGATGCTTTGGTTCATATAATTTGATTCTTTGAGAGTATGTCTCAGGGTCGATGTACTTCCCATGGTATCAACTACTTCTCCGGACGGGGGGGGGGGGAGCTTAGACACCAGCCACACATACTCTAGAGCGGATGGTTCATGGATTTCAATTCCAAGAGTTCTATCACCTAGTGTAGCTCAGTCTATCTCTGTGGCATGACTCGAGGTCAGACCTACTATGTCTGTTCACAAGCATAAGAGGATGGATAGATTCCAAAAGTTGTATCCCCCACACTATAAGGGTGGTTCTTCATTGAATGCCCAGGATTTCTTAGATAAATGTCATAGGATATTGCACAACTTGGGCTTGGTAGAGTCCAACTTCCAAGCCAATAAAGTTGACTTCACTATCTTCTAGTTAAGAGGGCCAACCAAGAGGTGGTGGCTGACTTATGAGTAGGGTGGACTAGTAGGACCACTTGTTCTCCCATAAACTCGATTCTCCCATCTTTTCTTAGAGAAGTATGTTCCACTCACCATGAGCGATAAGTTGCGTGGCCATTTTGAGCACCTACAACAGGATCGCATTTCAGTTACAATGAATTAGTCAAGATTTGCTGAACTATTATGTCACGCAAAGAGTTACCTCAAAATCCACCATGTCGGGTATACCACCTGATAGAGATGTTGATTTTGATATTGACTTGGTGCTGGGTACTCAAGCCATATCTATTCCACCATATCACATGGCTCTAACTCAGTTAAAAGAGTTGGAGTTGTCAAGATTTTCTTGATAAGGGATTCATTGGATCGAGTGTTTCTCCTTGCCATGCATCAATATTATTTTGTGAAGAAGAAAGATGTTACTATGAGGATGTGCATTGATTATAGGCAGTTCAAAAGGGTTACTATCAAGAACAAGTATCCATTGCCTCATATTAATTATTTATTTGATCAACTTCAAGGTGATATGGTGTTATCTAAGATTGATTTGAGATCGGGTTATCATTAGTTGAAGTCTAGGGCTTCGTATATCCCTAAGAAGGCATTTGAGACTCGATATAGTCATTATGAATTCTTGGTGACGTCATTTGCTTTGACTAATGCTCCATCACCATTCATGAATTTGATGAACAAGGTGTTCAAGCTTTATTTGGACTCTTTTGTGATTGTATTCATTAATGACATCTTGGTTCACTCTCGTAGTAGAGAGGACAATTAGCAAAATTTGAGGATTGTGCTTCAGACTTTGAAGGAGACGAAGTTGTATACTAAGTTTTCTAAGTGTGAGTTTTGGTTTCAATTGCATTCTTGGGTCACGTAGTGTTTGGTGATGGTATTAAAGTTGATCCAAAAAGATTGAGGCGGTTCTTAATTTTCCTAGAATTACTAAAACTTCAGAGATCAGGAGTTTCTTTGGTTTGGTAGGCTACTATCATCATTTTTAGAGGGGTTATCATCATTGTAGCTCTTTTGACCATGTTGGCTCAGAAGGGTTTTCCTTTTAGATGGTCTGATGAGTGTAAGAAGAGCTATCAAAAGCTCAAGACTACTTTGAATATAGCCCTAGTATTTGAATCGCCCGCAGGTTTAGGGCAGTACACATCTCACTTTTGGAGAGGTGTTCAACATGAGTTGGGTACACATGTGAAGCTTAGCATATATTTTCACCCATGACCAGATGGTTTGTTCAAGCGGACTATTTAAATTATTGAGGAAATGATGCAAGCTTGTGTAATTGATTTTGGAGGTCGTTGGGATCAGTTCTTTCCTTTGGCATAGTTTGCTTACGAAAGCAGTTATCATTCCTATATTCAGATGGCTCCATATGAGGCTTTGTATGGTAAGCGATGTCGTTCTCCTGTTGGTTTGTTTGAACCTAGTGAGACTAGATTGTTGGGTACAAACTTGGTATGTGATGCCTTGGAGAAGTTGAAGTTGCTCCAAGAATGGCTTTTGACAACTTAGACCAGGCAGTAGAGTTAATGCAAACATGAAGGTTTGTGATGTGGCACTTATGGAGGATGAGAAGGTATATTTTAAGGTTTCATTCAAGAAATGTATAATGAGGTTTGGGAAGAAGGAAAAGTTGTGTCTGAGCATTATTGGCCCATTTGAGGTATTTGAGAGAGTTGGTGAGGTTTCTTACATGCTTCCGTTGTCTCCTAGCCCATCGAAAGTTCATCCTATAGTTCATGTTTCTATGCTCTAGAGGTATAAGAAAGATAAGTCACATGTTTTGAACTTCAACACAATTCATTCTATGCTCTATAGGTTTGTTTATAGACCGCTTCGGCAAAGGTGATTTTGAAAGGATAACCGAGCAAGGAGGTGACTTGGGAGAATGAGTAAAATATGTGAATTGGATATCCACATCTTTTCAACAATTCAGGTACATTTTTAAACCCATTCGAGGACGAACATTTGTTTAAGAGATGGAGAATGTAATCACCCGGTCGGTCGTTTTGAGTTCTATAACCCTATTCCTGTCTTTCTTTCTTATCGTGCAACATTAATTCAGCTCGAAGCATATATCTTTGATTTCCTTCCATCCACTCATACTTTATGTTGAGCACTCGGTATCAGCTGTGCATCAACGACTTGTAATGTCATGGATGCCGTGCGGGATGTGTTCTCTGTGGTCTGGAGAAAAGCTATACTGGAGGACATGAGGCGAGGTTTCAGACTACAGCTTGGGCTTAGTAGTTTCAGTTGTGTGAGTATTTGTATTTGGACTTATATATCTAGTAGTGTCCCTAGGAGTGGGATTGATGGCTCAGTGAGTGGTTGGATAGCTATATGATAAGTAATATGTAATTGAGGACTATGCTTTGATGCTTTGGATGTGACGAGAAGAATTTGCTTGGGGTGCAAAAGGACTATGGATGCTTGATTTCTGTCTTAATGTGTTGTACAGTCTTGAGTTATAAGTGTGTTAGGGATCTTTCAGTTGCTCATTTGTGGAATAAAGTAGATTCGTATGTCTTGTTGATAAGTTCTGACTGGGGAAGATTAAGTGATTGCATTGTGGTTATGACCATGATAGGGTGGTATAGAAATCCTAGTTTGAGGCTAAGTAGGTGGATTATCTCCTGCGTGGTGGTCTACGGTTGTGTGATCCCTCTGATGTTTCTGTGAAGAGTTTCCTTTTTTTTTTCCAGCGGGATGTGTATATGCTGCAATTTGAGTTTGGGTCGCTTGAACGATTTTGCACGATTGTCATGAGGATGGATATGCTCTTAGCAGAAGTTTTGTGGTATTCTATGTCTGGTACTACATGAGCGTATGAAAGATTTATTTAATTACAGTGTGGGATTATGGTAGTTGTGGAGTGAGGGTACTGTCGGACATCAAATAATATGTTCTGTCGCTTTGAGCCAAGTGGGGGAGTCTCCTATCGCCGATCAGATTACATCGTCATGTGTTATATTAGTTTTGGACTGAGGAATACTTGTGGATCAGTTATGACTTGGAGAGGTTTATTTCGATGATGACTTGAGCAAGGGAATAACTTGATGCGTGATGTGTTATATTTTATGGGCATATAGAAATCTTGGACTTATTTGGGTTTATTATTCATGGTGGATGTAGTGTGCATGGAGTAAGGATTCACTCGGGTTCTTAGAGATGGGGGTTACTTCTTGAGGTGTTTATGTGCTAGTGGAGTACAAGTCGTTCGGCTCGTAATGGCAGTGCATTGTGGATTTGAGCAGAGTAGACGACTCTCGAGAAAGTTCTTATTAGTTCAAGATTCGTATGTTGTATTTGAGGATTAGCCGAATTTGTATATGGCTATGATGTGATAAGTGCATTGGATGGTGTCAAAACTTGCGGTATTTCTGTATCCTTATTGATTCTACATTTCAGCATTTGAGAGGATAAAGAAACAGCTTCATATTCACAGAAGGTCTCTTCAGAGTTGGTATTTCGGTTGGGATATTATTGGGTGCTTAAGAGGAAATGCAGTGACTTATGGGCTTTAAGATGACGTGGTTTCATGCTAGGATCTCTTGTGATGAGCTTTGGATAAGGATTGTAGTGTACTCACAAGGAGAAGTGTTAACTTGAAGGCAAGTCAAGAGGAACTCGAAGAAATAGGTTAACTTGGTAGTGGTTCGGGTCAGCATGGTAATAAAGGTGATTGATTCTTTTGGTGTGGTGAGGCTTTACCGGTGTTTTATGGCGATACTCATGGGATTGGCGATCTGCATGGCTTGGTTGTATTAGAGGGATTCAGTTCTGATGGCTTGGTTATATTCAAATGGGTTTTGAATAGTTCTCAATGATTTCGACCACGACTTGAGACGGATTATCTCTACAGGCACGGGGAGTTTGTTGAGTGTTGTGATTTTCTCCTAGATGGGATCAAGTGGAAGGTTCCTGGTTGATGCGATGTCTATCCCACTTGTAATTCAGAGTTGATAATGGGATTCTCGTGTTTTTATATGATGTCTTAATTGATACGATGCATCGTATGGGATTGAGGTTTGCACGTACAAGGTTGAGGTTTCGTTCGAAGGGAAGGTCTTGAGTTCGAGACAACATGGATGATTTTAGACGTTTAGAAGAATGCTGGAACTATCTAGTATCACCTAAGAGGGGTGCACATTTCAGAAGATACATTTTGTTTTGACTTACGAATGCTTGACTAGTATTACAGTAATCACCTAGTTATTGGCTACTGAAGTTAAGATTTTCGCTATATGGAGTGGAGGACTCATGGGAGTGTTTTTTGTAAGGTGATTGGAAAAGAGAGATGTTTTAGTTATTTGAGTGGTAGAGTTGGGATTAGATGTGGAGATTCTTGTGTTCTTGGGATTTGAAGACTAGGAGGGTTTTCAGAGGATTGTTCCTTTGTTGCGGACGGTGGAATATATTAAGAGGTTGAAAGCTGATTGTTGTGTAATGGATAAGTTATTGTGGACTTTTCGGAGGTTATCTACCTATTTCTAGAGGATCGAAATTGATTTGGAGGCCACTGGTAAGCCTAATGAGAATGTGTATTCTACATCGAGACAGATTTATTTACTCAGCACAATTATTGTAGAGGGGTGTGTCATTGGTTAGAGTTGATCTTATTCGTGTTATGATATGTTCCATGCCTTATTCTCCTATGCTATGATGGGTTGTGAGACTATTGACTATTTATACACATGATGCAGGTCTGTTTGGGCCTTGTGGCATAATTCGAGCGAGATAGCTCTTGGGGAGTTGAATGGTTGACTACGCCTTGGTTATGGTCTTCCTATTTGGGGTATATTGTGCTATTTGTTTCTCCATGTTTATGGTCATGCACTTCACATGTTTGAGTTGATATGCATATGGTTGTTGATTGTGAGCATCATGGTCGAGGTATTCCATGTGGACCGGTGTATGGATTGGGTCACGCAACGCAACAGAGTTATGTTGGGATATGATCCTTTTTGTTTATTTCATGTGTTTTGTTTCTCATTTGTGTGATGGTTTCATAGTGTTGCGCATTGTGGTGGTATCTGTTGAGCTTGCGAGACGGCTCTCTCATTTGATTCTCTTTCCATCATTGGGTACATTCGAGTTGTTGCTTGTTTGGTGCACGAGTTGCACGAAATATGGCTCGAGGTAGTGCTGGTGTGGCATGTTGGTCGAGCAACTTGTACTGGATGAGATAAGGTTATTGTACCTGGAATGAGTTCTATTGGGTTTGATTATGGTATGTTTAGAGGAGTAAAGCTATTAGTCAGCTTAGAAGTTGGCTATGATTCTTGGCAGGCGGGAGAGCTCCATTACTTATTGATATGATGAGGGGTAATGAGTTTCCACGTGCTTCTTTCATCCTTGGTAGTGTATAAAGGTTTAGGACAAGGCTTTTATTTGATATGAGGTATGTTGTCAGTACCGGGTTTGTTAATGGGCAACTATTGTGGTATTGCTATGAGTATCTGAGTTATGTGGTATATCATGTAATTATGTCTTGAGTTATGGTTATGGCGTGATATAAATTGTTTAGACTTATACAGTGTATTAATGCGAGAATCAGGTCTCATGATGAATTTGAGGGGTAAGAGATTGAGTTCCAATGTTTATACACTAAGGTTGGAGGGGTAATCTTCAGTTAGGCTATGTTGTCGGGCTTATATGGATTGGTGTGACATGGAATAACCCATGGGTATGTGTATGCTGAGTTGATTCAGTGATTTGATAGATTTGACTCTTGGTAGATTCGAGGACGAACATATGTTTAAGTGGGGGAGAATGTCACGGCCCAACCGACCGTTTTGAGCATTTATATTCCGTTCAGTGGTTTGAAGTCTTAAGTAGCTTCAAATAAGGTATTACAACTTGTGTGTATTGTTGGTTTTGGTTTTCGAGTGGCTTGGGATTCATTTGGAAGAATAACTCTCAATTTGGAAGCTTTAAGTTGAAAGAGTTGACTAAGTTTGATGGCTCCGCTAGGTCCGGATGGTGATTTTAATCTTAGGCATTTGCCTTGATTTGTATTTGGTTGTTTCTAGAAGGTTTTGGCTCTAATTGGCAAAAGTTGACAATTTGAAAGTTTGGAAGGTTCATAAGTTTGATGGGGAGTGACTTTGATAATATCGGTTCCGGTTTATTGTTTCAGAAGTTAGAATATGTTCGTTTAGTCATCTATGACTTGCATGCGAATTGGTTGGTTTCTGGATTGGTAGGCTTGAATAGGATGCTTGGTGCAAAGTTTGAAGTTTATGAGCATAAGAGATTAATCTTGATCGACGATTCGTTGTTTTGATATTGTTTTTCATGATTTGAGGCCTCAAGTAGGTCCGTGTTATGCTTTGGGAGTTGTTGGACTGATCTGTTGGGGTCCTGAGAGGCTGGGGTATGTTTCAAACCACCCGGAAGGTGGTTGAGTTTGGTTAAAGGTTGGCAGGCCTGGTGCAATCTCACCTATGAAGGAAGGTGCGGCGATATGACAGCGCATCTACAGTAATTGGTGCATAGAAGTGAAAGAGGTGGCCTGGGAGTAGAGTCCGCAAATTCAGAGATTAACCGCAGAAGCAGAAGAGCAGATGCGCTTGGGGTCTGCATATGCGATGCTAGCGGAGGCTGGGTGTGTGCACAGATGAGAATGTATTTTTGCATCTGTGAGTCTGCAGATGCGAGGGCGTGTCCGCAGATTCTATTTATCGGGGCTTAAGTGATTCCAGCATCTACGATGGTTATTCCACAGATGTGGTACCGCATAAACGACATTGGGTTCGCATATGCGAAAGTGCTGGGAAGAACATATTATATTCAAGGGTTGAGTTATTTTATCAAATTTGATTTTGGGAGCTCGGATTTGAGCGATTATGGAGGGTATATTCACCACTTGGACTGTGGTAAGTATTCTTGAATCGGTATTGATTATTATTCTTGATTCTATCTTTGATTTTGGCATTTGATTGATGAATCTAAAAGAGAAATTTTATCAAAACTTTTCTAAATTAAATATTTGAGATTTAAACATCGAGTTGGAGTCGGTTTTGGATGAAACTAGTATGGTTGGACTAGTATTGGAATGTGTTGCATGAATTTTTATGTTTTCTCGGGTTTTAGGGTGGGGGCTCGAGTTGACCCTTTTGGTTGACTCGACTATCTGATTAAGTATTCGACCTTTATCGTTTAGGTTTGATTCCTATAGCATTATTTGATGTTTTGAGTTGGTTTTTGCTAGTTTCGAGCCGTTCGGAAGTTGATTCGCATGGGAAGGCATCTTCGGAGTATGTTTTGGCTTGTTTGAGGTAAGTTTCTTGCCTAAACTTGGTTGAGACACTAGTTTTCTAAGTTATTTGTGATAGCTATATGCTATGGGTGGCGCACATGTGTGGGTTGAGCTCATGTGCATGCACCGGGGTATTTTTCTTGCTCGGGGTAATGTTTCGGATATGATATGCCTTGGATTGATTGTTAAGCTTCGAGATGTGATTGTTATTATATCTGTACTCCTATTTAAGGTTACATAGAAATATATCTCCTAATTGAACCTGACAATTTCTACTTTCGTGATGTATTTGCCTGATTGGAGCTATGATTACCACACCAGTCCAGGAGTGTGAAAATTGATGATTACTAATCATGTACATGCATTCATGTATATCTGTTTTCTGTGTCAAATGGATTTGACTGGTAGCACGTAACCACGTCGTGCAAGTTGTTCTTATTAGGATATAAGTTGTCCGTGCTGTATGAAAGTTATCCGTGCAGCGTGTGGATATAAATCCATCCCCCTAGGGTCACCCTCTCATGTTCCTTTTTGATGGTGTACACGCGGTATGAGGAAAGTTGATCAGTTGTTTGGTTCAGTTATGGTATCTCTGAGGAAAGGCTGGCTTGTTTGATTTGGTTATTGTATTTCATCTTTACTTGCGATTTTCTTAGTGGTTTACCTGATTTATTTTCATATCTTCCTTATATGATGGGTTGTTGACTAGGCAAAATACGTTTAGTTATGGTGTGCACAAAGTGGTTTTATCTGAGATTCAAGACTTGATCATATTATTGTTCTATACTTGTTGGAACTATGAACTGTACAGGTGATTAACGAGTATCATTTATAAATTATTGCTTCTATTACCTCGCCGAGGTTAGTTATGATACTAGCTGAGTGTATGGGTTTGGTTGTACTCATACTACACTTCTGCACCTGGCGTGCAGATCTTGGAGTTGAGTTGATCTGGATGGAGGAAACTGACATTGAAGATGTACCTGCCTTCTGGATATAGCTACCACTTGTTCTTTATAGATTTAGATTAGGAATTTGTTTATGTATATTCCAAATAGACGTTGTATTATTTTCATACCCGCTTGTAAATCTAAGTCTTTGTGGTTCATTACTTGTACTACTAATCCTTAGGTTATTTCACTTATTGATTTCATAATATTTTCATTAGAGTTGTGTTGAAAGTTGTTTGGCTTACCTAGCGAGTTGGGTTAGGTGCCATCACGACGAGGAGGATTTTGGGTCATGACACCTTCGGCCCTGAGAGTGTTAGACACACGAATTGTGATTGTCAGGGGAATTTATTCCAGGCATCCTTACAATGCTGAGTGTGTGTTTTTGTGAGGAGCACTTGTTCCAGGCACACGGGGTGTGCTGAGTGATTGTGAATTGATACTAACACTGAGTAAACGTTGTGCTTTGAGCATGCATATACATCACGCCCTCATGTAGAAACATTCCTTTAAATGCTAATTGATGTATATCATCTATACATACTTATTTAGGGGCTCATATCATGCTATTTCAGGCAACTCAATGTAAGAATTATGCTTGATCATTATCTTTGAGAAGCATGTTTATTATCTTCCTTTATTGTGATTCATGTTATTGATATTCTCTATTCTAGAGTTGTTACTTCTCTTTATTTTCTCTTGTTGATTGTCTGATTATGGAAGTAAGTATCATGTTGGTCAGAGTGTCGCAATTACTTCTTCAAGGTTAGACTTAATACTTACTATGTACATTGGATGGATTCTACTCATACTACAATTCTGCATTCGTTGTGCAAATTCAGGTATTGGCCCAGTGGAGTTCAGGGAGGTGTTTAGCTATTGACTTTGGAGATTTGAGGTAGTGTTGCATATACATTCGCATGCCCTGGAGTTGCATTCCCCTCTTTGTTATTACTGTTCGGTCCATTCAGACAGTATAGTAAATTTATTCTAGAACTTTTGTATTTCGTTACTCTTAGAAGCTCATGTTCTCAATGATCCCAGATCCAGGGATGTTCTGTTGTTTTGTATTTGGTTAACATGCTTAGACTTATGTATGCTATTACTCATCATGTTTAGACTTATTATATCTATGCTAGTGGTTTTATTTAATGTTTGAGATTATTGGTTCACCTAGCCGGCATGTTAGGTGACATCACAACCATTGGTGGATTTTGGATCGTGACAGCTTGGTATCAGAGCCTAGGTTGCATAGGTCTCATGAGTCACGAGCATATCTAGTAGAGTCTTTCGGATTGGTATGGGAACGTCTATACTTATCTTCGAGAGGCTATGTGATAATTTTAAAACTTTACTTTCGTTATTTTTCTATCATGCAACTTTAATTCATCCTAAAGTTTGGATATTTGCTCTTATATTCTCTCGCACATCGTAACGACACGTGCGTTAGCTGCAGCTGAGTAGGAGCCAGCGCCCCAGGTTGTAGCCACTACTAGAGGTAGAGATTGGGGTAGAGGCAGGGCTAGATCCTAGACTAGGGCACGTGCAACAACACCTAAAACCACTCATGCTCGTGCTAGAGCAGTATCTGAGGAGCCATGTGCAGCTCCAAAGGTGGATTAGGTTCCAGATTATGTTGTTACATCAAGACGAGCTCAAGTTCCCGAGGTATTTATTGCTACCTAGTGCTTTAGGACACTTTAGTTTGTATAATTGGTTTCTTTCAAAGCATGGCTTGGGCGGGAGTACTTCCCATGGCACCAGCTACTTGTCAGGCTGGGGGAGCAACTCAAACACCATCTAAACCCATTATAGAGCGAATGATTCATGGATTTTAGACTCTAAGTGTTCTACCGAGTGGTGTAGCTCAGCCTATCATTGTGACACAGCTCGAGGTCAGGCCTGCTATGTCCGCTGAGGAGTAGAAGAGGATGGATAGATTTCAGAAGTTGCATCCCCCCCACTTTGAAGGTGGTTCTTCAGAGAATTCCCGGGATTTCTGGGATATATGTCATGAGATATTGCACGAGTTGGGTTTAGTGGAGTCCAATGGAGTTGAATTCACTATCTTCTTGTTGAGAGGGCCAGCCAAGAGGTGGTGGCTGACTTATGAGCAGGGTAGACTATCATGATTACTTGGAGAAGTACATTCCACTCACCATGAGTGATGAGTTGTGATGCCAGTTTGAGAACCTACAGTGGGATCACATATCAGTCGCAAAGTATAAGTTAAGGTTAATTGAGCTATCACATCATGTACCAATTTTGGTTCATATTGAGGTTGAGAATGGGAGGAGGTTCATTGAGGGGCTTAACTATGGTATTAAAATTTCTATTGACAGAGACGCAAAGATAGAGCCCATATTCTATCATGCCTTTGAGATAACACATGGGACTGAATGCATCTGAGGTCAGGGTAGAAAGGAGCGTGAGGACAAGAGACCTCATAGTGTTGGTAGATTCAGTAATACCTCGTCTCGGTAAAAGGTCTATTGTGGTAGAAGCCCTCCCAGCGGGCTAGCTTATTCAGCACCTCAACCCATTCATGGCATTCTAGTTCAGTTATTATTCGGTGCACTTCCAGCACAAAGTGCATCCCGCACTCCTTCTATTCAGGGTTCTTTCGGTAATTATTCAGGATTTTAGAGGCATACTTAGGACCAACAGTCTATTCCAACTAGAGGTTGTTTTGGGAGTGGAGCTTTGGGGCACATCAAGATGTTTTTCCCAAATTTCCATAGAGGTGTAGTGCAATGGGGCACTCAGGCTATGATTTCTTCACTAGCTGATACACCACCTTTCCAGCTAGCTAGAGGGGAAGGTCATGTAGGTAAAGGTCGTTTCATAGGCCTAGTCCAGGCAGGTGGTGATACGAATCGTTTCTATGATTCTCCTAGTACACTTGAGGAGGTTGCCTCCGATGTAGTCATCACAGGTATTGTTTATGTATGTCATGAAGATGCTTCAGTATTGTTTGATCTGGGCTCTACTTATTCGTATATGTCATCTTACTTTGCATCATATTTGCGTAAGACTTGTGATTCTTTGGATAATCCTATTTATATGTGTATACCTATTTGAGATGCTATTATGGTAGATCATGTTTATCAGTCGTGTGTGGTTACTATCAACAGGTTCGATACTATTATTGATCTCTTATTGATGGACATGGTGGATTTTGAGGTAATTCTTGGCATGAATTCCTTGTCCACGTATTATGCTATCTTGGATTTTCACTCCAAGTTTTTGGCTTTAGCTATGCTAGGGTTACCTAGATTAGAATGGAGAGGGTCACTTGGTCATGCTATAGGTAGAGTGATTTCATTTTTGAAGGCCCAAACTATGGTTGCGAAGGGATGTTTAGCATATTTGGCATTTATTTTGTATGTAATTGTAGAGGTTCCTTTCATTGATTCTGTATGATTATGAGAGAGTTCACGAGCTATTTCCTACGCATTTGCCAGGTATGCCACAAGATAGGGATATCAATTTTGGTATTGACTTAGTGCCGAGTATTCAACCCATATCTATCCAACCATATCGCATGGCTCTAACTTAGTTGAAAGAATTGAAGAAGCAGTTGCAAGATTTTCTTGATAAGGGATTCATTTGATCGAGTGTTTCTCCTTGGTGTGTGCCGGTATTGTTTGTGAAGAATAAAGATGGTGCTATAAGGATGTGGATTGATTATAGGTAGTTGAACAGTGTTACTATCAAGATCAAGTATCTATTGCCTCATATTGATGATTTGTTTAATCAGCTTCAAGGTGCTAGGGTGTTCTCTAAGATTGATTGGAGATCGAGTTATCTTTAGTTGAAGATTAGGGCTTCACATATCTATAAGGAGGCTTTTGGGACTCAATATGGTCATTATGTGTTCTTGGTGTTGTCATTTTGTTTGACTAATGATCCATCAGCATTCGTGGATCTGTTGAACATGGTGTTTAAGCTTTATTTGGACTTTTGTTATTATATTAGTTAAAGACATATTGGTTTACTCTCGTAGTAGAATGGAGCATGAGCAGCATTTGAGGATCGTGCTTTGAACTTCAAAGAAGAAGAATTTGTACGTTAAGTTTTCTAAGTGTGAATTTTGGTTGTACTTAGTTGCATTCTTAGGTCACGTAGTGTCTCGTGATGGTATTATGGTTGATCCCAAGAAGATTTAGGCAGTTTATAGTTGGCTTGACCTACTACAACTATCTAGATTAGGAGTTTTTGGGGTTTGGCAGGCTACTATCATTGGTTTTTAGAAGGGTTTTCATAATTGTAGCTCAATTGACCAATTTGAATCAAAAGGGTTTTCCATTTAGATGGTCTGATGAGTGTAAGGAGAGCTATCAAAAGCTGAAGACCGCTTTGACTATATCCCCAGTATTGTATTTCCCACAGGTTTAGGGCAGTATAGGGTATTTTGTGATTCATCGCATGTTGGTCCTGGTCCGGTATTAGTACAGGAGGGTAGAGTGATTGCTTATGCATCACGACAAGAGTCTTTAGCACTTGTTCAAGCAAAATGATCTGAATTTGATGCAACAAATGTGGATTCAGTTGCTTAAAGATTATTATATCACTATCTTATATAATCTAGATAAGGAAAATGTGATAGCAGATGCTTTGAGTAGGAATGCAAAAAGTATGAGTAGTTTGGCATTTATCGTAGTTGGGGAGAGGCTTAGTCGATGGATTTTCACGCTTTGGGCAATAGGTTTGTGAAACTGGATATTCTTTAGCTTAGTAGGGTTCCTGCTTGTGTTTTCGCATATTCGTCCTTGATTGAGATGCCCGTCAGTATTGTCACACCCCAACCTTGGGAGGGGCGACCTGTTACACCCTATATTTTCGTATGTAAAAGTGCGTCATAAGCAAACTAATGTAGGACCAAAAATGAGATCATCTTTGAAAGTATATAAAGTAAGTTAATCATGTTACCTCGGAGGTTACAAATATGAATATCATGAACAACAAGTACAAAGAGGGTTGGAAGGTTCAGAAGCTAAAGGAATTGAAGAAAATAATATTTCGTCGAAAGTCGACAAGTTGGGAATGTTATAATATGTAGTTTTGGGGTGAGACTAGGGTGCTTAACATGATAAGGAGGTTATCTTATGAGTTGTGTTAGTCGTATTTTAGTCGTGTGTTATGTTTTGAAGTCAAGCTAGTTGTGAAACAAATGTTGATGAAAGTCATCACAAGTTACGTTCATAAATTTTACTGAAATTTGGGTCAAATGTAACTGCGATTTTCTCCCAATATACTTAGAGTTACGGGGTGTTCCACCCATCAATTTGAAGATTTATGTGCATTTTTGCGAGACAGCGCAAGCTTCTAGGTGACAAGTAGGTGTGTCACCTACTTGCTTAAATGAGAGTCCGAAAATGGGCCAGTTCGGGTCGTCCAAAGAGACATTTTAAAGGCCTATTTCGTTCATATAATACACTGATAAGAGAGCACAATAACCAGACTTAAATCCCTGCAAACATCCTCCCAAAAATTACACACAAACCCTAATTGAATTTCTCTCCTTTTCAAGTTCTAGTTGGAGGTAAAACCTAGAGTTTGAAGAACCAAGATAGGAGCTGAGTTATTCAAGAAATAAGGTAAATTTACTGCTCTATCTTTATCCATTTTATCTGCTGGAGATGTATGGAAAGTCGTTCTATAAGTGTAAGAACTCACGAGACGGTGATAGTAAGCCGTGAGTTCGAGTTATTCACCTGTAGCGGACTATTTTGTGTTGCTGTTGGATTGCGTGTTTTACTACTGTTTTATGGAGTTTTGGAGGAGGAAGGGTGTGGAGTAACACCACATAAATGCAGGGTGGTGGTCTAGTCGTTCGTCGTACCATTTTTGGGCTGCTTGACACTACTACGATGGTCGTTTTGTGTATGAAGAGATTGGGATGTGTTGGGCTGTTTTGTAGTATTTTGTGGTGTATATAAGGTTGGAAAATAATGTATATATGTTGATATTGTTATGTTCTTGTGTTTTTGGTTTTATCTTGAATTTGGCGAAAGTAAGGATTACAGGGGAACTTGTTGTTCGTTGTGCGATAGTTGTACCTTTTGTAACTTAATGATAGTATTATTATCGTTGTTGTAGATTAAGGTGCGAAGAGGCGAGTTCAACTTGGTGATTGGAAAGATTGTGATACGGTATGTTAAGGCTAAACCTTTCTTCATTTTGGCATGATCCCGTAACTACATGAGTTTGATAACGAGGCATAAAGAGAAGTTCGTATTCCTGAACTTATGTACATTATCACAGTCTCATAAGTTACAGTATTCTCCCTTATCAGTACTTTATATTCGGTTAAGTATTGTCTTCTTCCAGTCAAGAGAGCAGAGGGTCTCTATCTATATATACAGTATTACAGTATTTTTACCACCATCGAGCTATAATCGATGGGCAGGACCCTATTAGGCAACCTCTGATCAGATGGTAATTTATTTACCGAGCCTAGTGTGGCCAAGTGCCTATGAGCGAGTCCAGAATGGCCGAGATACCTAGCCTAGTATGGCCGAGCGCCTATGAGCGAGCCTACTATGGCCGAACAGTTACACGTACTGAGCCTTATAGGGCCGAAAATTTATTTTACTTACTATATTGAGAGAGTTGAGTCAGTATCAGTAGGTAAGTATATCTCCAGATCATCTTTGACTCCCAGTTACTTTCAATTATTATAATATCAGTTCAGTTTCAGCTTTAAGTTATTTTATTATCTTACATACTCGGTACATTATTTGGTATTGACGTCCCTTTTCTGGGGACGCTGCATTTCATGCGTGCAGGTTCAGATAAACAGACGGGTAGACCTCCTCAGTAGGTGTTTCGTGGGTTCAGCTTGATAGGTAAGCTCCACGCCGTGGGTTCAGCTTGATAGGTAAGCTCCATGCCCTTCGGAGTTGCAGGATCTAGGGTTTTGTGTACATATTCTGTATATATATGTATATATGTTATGGGTAGGTCGGGGCCCTGTTCCGATCACAGTACATCCATCAGTAGAGGCTTGTAGACACATCCTGTCAGTTAGTGTAGCATGTTGGGCTTGTAGGCGTTGTATGTATATTTTGTTGGTTTGGTAGCTGTAGTAGTTATGACGGCCTTGTCGGCCCAGCTTTATATTTATGTTTAGTCAAAGCTAGTTTCCATTCAGTTTTATAATTTCCTTCACAAATTGTCTTGCAATGTGGCCCCATGGCCAAAGTATGGCATTATATGTTCAGAGTACCTCAGTCGCAAGTTGGTACGCTAGGTTAAGTGAGGCACCGGGTGCCAGTCTAGTAGCGTCTTGTTTATAGATGTGTTGTGCACCACATTTATAAGCAGGGAACTACATGGCATTTAGGAGTTGGTTACCCTTCTTTCAAATCTAAATCGGGTTGTAGAACTGAGTTATAGGAAATTTGATGTAAACTTACGTGTTGGTGTTTGCATACACAGATGACGATGACTAAGAAGACTACGGCTAGTCAGAGGAGAGACACAGCAGTGGGTGAGGGGACCAGTAGGGTACCACCAGTAGATGGGGCCTAGTCTGAGGCCTAGGGCGAGACCCCTACTCATCCATTACCAAATCCTCCACAACGTGAGGAGAATTCTAGGGATACCACACATCCAGTTCCCCCTCCACTTCCATAAGATCAAGACTTGAGGAGTGCAGTGCATTTGTTGACACAGTTGGTAGCTACCCAGCAACAGGCTAGGGCATCAGCTAGTGCAGGATCTTCTAAGGGGTTTGGGAGTTCAAGGGTCCGAGAGTTTATTGCTTTGAGTCCCCCAGAGTTCACGGGACAGATCAGAGGGAGGACCCGCAGTATTTCATAGATTAGCTTCACAGGATCTTTCGAGTTATGCATGACACAGGGAAAGAGGCAGTTGAGCTAGCAGCTTTTTGACTCCGAGATATAGCCATCCTTTGGTACGAGGGACGGGAGAGGTCCAAGGGGCATGATGCACCTCCAGCTATTTGGGAGAATTTTCCGGATGCCTTCCTTGACCAGTACTTACCGCGGCAGATCCGATAGGCTCGAGTCGATCAGTTTCTAGCCCTCAAGCTGGCCATTATGAGTGTCCGAGAGTATAGTCTCCATTTTGACTCATTGGTGAGATATGCACCATCCATAGTTGCTACTATGCGGGACATGATCCACAGGTTTATAGCAGGGTTGGCCGCAGAGTTTACCGAGGCATGTGCCACCGCTGTATTGCAGGATAGTATGGATATCTCTCGGATTCATGCATTCATCCATAATATAAAAAGGTGTAGGCATTGGCAGAAGGGTACCGAGAGGACTGAGCAAGGGCAGCGTAAGAGGATGAGATTTTCCACGTCTCAAGAGAAGTCTCAGGGTAGTTATATGCAAGGCCCCGTAAAAGTTTTCCTAAAACCCCGGATTTCGTGATGCCAAAGTAGGCGTAGAGATTAATAATAGTAGAAATACTTTGCGGCAAGTTGCGAGCCACGTTTCAGACTTTTTGGATTGAACAGTGAGCTGGGGAGTTGAAGGGAAATGTTCGGTAGAAGTAGGCATTTCTGCGGCCCGTGTTGCCACTGCAGAACCACTCTCTGGACCTCAGAATGGCCGCAGAGTGGAGCAGTCTTTGGGCCATTTTTAATGTCATGTTTGTGGCCCATTATGTGACCTCATAACCATTTCGTGGGACGCACTATTGTCACATATCCCGCTTTGGGATTTTTAGGAGGGAGGTTCTGCGGTGCACTATGCGATCGCAGAACCATTCTACGGTGCATTATGCGACCACAGAACAGGTCTGTGGGCCGCATAGTGATCGCAGACCTAGTCAGTTCCTTTTTAGTTTTGGCACCCAAATTTCGTGGTCATTTTGCGGACCACATAATCATTATGCGGTCGCATATGCGATCGCAGAACCTGTTCCGGAGCTTCTTTTTTGGGGTTTTTAAACCTGACCCTACTCCGTTAAAACTCATCACATAGACCATTTTGAGCTTATTTTTGATATCTTTAGAGTGAGAGAGAGTCCTAGAGGGAGAAAGTGATCTTCATCAAAATATTCTCTTCAATTCTTTCCTAAACCTTTGAAGATTAGCAAGAGAAGCACCCTAGGTATTCATCCCAAGAGGTAAGATTCTTTCATCAAGCTCGTAAATTCGAAATAAAACTAGATTGGCAATTACTAAGGTAATTCATGGGGATGGGAGTGCTCACCTTGCATGCATGTGTTCTTAGGGTACGTGGGGAGGTTGTGAGTTAATGATAGAAAAGAATGGGGTGTGGGATGGTGAAGTCTCTCATAAAAGGGCCATATAACATTAATATACACATGGTGTTTGATAAAATGCTCAAGTGAGCTAGAATCATGATCATTTTTCTAGTTTTTGGTTCAATTTTTGCTATATTGCTAAAATAGATTGAAGTTGCTAATATTCCGAAACATCTTAGAGTTTTAAGAAGCTCAATTGAGGTATGTTGGCTAAACACCATCTTCTTAGAATTGAACCCCATGGTATTCACGAAATCGATGCAAGTCCCAAATTGAACATCCTAGAAATTGCTATCCCGAATGTGCTTGTATTGGAAATATACGTGTAATATGTATTCCCATGATTTCATCATGTTATCTCATCAATCTGAGGAAGTGTTCAAAACTTAGAATATATGCAAAATATACCTAGACTTCAAGTCAAATTCGATTAAAGTCTGCTATGCCAAATTGTGTGAAAAGCCTGTATGTACCTTAGATTCTAAATTGCTCACATGTGAAATCAAAAGTCTTGAATGAAAAACTGTGATGTTGTTGATGATAATAATAATGTTGGAATGTGGAAAAGAGCCTGAATCATGAAATACGGCCAAGTGCCAAGAATAATTTTATAATTGGGGCCACTCGTGCCATTGTATTGGAAAGATGGAAAAGAAATATGAAGTGAGATGACTGATTGAAAAGGGGTGATGTCTCAAATGAGATAGCTTAGCCGATCGGGACGAGATCGGACTTCGTGTAAGAACATGGTGGTATTATGGATGAAATTGTGAATATGGTTGATGTCTCAAATGGGATAGCCTAGCCGATCGGTTCGAGATCGGACTCCGTGTAAGAACACGGTGGTATTGTGGATTGTGGCATATTGGCACTAAAAACCATCCAACCTAAAAATGTGGGAATTGACTTAAAAAGCTATGTGATCCTTAACTTGATGTTTTAATATTATTTGAAGCTCTTATTGAATTCTTGATTGTTCCTCTTGTATTATTATTCATTCTATTGAGATGGTATTTAGCTATACATACTAGTGCTATTCGACGGTACTAACGTCCCTTTTTCCGGGGGCGCTGCATCTTTAAATGATGTAGGTGGTTACATAGTAGACAGTGTTGATCACAGATAGTGCTGCATCCTCTTCTCAGCGGACTCGGTGAGCCCCATTTCATTCCGAGGTTATATGTTGTACCTTTTGTTTATATTATGGTCATTATTTGATGTATAACCGAGGCCTTGTTGTAGGCACCATCTTTATTCTCTTTTGTATCCGTAGAGGCTTCGTATATACTATCTGGGTTGTATATGGGTGTTAGAAAGGTCAAGATATCATGTTGTGTTCTGGGCTCTTGTTCCACTCAGTCACAAGGAAGTAAGTATTTCGAAACTTAACAATGATGTAACAAAATGAAACGACTTAGTAATGTATATATGTATGAACTTTCTACTCCATAAGTAATGAGAGCATGCTTTCTCTGGATCACAGGTGAGTTGGGTAGATAGTGTCTAACAGGCTTGCTCGACCGGGTCCTCTCGGTTGAGCGCCGGTCAAGCTTCCCGAGACAAACTTGGTATCAGAGCCTAAGGTTTTAAAGTGTCCTAGGATGTCTCAGAGCCGTGTCTGGTAGAGTCCTTCTTAACGGTGTGTTGTCAACCACATCTATAAGTTGGAGGCTACTTGGACATTTAGGAACAATACCCTTCTTTGATATTCTGGATTGTGCAACTGTTCCTCCTCTAACTCGTGCATCCCTTTAACTTTTAGTATATGGCACCTAAGAAGAGAGCAAGAACTGGCCAAGGGGCCAATGCTACTTCAGGAGTGGCAGTTGACCCTCTATTTGATGATGCGGGTAAATACCAGAGGGGTGAGTTTAATCCACCGACTGCTTCACTACCTGATTCCACTACACCTGGCCCGGCCACATCAGTCCCTACACCTACTGAGGGTGCGACGATTCCTCTACCTGATATTCTTGTTCCACCTCCAACCCTAGCTTTCGGTTCTAGTATTTTTGATGGGGATCTTAGGGTAGCTATTCAGATGCTGACTCAGATAGCGGCTTCTCAGGCCCAAAGGTCGAATGTTACACCCATACCTTCTAGCCCACAATGGGATTCTACTAGTTATAGGGTGAATAGGTTTATGCAGTTGGATTCTCCGGTGTTCACGGGTTATAATCCCAAGGAGGACCCATAAGACTTCATTGATTAGATGCATAAGACTCTCCGAGTTATGCGCGCTACTGAGACAGAGGGAGTGGAGTTGGCCGGCTACCGCCTGAAAGGGGTGGCCTATTCTTGGTTCGAGATGTGGCAGGACTCTCGGGAGAAGGGGAGCCCTCCAGCGAGTTGGAGTGAGTTTGCTGACGCTTTCAAGGACCATTTCTTGCCGGTCGAGACTAGGGAAGCTCGTGCCGTAGAGTTTGAAAACCTTAATCAAGGAAGTAGGAGTGTGTGGGAGTATCACATGGAGTTTGCACATCTGTCAAAATATGCTATTCACATGATAGAAGCCAGAGTGCGTCGATTTGTGGAGGGCGTTAGCCCTTTGTTTATTAATGAGGCTGCTACAACTGCCTTGAATTTAGATATGAACTATGGGAAAATGATAGCATGTGCTCAAGCTACAAAGGACCGTAAGTTGAAGAATAGAAGGGAGCGAGAGGGTACCAGCAAGGCCCGGTCCACGGGCAACCCTGGAGATTCATTTGGTGGTTGAAGATCAATTTTTACGGGAGGGTCATCAGGGCCATCCTAGTTTTGTGCTCAGTCTTCAGCCATTGCACCGCCAGCGGGGCACAGTCAGCAGCAGGGGATTCGCTTCAGGACCAATCAGGGCAGCAGGGGGCCCCACCATCAGGGCTGATCAGGAGGGAGATTCCAGCAGCAGCGGAGGCCCCCATGCCCCTACCAGGACCTGCCGGTATGTTACGGGTGCGGATTAAGGGGTCATATTCTGAGAGAGTGCCGTTCATCCCACTAGGGTGCGGGCAGGGGCACAACACATCCATCCAGTTCTGCAGCTGCTACATCTTCAGCACCTCCTACAGATCGAGGCACTCAAGCACCAGCAGGGCGTGGTGCAACAAGGGGTGGAGCGCAGAGTTGAGGAGGACCCAGCCGTTTCTATGCTATGAGTGGTCGCTAGATTGTAGAGGCTTCTCCAGATGTTGTCATAGGTATATTGACTTGTTACACCCCATATTTTCGTACGTGAAAGTACGCCATAAGTAAATTGATAGAAGCTCGTAAATGAGATGTTACATCCCGCATTTTCGTATGTTAAAGTTTCGTCTTAAATCAATGTAAGTTCGGGAATGGTATTATTGTAAGATTATAAGCATTATGCAATTTCAAACAAGTGATGAGTAAGCGGCTCAAAAAAATTGAGTTTCGTCGAAGTTTGTCATTTTGAGATAAAATACGGTCCAAGCTATAATATCCGGTATTTATGGACTAGTGCGATACAAGGTACCACATGACCATAATAGTAAGGTGTACAAATTGTATTAAAAGTGAGTAGTATTTTAAGTAATTTGAGATATTTCTTAATTGTGTGGATTATTGGTTAATGGGAGAATTAACAAGTTAATTAAAATTAGTGGGTAATTAATTAATAGCCTTGGGATAAGACCTAACCCCTCCCCAACGTGGCAGCACCCCCCCTCTCCCATGTTATGACTCTTGAAAGAGAATTAAAGGTGGCACACTTGAAAAGGGTAGGTGACACCAAGATTGAAAAGTGGGGCCCACTCTCTTTAATAAAGAAAATACCTCCCCTAATTCATTAAGAGGAAATACATAACGGATGGAATTCTCTTTCTTAAGATTACATAACATAACATCAAGATTACATAACGGATGCAATTCTCTTTCTCAAGATTACATAACATAATAGCAACATGATTTGCAATTCTAAGGGAGCCCGGTATAATCTTTCTCAAGAATATCATACGGATTTTTTCCCTTCTTCGATCCGCCGTTATATGTTGTCGCAATCAACGTGTGTTAGAGGGATTGCCAAGAGAATCGACTCAGGTATGTTAAGGCTAAACTTTCCTTCATTTTGGCATGATCTCGTAATTACATGTGTTTGATAATGAGGCATAAAGAGAAGTTCATACTCCCAAATTTATATACATTATCCTAGTCTCATAAATTACAGCATTCTCCTTATCGGAACTTCATATTTAATTGAGTATTGTCTTCTTCCAGTCAAGAGAGCAGAGAGCCTATATTTACAGTATTACAGTATTTTCATTACCATCGAGCTATAATCCATGGGCAGAGTGGGCAACCTCTAATCAGATGGTAAGTTATATACCGAGCCTACTCTGGCCGAGCGCAAATGAGTAAGCCCAGTTGGCCGAGATACAGAGCCTAGTATGGCCGAGCGCCTATGAGCGAGCCTACTGCGGTAGAGCAGTTGTATATATGCCGAGCCTTATAGGGCCGGACAACTATTTTACTCACTATATTGAGAGAGTTGAGTCAGTATCAGCAGATAAGCATATCTTCAGATTATCTTTGACTCCCAGTTACTTTCAGTTATTATATTATCAGTTCAGTTTCAGCTTTCAGTATATTGTCTTACATACTCGGTGCATTATTTTGTACTGACATCCCTTTTCCTGGGGACACTGCGTTTCATGCTCGCAGGTCCCGATAGACAGGTTAAGAGTCCTCCAAGTAGCTTATCAGCTCAGCGAAAGATGTTGGTGCGCTCCATTTGCTCCGGATTTTCTTATTTGGTCATTATGACTAGGACGTGTGTTGATTAGTATGGCAGGTCCTGTCCCGAAACTTATGGTACTTATGTACTCTTAGAGGCTTGTAGACATATGTCATTTACGTAAAAGATTGTATGGCCTTGTCAGCCTTTATTCAGTGTACGAGTTATCATTTTGGTCTTATAGGCCCGTATGTCTTATGTATAAGTTGGTACTACATGTTTTATTCTAGTTATCCTACGACAGCCTTTCTGTCTCATTTACCTATGTTAGAATGATATGAGAAGATACGATATATTGGTACTCGGTTGAGTAAGGTACCGGGTGTCCATCACGGCCCGTCGGTTTGGGTCATTACAAAAGTAGTATCTGAGCCGTTTTGTCCTAGGGAGTTTACAAGCCGTGTCTAGTAGAATCTTGTTTATGGGTGTGTCGTGCACCACACTTATATGGAGGAGGCTACAGGGAATTTAGGACTATCACTCTTTCTTCTTACTCTAGATCGTGTGGTAGAGCTCAGTTGTAAGAACTCAATTTCCTAAACTTTAACTTATTCATAATACGACGATGCTCACATACAGAAAGACGGTTGGTAAAAGATATAATTGTGGAAGAGTTGAGTCAGAGGAACTCGATTTTTCATGATGCTTATGATGAGTAAATGTAAGGTCTTCAGTAGATCATGTGTATACTAAGACGTGTAAACCTCTTGATAAGAAACCTAAAGGCAAGAATATCTATCCACCTTTATGGTGAAAGACAATGAGAAATTCAGAAGATAAATACAAGTTTCAACAAGCAAAAGAAGCAAGATGAAGAAGGGTACGAGACACCCAGTTAATGAAGGTTAATAGTATTTACAATTTAGGGAGAGGAATAAAATCCTTTTAAGTTACCTTCAACCGTAACAGAGGTATGTACAATTAGCCACACCAATCTCAAGTTATGCCCTATGGGAGCTAATATATATGGTTTAAGAGAAGGATGGGATATCAGGATCTGGCTAGGGTTAGAGTGACCCAAAATAATGGGTGGATTGTTTGCGTTAGTTGACATTTCCGAAGGATATTGCAAATGTGCTAATAAATCTCCTTGTGAGACACCCAGATGGTGCACTCTAAAATAGTACAGCTAGATATGAGTACTATAAAGATAGGCACTAGAAGCCTTGAAGGGATAAATATTACTTTAGTGTGGCTCCCGTCCCTAGTAGAACGGGAATGTTAGTCAACCCGAAGAGACAGGGGATGGAGCAAGGGGAGATAAAAGCAAAAGGATGTCTTGTTGGAATTTTTAGAATAAAGTGATAGACATAGATGTTAACGGGAAATAAGAAGAGAGTTAATGAAGCATTATGAGTAAGATATGACAGTATTAAAGAGTCTATAGTTAAGTGAAGGAAAAGACGAGAGGTGACAGGCATTGAGACAATAAAAGAATATAGGCCATAAAGTCATATCCTTATTTCGAGAAATAAGCTCGTGACTCCAACGCGACTACCAGACGGAAAAGTTAGACCCCACAGTAATAGAAATAAGTATGGACTAAACATTAATTAAGGACTGAGTGATTTGATAATGGTCGGCATCATGAGAATTTCAGATTGCGTTCCAGTGATAATAGAATGGACAACAGAAGAAGATTCATAGGAAACCCAGAGAAAGGTCATTCAAGAAGACGCTTCCCTAAAACAAGCAATGTGAGCAAAGTTAAGCTTAAGGGACTGTAAGGAATATTTTTATTCTTGGTACATAAGGATTACCGCAAGGCGAGTAAGGGTCATTGATGATGTGAAAGGACGCCAAAGATGAAGAGGTAAAACATCTATAGGTAGGTCATACCTCCAACTCTTAGTACTCCCCAAAAGGGGGGAATATGGAGTGGTGTGGCATTAAGTCTGAATTAAGTGATTATGAAATGGTAAAGAAAGAATGCGATAAAAAATTAACAAGGGATGAGATTGCACTTATTCAAAGCCCACAGAGATGCTACGATTCAAGAACCTTATGCAAATACGATGTCAAGGAAAGGAAGTAAGGGTCCCTACCCGAGATGTTATTGATAGATAAGGAGCCAGTGCGAGACGTAAGTTAAGACAAAGGAAATAACCCAAGAAAGATTACGTGGATTATTGATATGAGAAAAGAGAGTGCCACTGGAAAGACAATCGTGCAAGATAAACATAGTAAAACCCAATATAGTGAATTCAACTCCGCAGTTATGACATTGTAATATTTGAGAGAGATTAAAATAGGAGTTGGGGTAGTTAAAGGTACCATATGTGTGTTACAGAGATAAAAGAGAGTGCCACTGGAAAGACAATCAAAATATCAACTTAGAAGCAACCCTACAAGTACAAGGGCGTGGAGGTAAGTAACTATGGATAATTATAGGCGAGGAAGGACATCAAAAATTCCGTCGAATATACTATGTAATAAGCTCGCAGCTTTAAAAGAGTCAAAGGGTCCTCCCTAAGTACTGCAATGAAAGACTAGCTGAGAAAATAAGGAAGAAGGCTTCAACCTAAACATAGTAACTTCAAGAAGAAATGGTCTTGTAATAGCAGTCTCACTACATCATTGTATGCACTCCATAATAAAGTGGCACCTACCATGGTTAATGAACGGGGAGTAAACAAAAAAGGTGGGGCAGAGCTAGGGACTAAGACAAGATAAGTATGCATGCAACAAGGGGGCAGAAAGACCACGAAAAGTAATTGCTTACGTTTGAAGAAAGCTGAGAAGGAGCGAAAGGAATTATTCGACCAATGAACCAGAGTTAGTTATGTTATGAACGCACTTAAGATTTCTAAGTATTATCCATGCAGTATATATGTTGACAATCATACAGTCGTATAAGGCTCTGGTATAAGTTAAAATAAATAATTGAGCCCAGGTCATAGACAAAAGATTAAATTGTTAGAAGATTGTATCATGGATATTCCATAGCGCCCATGAAAGGCTAAAGTAATAACTAATACCAGGAGCCACAGATCGGAAGGCAGCTTAAGCCTATATAAAGGTTGATCAGAAGGAAGAGGAAACTAAACAGTTACCTCAATGAAGTAAATCAGAAGTCTGATTATTGGACCCAAAAAATTATAGAAATCGTGTTTGAGAACATTGCAGAATCAATCTTAATATCAAAGGTACAAGAGATATAGTGCAACAACAATATTATATAACGGCTCTACGAGAAAGCCAGTTAGAAGAGTACCATCCTCATAAGAAGTCAGTATGAAGCTCCCATCGGATTGTGTATACACCAGAGGTGCAAGTATTATAAGAGAGCTTCAAGTTGTGCATGTGAATTATACCTACGTGGAAGGGAGGTCATGAAAGAGATAGAAGATGTGATGCAAGATTTTAAGGTAAGTAAGGTAAAGGTGAACAACGTACGAGATACTCAAAATGCAGAAGGTTGTGAATAGTCCATACTTCATATAGGAGGCTAGAAGCACTGGGATTCAGTATCCACGAACGATAACGGTGTCTCAGTGGCATATCTTCCAGCCTATGGTTTCTAGGTATTGAGAGGTCTAGTTAAGAGAGAAAGAAGAGTTAGAGACTATATGATGTCTCGCTTGATGTTCCAGAATAACATAAGGAAATCTATGGTGCAAGCAAGCTGAAGGAAGGTTGCAAGTAGTATAAAAGGATATGTGTAGGTTGCAAGCTAAAGTGTGGTAGAGCGAAAAGGTTTTAGGAAGACAAGAGTAAAGATAAGAAAAGGAAAGTGAGAAGGTAACGAAAGTGGATAAGTCCACAGGATTAATCCCATGAAAACAAGAGAGCTAATGGTTTCTCTAAGTTATAGAAAGTTAGTATAGCCTGAATGAACTCAAAGGAGTCTAAGACTAATAACATTTAGAAGAGATGGAATGATGCCTTGATAGTAGAATAAGGGTGTATTAGTGATAGATAAAGGATGACATTTAGACCTTCAATTGAGTAATGATTTTAAGAAAAAAAAGGGATTTCATGGACGGCACGGGATTAGAATACCCTCACCCATAAGATGAATTGCGTAAGGATGCCATGAAATATGGTTATTGAAGTATAGTATTTTCCCTAAGTGGGTCAGGAAAATCACTTCAAATGTTCCACGATGCAACGTGAGCCCTAGCGGCAGTGTTACATAAGAGATCAAGTTAGCAATGGTAGATGGTAGATCAACATTAAGGTGAATCAACAATGGATGGACAAAAGTCACAAAGTATGAGGTGAGATTAGGATGTCATTCTTAATATGAACAGTCATGAGGAAGCATTAAAGGACATAGATTTATACATATGGGACGAACAACAAACGTAGGCTGGAGTTTGGTAGCAGACCTCGGTAACGATAAATCGAGGTAAGAGTTATGGTATATTATGACCTACATAGATGCAGTAAAGTCATGCGGATAGATAACCGGGCCTATGAAATAAGATATAGCAATATTCGGAAGTTCGACAAAGTACTGAGCGAAGAACTTCAGTATACCTATAGATGCTCAGAGGGACATCTTGTCAAACTCTGTATATGTTTACAAAATGAGGCCTAGAGATTGGCTAAAAGCTGGAGGGGAGAGACACATAAGTGCACACATAAGGAAAATGTCGTATAGGCTGCATGACCAAAGTAGCAAAAGGTACGAAATTGGAAGAATTCCGACCACAGGCCGTGGTGTGAATAAGAGGCCTACAAATGTGAATTCCCTAGACTTTGGAATTATTCACATAACAATTGCCTAGATGGCAAGGAGAGTATTAAAATATTCATAAGAGCTATAGGTTATGATAATGATAAGTGCATTAGTCAACATTCGAGACGAATGTTCCAAAGGGGGGAATGATGTTACACCCCATATTTTTGTAAGTGAAAGTACGCCATAAGTAAATTGATGGAAGCTCGGAAATGAGATATTACATCCCGCATTTTCGTATGTTAAAGTTTCATCTTATATCAACGTAAGGTCGGGAATGGGATTACTGTGAGATTATAAGCATTATACTATTTCAAACAAGTGATGAGTAAATTCGTGAAGGTGATAGGGTAAGCGGATCGAAGAAAATGAGTTTCGTCGAAGTTTGTCATTTTGAGATCAAATACGGTCCAAGCTATAATACTCGGTATTTATGGACTAGTGCGATAGAAGGTACCACATGATCATAATAGTAAGGTATACAAAGTGTATTAAAAGTGAGTAGTATTTTAAGTAATTTGAGATAATTTTTAATTATGTGGATTATTAGTTAATGGTGGAATTAACAAGTTAATTAAAATAAGTGGGTAATTAATTAATAACCTTGGTATAAGACCTAACCCCTCCCCAACGTGCCAACCCCCCCCCCCCCCATGTTATGACTCTTGAAAGAGAATTAAAGGTGGCACATTTGAAAAGGTTAGGTGACACCAAGCTTGAAACGTGGGGCCCACTCTCTTCAATAAAAGAAAACACCTCCCCTAATACATTAAGAGGAAATACATAACGGATGGAATTCTCTTTCTTAAGATTATATAACATAACATCAAGATTACATAACGGATGGAATTCTCTTTCTCAAGATTACATAACGTAATAGCAACGGGATTTGCAATTCTAAGGGAGCTTGGTATAATCTTTCTCAAGAATATCATACGGATTTTTACCCTACTTTGATCTGCAATTATGTGTTGTCACAATCAACGTGCGCTAGAGGGGTTGTCAAGAGAATCGACTCAGGTATTTGAAGGCTAAACTTTCCTTCATTTTGGCATGATCTCGTAATTACATGTGTTTGATAACGAGGCATAAAGAGAGGTTCATAGTCCCGAATTTATATACATTATCCTAGTCTCATAAATTACAGTATTTTCCTTATCGGGACTTCATATTTAATTGAGTATTGTCTTCTTCCAGTCAAGAGAGTAGAGAGCCTATATTTACAGTATTACAGTATTTTCATTACCATCGAGCTATAATCCATGGGCAGAGTGGGCAACCTCTAATCAGATGGTAAGTTATATACCAAGCCTACTCTGGCCGAGAGCCTATGAGTAAGCCCAGTTGGCCGAGATACAGAGCCTAGTATGGCCGAGCGCCTATGAGCGAGCCTACTACGGTAGAGCAGTTGTATATATGCCGAGCCTTATAGGGCCGGACAACTATTTTACTTACTATATTGAGAGAGTTGAGTAAGTATCAACAGATAAGCATATCTTTAGATTATCTTTGACTCCCAGTTACTTTTAGTTATTATATTATCAATTCTGTTTCAGCTTTCAGTATATTACCTTACATACCCGGTATATAATTTTGTACTGACGTCCCTTTTACCTTGGGATGCTGCGTTTCATGCCCGCAGGTCCCGATAGACAGGTTGAGAGTCCTCTAAGTAGGCTATCAGCTCAGCGGAAGATGTTGGTGCGCTCCATTTGCTTCGTAGTTGCTTATTTGGTCAGTATGACTAGGACGTGTGTTCATTAGTATGGCGAGGCCCTATCTCGACCTTTATGATCCTTATGTACTCTTAGAGGCTTGTAGACATATGTCACGTATGTAAAAGATTGTATGTCTTTGTCAGCCTATATTTAGTATGCGAGAGGTCATTTTGGTCTTATAGGCCCGTATCTCCTATGTATAAGTTGGTACTACATGTTTCATTCTAGTTATCCTACGGCAAACTTTCCATATCATTTACCTATGTTAGCATGATTCGAGAAGATATGATATGTTGGTACTCAGTTGAGTAAGGTACCGGGTGCCTGTCGCATCCCATCTGTTTAGGTCATTACATGACTGTCCAAACTCATGATGTATATGCTCTTATTGATCCTGGTTCCAGCTTGTCCTATGTTACCCCTTATGTTGCTATGGAATTTGGGATAGAACCGGAACAACTTAAGGAGTCGTTCTCTGTATCTACTCCAGTTGGTGAGTCTATTGTGGCCGCACAAGTTTATAGGGGTTGTATTGTCACGGTACATAGTTGGGACATCGTGGCCGATCTCATTGAATTAGGGATGGTCGCTTTTGATGTAATTATGGGCATGGATTGGCTTTACTCATGTTTTGCCAAGCTTGATTGTTGAACTAGAACTGTGAGGTTTGAATTTCCACGTGAGCCAGTTGTTGAGTGGAATGAGGATAATGTGGTGCCGAAGGGTAGGTTTATTTGTTACCTTAAGGCCACGAAGATGATTAACATGGGGTGTATCTATCACTTGGTCCCAGTTCTGGACACTGATGCTGAGGCACCTACACTCGAGTCTGTGCCAGTTGTGAATGAATTTCCATAGGTCTTTCCTGATAAACTCCCTGGGATTCCGCCAGATAGGGATATTGATTTTAGGATTGATGTGATGTCAGGCACGCAACCTATAACTATTCCGCCCTACAGGATCGTACCAGCAGAATTGAAGGAACTAAAAGATCAATTGAAGGATTTGTTAGGAAAGGGTTTCATCTGACCAAGTATGTCACCATGGGGCACACCGGTCCTCTTTGTGAGGAAGAAAGATGGATCACTGAGGATGTGTATTGACTACCGACAGCTCAACAAAGTCATGAAAAAAAATAAGTACCCGTTACCAAGAATAGATGATTTGTTTGATCAGTTACAGGGTGATAGATACTTCTCCAAAATTGATATACGGTCCGGGTATCACCAATTGAAGATCAGGGAGCAAGATATTCCGAAAACAGCTTTCAGAACCCGGTATGGGCACTTTGAATTTCTGGTAATGACTTTTGGGCTAACAAATGCCCCAACGGCTTTCATGAATCTTATGAATCGGGATTTCAAGTCTTTTCTCGATTCCATTGTGATAGTATTCGTTGACGATATTCTTGTGTATTCATGAGGTCGAGAGGACCATGCTGATCATCTCAGGGCAGTGTTACAGACTCTTCATCAGCACCAATTGTAGGCAAAATTTTCAAAGTGTGAAGTTTTGCTCGAATCTGTCATATTCTTGGGTCATGTTGTCTCCACATAAGGAATTAAGGTTGATCCTCAAAAGATTTCAACAGTAAAGAATTGGCCTAGACCTACAACGCCAACCGAGATTCACAGCTTCTTGGGCTTAGCAGGGTATTACATGAAGTTTATGGAGGGGTTCTCTACTCTTTCCTCTCCGTTGACTAAATTGACTCAGAAAGCGGTTAAGTTCCAATGGTCCGATGCTTGTGAAAGGAGCTTCCAGGAGTTAAAATCGAGATTGATTATGGCGCCGTGTTGACCTTGCCAGAGGGTACATAAGAGATTGTGGTATATTGCGATGCTTCAAGGATCGGGCTTGGGTGTGTATTAATGCAACACGGCAAGGTTATACCTTATGCTTCTAGGCAACTCAAGAATCATGAAAAGAAATATTCAACGCATGACTTAGAACTTGCGGTGGTGGTTTTTGCATTAAACATTTGGCGTCATTATTTGTATGGGGTCCAGGTGGATGTATTCACGGACCACAAGAGTCGCCAATATATTTTCAAGCAAAATAAGCTGAATCTGAGGTAGAGAAGATGGCATGAGTTACTCAAGGATTACGACATCAATATTCGGTATCACCCAGGGAAAGCTAATGTTGTGGCGGATGCTCTTAGCCGGAATTCTATGGGTAGTTTGGATTACTTGGAGGTATGTCAAAGGCCGTTGGCCAGGGAGGTTCATCAGCTAGCCAGTTTGGGAGTTTGTCTTGCGGACTCTAGTGAAGGAAGGGTAATTGTGCAAAATAGAGTTGAATCATCGCTTGTTGTGGAGGTCAAAGAGAAACAATACAACGATCCATTATTGGTACAGCTGAAGGAGGGGATTCATAAACATAAGACTATGGCTTTTGCGCTTGGCATGGATGTTGGTACACTGAGGTACTAAGGGAAACTATGTGTTCCAAATGTAGATGGTATCCGAAAAAGAATCAAGACCGAGGCTCATGCTCCTAGGTATTCCGTTCATCCAGGTTCTACAAAGATGTACTTTGGTGGAATGACATGAAAAGGAATGCGGCAGACTTTGTGGCAAGGTGTCTAAATTGTCAGCAAGTGAAGGCCGAACATCAACGGCCTGGTGGGTTGGCAAAAAACATAGAAATTCCAATGTGGAAGTGGGAAATGATTAATATGGATTTTGTTGTAGGATTACCACGCACTCCGCACAAGTTTGACTCAATTTGGGTGATTGTGGATCGGCTAAAGAAATCAGCTCACTTCTTGCCAGTTATATCTACCGACACAGCGGATGAGTATGCTCAGTTATATATAAAGAAAATAGTCAGACTACATGGTACTCCAGTTTCTATCATCTCCGATCGAGGGGCTCAGTTCACGACAAATTTTTGGACGACATTTCAACAAGGTTTGGGTACTCAGGTGAGTCTTAATACAGTCTTCCATCCACAGACTGACAGGCAAGTAGAGTGGACTATTTAGACGCTTGAAGACATGTTGCGTACTTGTGTTCTTGATTTCAAGGGTAGCTGGGATGATCATTTGCCACTCGTAGAGTTTGCTTATAACAATAGCTTTCATGCTAGTATTCAGATAGCACCCTTTGAGGCATTGTATGGTAGAAGATGTAGATCTCTCATTGGGCGGTTCAAAATTTGGGAAGCAGAGTTGATAGGGCCATACCCCATATATCAGGCTATGGAAAAAGTTAAGACCATTAAGGAGCGGTTGAAGATTGCTCAGATTCATCAGAAGTCCTATTCGGATGTTCGTCGTAGGGATTTGGAGTTCAAAGAAGATGATTGGGTATTCTTGAAAATTTCCCCAATGAAAGGCGTAATGCGATTTGGTAAGAAAGGGAAATTGAGTCCGAGGTATGTCGGACAGTACAAAATCATTCAGAGGATCAGTGAGGTGGTGCATAAGGTTGAGCTACCACCCGAGATATCATTAGTGCACCCCGTATTCAATGTGTCCATGTTGAAGAAGGTAGTTGGAGATCCGTCCGCTATTGTGCCGATTGAGACCATTAAGTGAATGAAGAATTGTCATATGAAGAGATTCCAATTGACATTCTTGATAGACAAGTCCAAATGTTGAGAAATAAAGAAACTGCCTCCGTGAAAGTGTTATGGTGAAACCAGCAGCTTGAAGAGGCCACTTGGGAGGCCGAGGAAGAGATGAAGAAGAAGTATCCTTACTTGTTTGAATAGCTGTGTAATCCTTTTTATGAACTTGTCGCCTATTAATTTTGTATCACTTGTTCAGTTAATGTAAAAGTGTTCCTTTTTAATATATGTTGTTTACATGAGGCCACAATTGGAATTGTCATGAGTTATGTTACATCGTTGGTTTGTGTACATGTTTTTAGGATGTGATTCCGGGGCTCTCTAACAGTTGGATAGGCCCAGTTACAAAGGAAACTATGGCGAAAGTTTCGGAAATTTGGGGAGTTAGTTAAAGAAGGTGTGGGGTATGAAAAAAAAACTGAGTTGCATAATTTGCTAATAGTGGACCGTGATCCTCATTCAAGGACGAATGATCTTAAGTGGGGGAGGATGTATGGCCTGTAAAATGTTCCCTAAAAACTCGGATTCCGTGATGCCGAAGTAGGCATAGAGGTTAATAATAGTAGAAATTCATTGGGGCAAGCTTACGAGCCACGTTTCAGACTTTTTGGATTGAACAATGCGCTGGGGAGTTAAAGGGAAATGTTGGGCAGAAGTAGGCATTTTTGTGGCCCGTTCTGCGAATGTAGAACCACTCTGCGGACCGCAGAATTGTCGCAAAGTGGAGCAGTCTTTTGGGAAACTTTTAATGTCATTTTTGCGGCCCATTATGCGACCACATAACCAATTTGCGGGCTGCACTCTTGTCGCATATTTCTCTTTGGGATTTTTTAGAGGGAGGTTCTGCGGTGCACTATGCGATCACAGAATTGTTCTGCGGTGCATTATGCGATCGTAGAACAGGTCTATGGGCTGCATAGTGATCTCATACCTGGTCAATTCCTTTCCAGTTTTGGCACCCAAATTTTGCGGTCATTTCGAGGACCGCATAATCATTATGCGGTCGCATATGCGACCGTAGAACCTATTTCAGAGCTTCATTTTTGGGGTTTTAAACCCGACCCTATTCCATTAAAACACATCCCATAAACCATTTTGAGCTTATTTTTTATATCTTTAGAGTGAGAGAGAGATTCCTAGAGGGAGAAAGCGATCTTCATCAAAAATGTCTCTTCAATTCTTGCTTAAACCTTTGAAGATTAGCAAGAGAAACACCTAGGTCTTCATACCAAGAGGTAAGATTCTATCACAAAGCTCTTAAATTCGAAATATAACTAGATTGGGAAATTAGTAAAGTAGTTCATGGGGATGGGAGTGCTTACCCTGCATGCATGTGTTCTTAAGGTACGTGGAGAGATTGTGAGTTAAAGATAGAAAGGAATGGGGTGTGGGATAGTGAAGTCTTTCATATAAGGGCCATGGAACCTTAATACACATATAGTGTTTGATAAAATGCTCAAGTGAGCTAGAATAATGATCGTTTTCCTAATTTCTGGTTAAATTTAGCTATATTGCTAGAATAGATTGAAGTTTGTAATATTCCGGAACATCTTAGAGTTTTAATAAGCTCAATTGAGGTATGTTGGCTAAACCCCCTCTTCTAAGAATTTAACCCCATGGTATTCACGAAATCGATGCATGTCCCAAATTGAACGTCCTAGAAATTGCTATCCCGAATGTGCTTGTATTGGAAATATATGTGTAATATATATTCCCATGCTTTCATCATGTTATCTCGTCATCTGAGGAAGTGCTCAAAATCTAGAATATGTGCTAAAAATGCCTAGACTTCAAGTCAAATTTGATTAAAGACTGCTATGCCAAATTGTGTGAAAAGCCTCTATGTGCCTTAGATTCTAAAGTGCTCACATGCGAAACAAAAGTCTTGAATGAAAAACCGTGATGTTGTTGATGATGATAATAATGCTGGAATGTGGAAAAGGACTTGAATCATGAAATACGGCCAAGCGCCAAGAATAACTTTATAATTGGGGCCACTCGTGCCATTGTATTGGAAAGATGGGAAAGAAATATGAATTGAGATGACTTATTGAAAAGGGGTGATGTCTCAAATGAGATGGCTTAGCCGATCCGGCAAAGATCGGACTCCGTGTAAGAACATGGTGGTATTGTTGATGAAATTGTGAATATGGTTGATGTCTCAAATGAGATGGCCTAGCCAATTGGGCCGAGATCGAACTCCGTGTAAGAATACAGTGGTATTGTGGATTGTGGCATATTGGCACTAAAAACCATCCAATCTAATAATACGGGAATTGACTTATAAAGCTATGTGATCTTTAACTTGATGTTTTAATATTATTTGAAGCTCTTATTGAATTCTTGACTGTTCCTTTTGTATTATTATTTATTCTATTGAGATGGTGTTTAGCTATACATACTAGTGCTATTCGACGGTACTAACGTCCATTTTGCCGGAGGCGCTGCATCATTAAATGGATGCATGTGGTTAGATAGCAGACAGTGTTTATCACAGATAGTGTTGCATCCTCTTCTCAGCGGACTCGGTGAGCCCCATTTCATTCCGGGGTCATGTGTTGTACCTTTTATTTATATTGTGCTCACTTTTTGAAGTATAACCGGGGCCTTGTTGCCGGTACCATCTTTATTCTCTTTTGTATCTTTAGAGGCTCCGTAGGCACTATGTGGGTTGTATATGGGTGTTAGAAAGGTCAACGGATCATGTTGTGTTTTGGGCTCTTATTCCACTCAGTCATAAGGATGTATGTATTTCAAAACTTAACAAGGATGTAACAAAATGAAATGACTTAGTAATGGTTGAGCGCCGGTCACGCTCCCAGATGTTGCGGCGTGACATTATAGGCCCCAGTACTTTGGACGGCCACTGGGCCTCTGCCACCTCAGTTACAGGGTTACATGTATGACCACTGTACTCAGTCAGGACCAGGTGAGAACTCACGGGCATCGGGTTTGCATCGACCGTGAGGTTCACGGCAGGCATGGTCATTTCCACCGCGGTGTGACATCTGTGGTAGAGGACACTTAGTCCAATACCGAGTAGGTTTTGATGCTTGTTATACATGTGGGTGTCCAGGGCATATGATGTGAGATTGCCCAAATAGAGATTCTAGGGTATGGAACAACCAGCGAGTTCAACAATATGATCATCTATGTACGTGCATCCTTCAGGGCACGTGTTTCAGTCTTCGGTTGGTAGAGGTCAAGGCAGAGGTAGAGGTTCCAGTTCCGGTGGTAATCAGAACCGTATCTATGCTTTAGCTGGTGGACAGGACCAGGAGTCTTCACTAGACATTGTGATAGGTATATTGACCATTTGCTCTCACGATGCTTATGCCTTGATAGATCCAGGATCTAATTTATCCTATATTACCCCATTTGTCGCTGGGAAGTGTGGTAGGGTGGTTGCTAAGGCATAAAAAATCATTACAATTAGGTTGGGTGATTGCTAAGGAGTAAAAAAGTCATTACAATTAGGTGGGGGCGACCAAATCCCTTTGGGGAAGATTTGGACCTTAAAACTACTAGGTTGGGCCATTAATTTGGACTCCAATTGGGCTCCCTTTGAAACACCCCCTTTTGGACCTCTTTTAAGCTCATTTTGAGCCCCTTTGGTGGACTTTAAGGGCTGATTTGGTGGTCCAATCTTCCTCCTCTTGGACTTCAATTTGGATCACCAAATAATTATAAAACTTGGATAATTTATCTACCTCCAAATTCAAGATAAAACCAAAAATACAAGAACATAACAATATCAACATATATACATTATTTTTCAACCTTATATACACCACAAAATACTACAAAACAGCCCAACACACCTCAATCTCTTCATACACAAAATGACCATCGTAGTAGTGTCAAGCAGCCCAAAAATGTTACGACGAACAACCAGACCACCATACTGAATTTATGTGGTGTTTATCCACACCCTTCCTCCTCCAAAACTCCATAAAATAGTAGTAAAACATGCAATCCAACAGCAATACAAAACAGTCCACAAAACTGTCCTCTACAAGTGAATAACTCGGACTCAAGGCTTCCTATCATCGTCCCGTGAGTTCTTACACTTATAGAACAGCTTTCCATACATCTCCAGCAGAAAAAATGGATAAAAGAGAGCAGTAAACATACCTTATTTGTTGAATAACTCATCTCCTATCTTGGTTCTTCAAACTCTAGGTTTTACCTCCAACTAGAACTTGAAAAGGAGAGAAATTCAATTAGGGTTTGTGTGTAATTTTTGGGAGGATGTTTGCAGTGATTTAGGTCTGGTTATTGTGCCCTCTTATCAGTGTATTATATGAACGAAATTGGCCTTTAAAATGTCTCTTTGGACGACCCGAACTGGCCCATTTTCGGACTCTCATTTAAGCAAGTAGGTGACACACCTACTTGTCACCTAGCAGCTTGCGCAGTCTCTCAACAACGCATATATATCTCTACTCTGATGTCGTATTGACAAACAGTTTAATGCATTAGAAAACATACTCATAGATATTCAAATTGATGGGTGGAGCACCCCGTAAATCTAAGTATATTGGGATAAAAACGTAGTTATATTTGACCCAAAATTTAGTAAAACTTATGAACGTAACTTGTGATGACTTTCATCGACTTTTGTTTCACGACTCACTTGACTTCAAAACACAACACACAACTATCATATGTAACATAGCTCATAACAGAACCTCCTTATCATGTTAAGCACCCTAATCTAATCCCAAAAGTACATGTTATAACATTCCCAACTTGTCGACTCTCGGCGAAACATTATTTTCTTCAATTCCTTTAGCTTCTGAACCTTCCAACCCTCTTTGTAGTTGTTGTTCATGATATTCAATATTTGTAACCTCTGACGCAACATAATTAACTTACTTTATATACTTTTGAAAGATGATCTCATTTTTGGTCCTACATTAGTTTGCTTATGACACACTTTTACATACAAAAATATAGGGTGTAACATCATTCCCCCCTTGGGAACATTCGTCCTCAGTTGCTTACTCTTAGAGACTTTGGAAAATATTTGCCAGAGTATCCTCCGTACACTAGACTAAAACCAATCTGCACACAGCCAAAAAACAAACTATACATTCCATACATGGCCAATGTCTATAAATAGCAACACTTGGCCTCACACAGTCGTCAATCAAAAATACTGAAAGTCAAAAATAAGAGCTTACCTGATGACCTACTAGCCTTGATAGAGCTGTGCTGATGTTTCCCATCTTGAGCTATATCTTCAGTTTGAAATAGATGGGGTGTGTTTAGACTTCATTTCTTCCTCTACTTCCCACATCATCTCTTCCACATTCTTGCTTTTCCATAAAACCTTCACGCAGGCTACCTCCTTATTTCGGAGCTTGCCAATTTTCGGTCTAGGATGGCAACTGGAACTTCCTCGTATGACAAGTCATCCGTAATTTATACATCATCAGTGGGCACCACTCAGGTAGGATCGCCAATGCACTTTCGTAGCATAGATACATGAAAAATCGGATGGACATACTACAAGCTTGCCTTTCTTGACAAACCTCATCATGCCCTTTATAGGCGACACCTTTAAGAACACCAAGTCATCAACCCGAAACACTAAGTCTCATCGCCGCTCGTCAGAATATGAGTTCTAACGACTCTGGGCTATCAAAAGTCGCTCTTGGATAAGCTTTACCTTCTCTACGGCCTGCTGAATCAAGTCTGGCCCATGTAACCCAGATTCTCCAACATATAACCACCCTATAGGAGATATGCACTTACGCCCAGACAAAGACTCATACGGTGCCATCTGGATATTGAAATGGTAACTGTTATTATATGCAAACTCGATAAGAGGTAGATGCTCATCCCAACTTCTTTTAAAATCCAACACACATGCTCGTAACATATCCTCGAGCGTCTGAATTGTGCGATCCGCTTGTCCATTAGTCTGTGGATGAAAAGTCGTGCTGAGTTTCACCTGAGTCCCTAGACTTCTCTGAAATAACCTCCAAAAATGTGCTGTAAACTGGCCCCCACAGTTACATATAATAGATATTGGTACTCCGTGCAGCCGCACTACCTCCTTAATATATAACTTTGCATAATCTTCGGCTGTATATCTAGATATGACTGGCAGAAAATGGGCTGATTTCGTGAGCCTATCGACTATCACCCATATAGAATCAAACTTACATTGAGAACGAGGCAAACTTGTGATGAAGTCCATGTTTATCGCCTCCCATTTCCACGTTGGGATCACTGTTGTCTGCATTAGCCATCCGGGCTTCTGGTGCTCTACCTTCACCTGCTGGAAACTCGAACACTAGGCGACAAACTCAGCAATGTTCTTCTTCATATCGTTCCACCAGTAGACATCCTTAATGTAATGATGCATCTTCGTCGACCCAGGATGAATGGAGTACCACAAATAATGTGCCTCTGACATAATGATGTCTCGTAGCCCTCCTACATCCAGAACACACAGACAACACCTATATCTGAGAACCCCGTCTCCCTTGAGCTCTAACAACGGCTTCTTCTGCTGCGAAACTCGCTCTCTCAACTCAACCAAGTTTGGGTCCTCGTACTGCCTTTCCTTGACTTTAGCTATGAGAGATGATTTTGCAGTATTTTTGAGTACAACTCCACTATCATCAGAATCTACTAACCGAACCCCCAAACAAGCCAATTGATGAATCTCTCTAGCTAATTGTCTTTTCTCAACCTCTACATGTGCTAAGCTACCCAGAGATCGGCGTCTTAAGGCATCTGCTACAACATTAGCTTTCCCTAGATGGTAGAGAATGTTAAAATCATAATCTTTCAATAACTCTAGCCATCGCCTCTATCGCAAATTCAACTCTTTTTGCTTGAAGATATATTGCAGGCTTTTATGATCTGTAAATACATCAACATGAACACCATATAAATAATGCCGCCATATCTTAAGTGCATGGACAACCGCAGCTAACTCGAGGTTGGATAATTCCTCTCGTTCTTCCTCAACTGCCTTAAAGCATATGCAATTACCTTCCCATATTGCATCAGGACACATCCTAAACCGACACCTGAGGCATCACAATACACGACATAACCCTCTAGACCCTCTGGAAGTGTTAGAACTGATGCTGAGGTCAACATGTTCTTAAGCTCTTGGAAACTCCGCTCGATAGCCTCTGTCCATTGAAACTTAGCTGCTTTCTAAGTCAGCTTCATCAATGGTGCCGAATGGGAAGAAAAACCCGCTACGAACCTTCGGTTGTATCTTGCTAAGCCTAGAAAGCTATGAACCTCTATCAGAGTAGTAGGTCTGGGCCAGGATTTCACGGCCTCAATCTTCTGAGTGTCTACCTTTATACCTTTATCGGATACCATATGCCCCAAGAATGCTACAGCTTTCAACCAGAACTCACATTTAGAAAACTTAGCATACAACTTATGATCACGGAGGGTTTGGAGTACCACTCGTAAGTGGTCCTCGTGCTCCTCCTCTGAATATGAATAAACCAGAATATCATCAATAAATACTATCACGAACATATCTAAAAATGGCCGGAATACGCTATTCATCAAGTCCATAATTATGGCAGGTGCATTCATCAACCCAAAGGACATGACAAGGAACTCGAAGTGGCCATATCGGGTCCAAAAGGCTGTCTTCGGAATATCATTCTCCCGAACTCTGACCTGGTGGTACCCCGACCTCAAATCTATCTTTGAAAAGCATCTATCCCCCCGCAACTTAACAAACAAGTCATCGATCCTTGGAAGTGGATACTTATTCTTAATGGTTACCTTGTTCAGCTACCTATAATCGATACATATCCTCAGCGAGCCATCTTTCTTATGCACAAACAGTACCGGTGCACCCCAAGGTGAGGTACTAGGTCTAATGAAACCTTTCTCCAGCCAATCTTTTAGCTGCCACTCTATATGGAGGGATGGATATTAGTTGAGTTCCCAGAAGAAAATGGATGCTAAAATCAATCTCTCGCTTTGGAGGAATACCTAGAAGCTCATCTGGAAACACATCTGCGGACATTTTGACTACTGGAATAGACTGAAGTGTGGGTATCTCATCATCTGCATCTCTAACTCGCACAATATGATAAATACACCTTTTTGCGATCATTTTCCTCGCCTTTAGATAGGAAAACCTACCTTTGGGTGTCACTGTATTACCTACCCATTCAAGGACTGGGTCACCTAGAAAATGAAATTTGGCTTCCTTTGCTCGGCAATCAACTGTGGCATAGCAAGCTACCAACTAGTCCATGCCCGTGATAGCATCAAAATCCATCATCTCTAGCTCAACTAGGTCAGTTGAGGTCTGACGACTATAAACTATCACCGTACGACCTTGGTAAACCCGTCTAGAAATAATTAATTCTCCGACCAGTGTAGATACCGCAAAAGGATCACTTAGTATTTCAAGTAAGGATTACAGGGGAGATGCTGCCCGTTTTAATTCAAAATAAGCTTGTCGTTTGATGTGCGATAGTTGTACCTTTCGTAACTTAATGATAGTATTATTATCATTGTTGTAGATTAAGGTGCAAAGAGGCAAGTTCAACTTGGTGATTGGAAATATTGTGATAAGGTATGTTAAGGCTAAACCTTTCTTCATTTTGGCATGATCCCGTAACTATATGAGTTTGATAACGAGGCATAAAGAGAAGTCTGTATTCCTGAACTTATGTACATTATCCTAGTCTCATAAGTTACAATATTCTCCCTTATCGGTACTTTATATTCGGTTAAGTATTGTCTTCTTCCAGTCAAGAGAGCAGAGGGTTTCTATATATATATATATATATATATATATATATATATATTTACAGTATATTTACCACCATTGAGCTATAATTGATGGGCAGGCCCCTATTGGCCAACCTCTGATCAGATGGTAATTTATTTACCGAGCCTACTGTGGCCGAGGGCCTATGAGCGAGCCCTGAATGGCCGAGATACCTAGCCTAGTATGGTCGAGCACCTATGAGCGAGCCTACTATGGCCGAGCAGTTACACGTACCGAGCCTTATAGGGCCGAAAATTTATTTTACTTACTATATTGAGAGAGTTGAGTCAGTATCAACAGGTAAGTATATCTCCAGATCATCTTTGACTCTCAGTTACTTTCAGTTATTATATTATCACTTCAGTTTCAGCTTTAAGTTATTTTATTGTCTTACATACTCGGTACATTATTTTGTACAATATCCCTTTTCTCGGGACGCTGCAATTCATGCGTGTAGGTTCAGATAGACAGACGGGTAGACCTCCTCAGTAGGTGTTGCCCGAGGTCAGCTTGATCAGTAAGTTCCACGTCCTTCGGAGTTGCTAGATCTTGGGTTTTGTGTACATATTCTGTATATATGTATATATATTATGGGTAGGTCGGGGCCCTGTTCCAATCATAGTACATCCATCAGTAGAGGCCTGTAGACATATCCTGCCAGTTAGTGCAGCATGTTGGGCTTGTAGGCTTTGTATGTATATTTTGTTGGTTTGTCAGCTGTAGTAGTTATGACGGCCTTCTCGGCCCAGCTTTATATTGGTATTTAGTCAAATCTAGTTCTCGTTCTATTTTATTTTTTCCTTAACAAGTTGTCTTACAATGTAGCCACATGGCCAAAGTATGACATTGCATGTTCAGAGTCCCTCAGTCGCAAGTTAGTACGATAGGTTAAGTGAGGCACCGGGTGCCGGTCACGCCCACAGGCCCGTGTGAATTGACGTACACTCTTATATCTCTTCCTCTCATAAAGATCTGGGCCATTGAGGCCTCGAAGTAATAAACACAAGAATAAACATGTGTGCAGCTGATTAAAAAAGAAACATTGGTATTTTATACATGATCAACACTGTCACCAACATCGTCATACTCGACCATTACATGCAACCAAACACTAACACTAGTCAGCAAGACTCTAATAAAAGTTTTGACAAAAATCATTAATTTCTCTTTAAGATTCATAATTTAAATGCCAAAATCGAAGATGGAATCATGTAAAATAATTAAATCCAAGTCAAAAAAACTTACCCGATGCAAATGGTCAAAATTCCCTCCGAGATCGCCCAAATCCGAGCTATATAACTCAAAATGTGATAAAATAACCAAAATCTTCGAAATAGAGTACTTTATAACACTGCTTAAGGGATACCCATCGCGATCGCGAAGCAGAAAAGTCACTGCCAAAGAAGACCCTCCATGTTCATGTCTCTAGTATCGCGAACGCGATGCATAAATCTGTCAAACCTCTATGAATGCGGAATCTCGGTCGCGAACGCGAAGCGTAAAGTACCGAACCATTAAATGACTTTCGCTAACGAGGTCCCTTACCCGCGAACGCGAAGAAAAAAACTCCCCCAGCTCTCTTTGCGAACAATATTGCTTGCTCGCAATCACGATGTCTTACCTTACACCAGAAAACCAGCAACATAAAATCCATCTGAAATTATCTGAAACCACCCCGAAACACACTAGAGCCCCTCGGGACCTCGTCCGAACATGCTAACAAGTCCCAAAATATATATAGGACCTACTCGAGGCATCAAATCACCCATAATAACATCAAAATCACGAATCGCACCTCAATTCAAGCTTAATAATTTATGTAATCTTCAACTTCCAAAACTCGTGCTGAACCATATCAAATAAACTAGGATTGACCTCAGGTTTTGCAGACTTATTCCAAATGACATAACAAACCTATTCCAACTCCCAGAACAACAATCTGAACCTGATAACATCGGAGTCAGCCAACTTTCGCCAATTAGAGCCAAAACCTTCTAGAAATATCCAAATGCAAATCCGGGCATATGTTCAATTCAAAAATCAATATCCTGACCTAATGGTAACATAAAAACTCCTATCCGAGGTCAAATACACATAAACCAAACTTGGTCAACTCTTTAAACTTAAAGATAAATTGAGAATCATTCTTTCAAATAAATCCTTGTCAAGGCCCCAAGCTCCACCTAGTCGTGATGGCACGCAATCCAACCCGCTAGGTAAGCCAAATAACTGTCAACACAATTCTAATAAAATAAAAGTGGACAACAAATGAAAATAACTAAATTTCTGTACAGTAACCCAAGGATTGGTAGAACAAGTTATGACCCACTACGACTTAGATTTACCAGCTAGTAAGAAATAAATAAAAAATCTATTTGGAACGTACATAAAAGATTACATATCTAAAGCCACCTAAGACAAGTGGTAGCTATATTCGAAAAACAAGTACATCTTCAATTCCAGCTCCCATCATACACATAATCTCAGCTCTAAGATCTGCACACAAGGTTCAGAAGTATAGCATGAGTAGAACCGACCCCATGTGCTCAGCAAGTATCATAACTAACCTCAGCGAGATAATAAAAGCAACAACCCGATAAAATATAATAACCAAATATCTATTTGGTGCGGCGCGCAACCTGATCCAAATAGAAATCTCATCACGACTCTAAGGCCAATATCAAAATCTTAGTAACCGAACCAAACCAGTGATCAACTCTCCCAGAGCCTACATCAACTAGAAACCCATCAGATTTTCATAATCTGCGTGTACGCCATCAAGAAAGAAGCATGAGAGGGTGACCTTAGGGGGATGGATCCATATCCACACGCTACATGGATAACTCACGTGCTAATAATATCAACCGCACGGACAACTCACATACCAATAAGATCAATATCTGGATCTGCACGGATAATTCACGTGCCAATAACATCAACCACACGGACAATTCACGTGCTACACAAAAAACTCACGTGCCAATAATCATAATCTGTCGGCGTGGTCACATGATGAATATTACAATTCGCCCGGGCATGGTCACAGGCATAACAACACAATCTGTCTGTCATGGTCATAGGTTATATATCACAATCTGCCCGACATGGTCACATGCATCCAGCCCAAATCAAATCACACATAAGCAAATATACAAGAACACATGTATATGATCAATGAATATTGGATTTTGTACTTTTGAAATGGTATATGTGACATGATAAAGTGTATGCGTATGCAAAGTGTGCTATCATAGCTCAAATCAGCAATTTCATCACAAAAATAGCAGATATCAAGTTCAATAAGGAGATTAGCCTCTATGTAACCTCAAAACATTGATCAAATAGCTCACAACAGTGTTACAACTATGAGAACATTACAACTTAAAGCGTAATAATAAATTCAAGGGATGTCATAGCCTAAATACTACCCCGAGCATGGATAAATACCCCAGTGCTCGCACATGGGCTCAAACCCCACACATATTTGCACCCATAGCATCTAACTATCACAAATAACTTGGTTAACTAGCACCTCAATCAATTTTAGGTAAGATACTTACCTCAGGCAAGCAAAATCAATACTCTAAGAAGCCCTTCTCGCATGAAAAAGCTTCGAATGGCTCGAATCTAGCCAAAATAACTTAATATCATAAATAAAAGCCATCAGAAATGATTTCGAATAATAAAGCTTCGATTTTTAACTAAAATTAAAAAGTCAACTTGAAAGGTCAACCCTGGGCTCGTACTCTGAAACTCGACAAAACTCAGAAATTCTGGACACCCATTCCGATATGAGTCCAACCACACCAATTTCATCCAATTCCGACCTCATATCGGCCTTCAAATCATCAATTTATGATTTAGAAAAGTTTTTACTAAAATCCCATTTTTTTTCAATTCAATTCAATAATCAATCACTAAATTCATGGTTGGAATCATGAATTTAAATAAATCCGAGTAAAAAATTCTTACCTCAATCCAAGTAGTAAAAATTGTCTCCAAAATCGCCCAAAACCGAGCTCCAAATCCTTGTGAGAAAAAGTAACTAAATTTCGAAATAAGTAAAAATGCAGCAGCTATCCCAGCCTGGATCAGATCCTAGATGATCCTGAAACTCACGTTTGATAAGCCTAATATGATCCTTGCGATATTGCACCCAAGATAGTCTTTTGTATCATCCAATTTGGCCTTAAAATGAGGAAGCTGTGATGTTTTGATGTTTTAAAGGACGTTTGAAAATTTCAGGGACATAAATGGTATTTTCGTAATTATTTTGCAATAGGAAAAAAAACCAGCAATCAGAAAATCTTCATTTTAGCACCCAAAACTCATTCGGAACCTCCCGGACCCAAATAATATTTGAATTTCATTCATAAAATACGCTACGAACCTGCTCGCACATTGAAAATACCATAAAGAGGTCATCTTGACCCGATATTAACCATGGTCAAACTCCAAATCCTCAACTTAACTAGTTTCCCAAACAATGATCCAAAACACACCCAAGCCTCTCGGGACCGCATCAAATCATACCAACAAGTATAAATACATTATCCAAACTTATCCAAAGCTTCAAAACAGCCACGGGAACATCACAACAAAGAATCAAGGTTTAAACCGAATAGAATTTCTCTTAAGTTATTAAATCTTCTTTCTTTCAAAAGTGTCCGAATAACACATAAACAATTTGGATTGCTTCCAAACTTTGCACACACGTTTAATTCAACTATATAGACCTACCCAAAGTCTTGGAACAACAATTGGAGTCCAACAACATCAAAGTCAACTTCTGGTCAAACTTATGAACTCTTAAGTTCTTCAAATTGCCAACTTTCGACAAATAGTGTTGAATATTTATAGGAACCTCTGAAATCAAATCCGAACATACATACAAGTCCAAAATTATCATACGAACATATCAGAACAATAAAAACCCGATTCCGAGTCCGTTTACCCAAAAGTCAAATCTTGATCAATTCTTCGAACTTAAAGCTTCCAAATCAATCCTGAACCTCTCAAAACCAAAACCAACCATACACTAGAGTCATAATAAATCATATGAAGCTACTCGAAGTCTCAAACCACCGCATGGAATGCTAAATCTCAAAACGACCGGCCGGGTCGTTACATTCTCCCCCACTTAAACATACGTTCATCCTCGAACGTGCCAAGAGTCATTCCAAAGTCATCAAATCACTGTATAAACTTGCCATACACATACCCACAAGTGATCCCACATCACCTCAACCTATATAAACCCGTCAACATAACCTAATTGAAGATTGTTTCTTCAACCTTAATATATCAACCATAGACCCAAATTCCAACATTCGAAATTCCTGATACGATCCGATTCTCATATATATATATATATATATATATATATATATATATATATATATATATATATATATATATATATATATTATATCAATCTCAACAAGCTGTAGCAAATCATATATATATTCCCGAGATATAAACAAATGACGTAACCCATCGCTCATATGTTCGCTGCAATAGCTCTTACCACAATAGCTGCCTATTAAAAAATCCGATACCAGTAACATACCTCAATCAAATATAACCTTGTTTCAAACTTTCACAACACTGCTAATAATGTAAGATACATATAGAAACTCATTACCACTTACTCAATGGACGCTATTCGACCGACGAGCCACAACAAATGCCCCCTAGTCACATACGATACAATCCGTGCCCAATAAGTAACAACTCGAATATAGCTGATAATGGAAAGAGAACCAAATAAGAGAACCACCTAACAAGTCTAATGAATACCACCACGAAGTGCAATGCTACGAACACATCACGCCAAGGAGAAACAAGCAAACGAAATAAGCACAAGGGATCGTATCCCAACATAACTTTATTGCAATGTGTGACCAAATCCAAATAACGGTCCACATGGATTACCTCGAGCAATGATGATCACAATAAATAACAATATGCGTACCAATCAACAAACGCGCGAAGAGCATTACCATAACCATGGAGAAACGAATATCACTATATACCACCAACAAGAAGACCATAACCAAGGCGCCACCAACCACCCAGCACCCCAAGAATCATCTCGCTCGAATTTTTAACAAAAGGCCCAGACGGGACGGCATCATGTGTGTAAATAATCAACAGTCTCACAATCCATTGTTGCACAAGAGAATAACACATGGAACACATCATATATGAATAAGATCAACTTTAACTGAATGACACACCCTTCAACAATAGCTGTGTTGAGTAAATAAATCTGACCCGGTGTAAGAATAGACATCCTCAATAGGCCTAATAGTGGCTTCTGAATTAGTTTTGATCCTCCGAAAATGGGTAGGTAATCTCCAAAAATTCCACGATAACCTATCCATAACACATACAATCAGCGGTCAACCTCTTGACATACCTTCACCGTCCGCACCCAAGGAACTATCTGCCTCTGAGAATCCTCCTAGTCTTCAAGTCCCTATAATACAAGAATCTTCATATCTGATCCCAACTCCACTATTCAAGTAACTTACACATCTCTCATACACAATCATCTCACAAGAAACACTTCCATGAGTCTTTCACGCCACGTAACAAAATCTGAACATCAACAGTCAACAACCAGGCAATTACCGTAGTTCCACTCAAGCATCTACAAGTCAAAACATAGTGCGCCTACTAAAATGCGCACCCTTCTCATGTGATAGCAAATAGTCTCGGCATTCTTCTAACCATCTGAAATTGTCCATGCTGTCTAGAACTCATGACCTTCCTTTTGAAACGGAACCACAAACTTGTACATGTAAACCTGAATCTCACACATCGCACCACATCTATCATACCATCATATGAAAATACGAGAATCCCATTATCAACCTTGAATCACAAATAAGATACACTCAATCAGCCAGAAACCTTCCACTTTACCCCATCCAAGAGAAAAATCATAACATGCAAACTACTCCTCATACCTGTAGAAAACATTTGTCTCAAGCCGTGGTTGACACAATCGAGAACTCTTCAAAACCCATTTTCACATAACCATGCCACAAGAACTAAATCCCTCTAACTCAACCAAGTCACGCAAATCACCCAACCAAAGAGTATTTCCATAACATATATAAAACCTTATTACACCGAAAGAACCGATCACTTCTATTACTATGTTAATCCAAACCACAACCAAGCTGACCCATTTCCTTGGGTTCCTATCGACTTACCTTCAAGATAAAACTCCTCCTGACATATACACTACGATCTTTAACCAAATCTCATCCCACAATATTCTAGCATGAAACCACATCATTCTGAGGCCCATTAGCCCTTGTATTCACTCTTAAACACCCAATAGTATCACAATCAAGATGCTCACTCTGCAGAGACCTTCTGTGAATTTGAAGCTATTTAACTAACCTCTCTGATACTAAAGTGTAGAATCACAAATGATACAAAAATACACTATCCAATGCAAATATCATATCTCAGCCATATGCAAATCCGGGAAACCCTCAAATACAACATATGAATCTTGAACTCATTAGAACCTTCTCGAGAATCATCCACTACGCTCTAATCCCCAATGCACAACCATTACGCACTGAACGTCTTGTGCTTCACCAGCACATAGATACCCAAAAAGAAGCAACCAAATAATTCCTTTTCCTCGCTCTCTATGTCTACCACGAATAACAATCCCGAATATGCCTCAGACCGAAACTAATATAATACATAACGATGCAATCAGATCGTTAATAGTATACTCCCCCACTTGGCTCAAAGCCATAGAACATAACATCTGATAACCCACAATACCCTTACTTTATTACTCCCATAATTAATCAATGTAATTCAACTAAATCCTTCATAAACCCATGTATCACTAATAAAAAATGTTCCTCAAATCAGCTTCTAAGCGCATATCCATCCTCGCGACAGTGGTGCGAACTTCGTCAAGCGCTACAAACCCAAATTCAACACATATTATACTGATAGGAAGGAAACTCTTCACATAAACATCATAAGGATCACACAACCTAAGAACATCGCGCAGGAGATAACCCACCTGCTTAGCCTCTAACTGGCATATCTCTATGCCCTTTCATGGCCACAACTACTATGCTGTCACTTAATCCTCTTGAGTCTAAGCTCGTCAAAAATACATAAGAATCCACTTCATTCCGCAAATGTACAATATGAAAGACCTCTGACCACGCACATAACTTGAGATCGTACAATACATCAAGACAGAAATCAAGCACTCAAGGTCCTTCATACATCCCAAGAAAACTCTTCTTGTCACAACCAGATCATCTAAGCCTAATTCTAAGCCACACATAATACTCATCATATAGACATCCAACCACTCACTGAGCCAACAATCCCACTCCTAGGGACACTACCGGACATATGAGTCCATAAGCACATACTCACACAACTGAAATCACCGAGCCTAAGTTGCGGTCTGAACCTGGCCTTAAGTCCTTTAGACAGGCCTATCTCCACAACACAGAAAACATGTTACACCCTATATTTTCGTACGTAAAAGTGCATCGTAAGCAAATTAATGTAGGACCAAAAAATGAGATAATATTTGAAAGTATATAAAGTAAGTTGATCATGTTACATCAAAGGTTACAAATATTAGAGATCATTAACAACAAGTACAAAGAGGGTTGGAATGTTCAGAAGCTAAAGGAATTGAAGAAAATAATGTTTCGTCGAAAGTCGACAAGTTGGAAATGTTATAACATGTACTTTTGGGGTGAGACTAGGGTGCTTAACATGATAAGGAGAATATATTATGATTTATATTAGTTGCATGACAGCCGTGTGTTATGTTTTTAAGTCAAGAGAGTAGTGGAACAAAAGTCGATAAAAGTCATCACAAGTTACGTTCATAAGTTTTACTGAAAATTGTGGTCAAATGTAACTGCAATTTTCTCCCAATATACATAGAGTTATGGGGTGTTCCACCCATAAAATTAAATATCTATGAGTCTACTTTCTCATGCATTAAATGGTGTATCAATACAATATTGGAGTAGAGAGATATGGGCATTTTTGCGAGACTGCGTAGGCTGCTAGGTGACAAGTAGGTGTGTCACCTACTTCCTTAAATGAGAGCCCAAAAATGGGCCATTTCTGGTCGTCCAAAGAGGAATTTTAAAGGCCTATTTTATTCATATATTAGATGGAAAATAGGGCATAATAACCAGACATAAGCTCTGCAAAAAGCATCCCAAATACTTCCTACAAACCCTAATTGATTTTCTCTCCCTTTCAAGTTCTAATTGGAGGTAAAACCTAGAGTTTGAAGAACCAAGATAGGAGCTGAGTTATCCAACAAATAAGGTGAGTTTACTGATCTATTTCATCCATTATTTCTGCTGTAAATTCATGGTAAGTCGTTCTATACTTGTAAGAACTCACGGGATGGTTATTGGAAGCCGTGAGTTCGAGTTATTCACTTTTAGCGGACTGTTTTGTGGACTGTTTTGTGTTGCTGTTGGGCTGCATGTTTTACTACTGTTTCATGGGGTTTCGGAGGAGGAAAGGGTGGAGAAACACCATATAAATGTAGGGTGGTGGTCTGGTCGTTCATCGTAACATTTCCGGGTCGTTTGACACTACTACGGTGGTCATTTTGTGTATGAAGAGATTGGGGTGTATTGGACTATTTTGTAATATTTGATGGTGTATATAAGGATGGAAAATAATGTATATATGTTGTTATAGTTGTGTTCTTTTGTTGGTGGTGTTATCTTGAATTTGGAGGAATTAAGGATTATAGGGGAGATGCTGCCCGTTTTAATACAAAATAAGCTTGTCGTTCGTTGTGCGATAGTTGTACCTTTCATAACTTAATGATAGTATTATAATCGTTGTTGTAGATTAAGGTGCGAAGAGGTGAGTTCAAATTGGTGATTGGAAAGATTGTGATAAGGTATGTTAAGGCTAAGCCCTTCCTTCATTGTGGCATGATCTCGTAATTACATGTGTTTGATACCGAGGCATAAAGAGAAGTTCATACTCCCGAATTTATATACACTATCCTAGTCTCATAAGTTACAGTATTTTCCCTTATCGGGACATCATATTCAGTTTAGTTTTGTCTTCATTCAGTCAAGAAAGCAGAGGGTCTATATATATACAGTATTATAGTATTTTTACCACCATCGAGCTATAATCGGTGGGAAGGCCCCTATTGGGCAACCTCTGATTAGATGGTAAGTTATATACCGAGCCTACTATGGCCGAGTGCCTATGATCTAGCCCAGAATGGCCGAGATACAGAGCCTAGTATGGCTGAGTGCCTATGAGATAGCCTACTACGGCAGAGCAGTTACACGTTCTGAGCCTTATAAGGCCGAACATTTATTTTACTTACTATATTGAGAGAGCTGAGTCAGTATCAGCAGGTAAGTATATCTCCAGATCATCTTTGACTCCCAGCTATTTTCAGTTATCATATTATCAGTTCAGTTTCAGCTTTAAGTTATTTTATTGCCTTACATACTCGGTACATTATTTCGTACTGACGTCCCTTTTCTGGGGGCGCTGCATTTCATGCGTGTAGGTTCAGACAGACAGACGGGTAGAGTTCCTCACTAGGTGTTGCCCGAGTTCAGCCTGATCGGTAAGCTCCACGTCCTTCGGAGTTGCCGGGTCTAGAGTTTTGTGTACATCTTATGTATATCTGTATATATGTTATGGGTAGGTCGGGGCCCTGTTCCTATAACATTACATCCATCAGTAGAGGCTTGTAGACATATCATGTCAGTTGTTGGTTTGTCAGCTGTAGTAGTTATGATCGCCTTGTCGTCCCAGCGCTATATTGATTTTTAGTCAGCGTTAGTTTCCGGTCAGTTAAATATTTTGCTTCTCAAATTGTCTTGTAATGTGGCCCCATGGCCAAAGTATGACATTATATGTTCAGAGTTCCTTAGTCGCAAGTTGGTATGCAAGGTTAGGTGAGGCACCGGGTGTCGGTTTTGCCCCCCAGGATCGGGGATAGACAAAACACATCTCACACCTCATCCACGACATCACATGCCATCAAGGCACGACGGATACCGAGTGCTCAACATCACATACGAGTGAGTGGAAGGAAATCAAAGAGATACGCTTTACTACACGCTTTGTAGCTTCTCGAAGATAGGTATGGATGTCATCATACCAATCCTACAGACTCTACTAGACACATGCTCATGACCCATAGAGCCTATGAACCTAGAGCTTTGATACCAACCTGTCACAGCCCCAATATACACCTAGTCGTGATGGCACCTAACCCAACCCCCTAGGTAAGGCAAATAACAGTCAACACAATTTTAATGAAATAAAAGTGGACAACAAACGAAAATAATTAATTTCAATACAATAACCCAAGGACTGGTAGTACAAGTCATAAGCCACTAAGACTTAGATTTACAAGCTGGTATGAAATAAATAGAACATACGTTGGAATGTACATAATAGATTACAAATGTAAAACTACCTAGGACAACTGGTAGTTATATACGGAAAGCAAGTACATCTTCAATGCCTGATGCCGTCATCCACAACATCTCAGGTCCAAGATCTGCACACAAGGTGCAGAAGTATAGTATGAGTACAACCGACCCCATGTACTTAGCCAGTATCATAACTTAACTTCGGTGAGGTAATAGAAGCAAGAATTATTAATGTTACTCGCCAATCACCAGTACAATCCATAATTCTAACAAGTACAGAACAGTAATATGATAAAATCATGAAATATAAAACAATTTAGCTACTCACAATTTTCTTAACATACTCTGCTCAGACAACAATCCAGCATATAACAAAGATATGCAGATAAATCAAGTAAATAGCCAAGGAAATTGCAAGTGAAGATAAAATACAATAATCAAATATCAATTTGCTGCGGCACACAACCTGATCCAAATAGAAATCATATCATGGCTCTAAGGCCCACATCAAAATCTTAGTAACCGAACCAAACCAATGATCAGCTCTCCCAGAGCCCACATCAACCAGAAACCCGTCGGTTTCTCACAATTTGTGTATACACCATCAAGAAAGAAAAATGTGAGAGTGACCCTAGGGTAATGGATTCATATCCACACGCTGCACGGAGAACTCACGTGCCAATAATATCAATATCTAGATCTGCATGAACAACTAACATGTTGCACGGACCACTCACGTGCCAATAACATCGACCGCACGTAGAACTCACCTGCATAAAATCACAATCCGACCGGCGTGGTCACAGGATCATTATCACAATCCGCCCGGCGTGGTCACATGCATAACAACACAATCTGCCTAGCGTGGTCACATGCTACGAACCTGCTGTTGGGACCAAACACACTCACGCAAGTGTACGTGGTCGTCAAGTAATAGAGTAGTGAATAGAGTATCGTTCCCACGAGGACTTATGATTAACTTTTGACTAATTCAACTCAAATAGCTTATCGATTCAAGCAATTTCTTATAAAATAGATAATTGTCTAATTTACTACCTAAAGACTATCAAGTAATGGAATACCAAAAATCAACGCAACACTTAAATAGTTTTAAATAACAATCAATGGGAGATAATATTCCAGGGTCACGGGTTATTTAACAATCATGTTGCATTCTTAGCTTAAAATAACTAATTGATTTATCTGGATTATTGGTTCACAGGGTTGATATTACTCATAAGAGTCTGTCGAGCCCTTACTAGCCTATTCAAGCTAACTTAATACCTATATGTCTATGGAATTAAACTTAACAAGAACGCATTTACAATTCCTGTATTGCAACCGAGCAAGGCAATTAGGTATATGTCTATCCCAATTGCAAATCCTTTCCCCGATGCCCGGGTTTAAGAACTTGCTCTATTTAATTCTATATGCAATCTAGAGTTCCCACTTTCGAGTTCAACTCTAGATTCGTAGATAGTATTTCACTGTTAGCTACTCAGCAAAATAATTAAAAACAGAATTAAATAAACAACCCAATATGATAAAATCAACTTCGTCAAATTAAACTTCAAACATCAACATTCATGTATACCCATGACCCTAGAACAATAGGGTTCTTAGCCACTCATATTCAGGCAATCATCAACGATTTACAAGAGTGCATAAGAATCAATAAAAGAAAGAGAGAATAGGAACTCAAGACGAATTCTGTGGTTTTTGAACTTTGTTGTGTCTTTTTCCTCTTCTCCAATATGTTCTCTGACCTAAAGGAGGCGTTTTTGGCTTATATATTGCGTACAAAAGTCGTGGGCCAAAGCTCTCCTATTCCTAGTCCAAATCGGCTTCAGGGATTGATGCTAAGGTGGATGCGACGCATCCACCTCATCCTCCATTTCAATTTTTCCTGCGAAGTTGGATGCGACGCATCCACCTTGTCCTCTATTTCTCAGCTTTGCATGCGAGGGTGGATGCGACGCATCCACCTCTAGTTCCTCCATCTCAGCTTTTCCCAGGTGCGGATGCTATGGCGGATGCTATGGGCTGCCTTCACTGCTAAGGGTGTGCGAAATCTGATCTTTTTTTCTAGATTGGATGCGACGCATCCAATCTCCCTTCCTCTACCTAGAGCACATTTTCTTCATATTTTTGCACTCCACACATCCTAATTCACCACACACAACTCAATTAGTCATAAAACCAATAATTAAACCATGTTGGGCATTTTAAAGATCAAATAACATCAAGAAGCGGTTATAACATGGGTAAAGTCACATCAACACATATCAAAATATGCCAAACATCACCTGCTCACACACTCAAAACACCATAAAGAGGTCATCTTGACCCGATATTGACCATGGTCAAACTTGAAATCCTTAACTTAACTAGTTTCTCAAACAATGATCCAAAATCCACCTAAGCCCCTCGGGACCCAATCTAATCAAACCAACAAGTACAAGTATATTATCAAACACCCACAGGAACATTATAACAAAGATTCGAGACTCAAATCGAATATAATTCACTTAAATTGTTAAATCTTCATTCTTTCAAAAGAGTGTTTGAATCACACTTAAACACTTCGGATAGCTTCCAAACTTTGCAGACAAGTTCAATTCAACTATATAGACCTATCCAAATCTCGCAACACCAATTGGAGTCCAATAACATCAAAGTTAACTCTTGGTCAAACTTATGAACTCTTAAGGTCATCAAATTGCTGACTTTCAAAAAACAGTGCCGAATTATTCTAGGAACCTACGAAACCAAATTCAAACATATGTACAAATTCAAACTAGTCATACGACCCTATCAAAATAATCAAAATCCAATTCCGAGTCCGTTTATACAAAAGTCAACCCCTGGTCAACTCTTCCAACTTAAAGCTTCCAAATCAATAGTCCTTCTTCCAAATAAATCCCAAACCACTCGAAAACCAAAGCCAACCCTACACTCAAGTCATAATACATCATATAAAGCTACTCAAAGTCTCAAACCACCAAATGGAACACTAAAGCTCAAAACGACCAGTCGGGTCGTTACAATCCTGAACTACTCGATTACCAAAACCAACGATACACATGTCTTAATACACCATATGAAGCTACATGACCTCAAGCCACCAAACTGAATGCAAATGCTCAAAACGACCAGTCGAATCGTTACAAATACTTACCTCAATTAGGCCAATTTAATACTCTAAAAATGCTTTTCCTTTAAAATTTACCCGTGCTCGGTTCAAATCTAGCCAAAAACGACTTAATAATATCCAAAAAAAATGCAAGAGAATCCAATTGCAATTAATTAATTCTATATCTTTACACAATTCCCCAAAAGTCAACAAAAGTAATCTTGACCCCTCAAAACCTGAGTCAAAGATTAGATCTCGACTACCCATAACTCCAAGAGTCCATATATGTGTTCGGTTTTCAAATCCGAGTCCAATTTGACTCTCAAATCTCAAATTTTTATTTTTTAAAACATAGTCAAAAATCACCAAAAATTCTCTTCAAATCTCATGATTTAGATGTTAAGATTCATAAATAGTCATATTATATACTCAAAATTGAGTCAAAGTCACTTACCCAATAGATTTGTATAAGAATTTCTTCCTAAAATCACCTCCCACCGAGTCTACGGCTAAAAAAATACGAAAAATAAAACTAAGTCCCGAAATCCCACTAATTGTTCAGCTGCAGAAGTCGCAAATGTGACTCACAAATGTGACTAGAGGATCGCAATCGTGCTGCTTGACAAGCTCAGGGAAACTCGCAAATGCGACTCAGACATCCCATTTGCAAAGTTTTCCCAAGTCGCAAAAGCGACAAACCCAGAAAATGACCCACCTTTGCAATAGCAATCAAAGAATCATATTTGCGACACCTAACACCCCCTGCCCTCTTCACAATTATGAACTAGTGATTACAATTGCAATAACCGCAGCACCAGCACACCAACCATTCTAAACCAAGTCCAAACCAATATAAAACACATCTAAAACTCACCCGAGCCCCTTAGGATCCACACCAAATATCAACACAAGTATAAAAATATCATACGAACTTGCTCGTGAACTCAAAACATCGAAATAACATCTAAAACCATGAATCAGACAACAAAACACATGGAAACTACAATGAAAACGTAAGAACTGCTAAAATCACGGCCAAGCATCTGATTCATATGAAACCAACTCGGAACGACACCAAACTTTGTAGACAAGTTCCAAATGACAAAACGGAACTATATTGTAAGGCCCCATAAAAGTTCTCCAATGATTTAAGTTTTTATGGTGCCAAGGTAAGCTAATGTACCACAATACGAATTTTTTGATTGTGCAATGCATCATGGAGTTGGTAGAAGAATTTGTAAGAAACAACAATTCTGTGGTCCATTATGTTGGAGCGGATCTGTTTTGCTGACCACGAAATCACTACGGAATGAATGAAAGGCAACTCAAAATTGAAAACAATGTTGTGGCCATTCTGCTGGCCGTATATCCACTCTGCTACCGTGAAATTGCATCTCGAAATTGACCAGACCCAACCTAGAATTTGAAAACTATTGTGTGGCCATTCTACTGGCCGCATATCCATTCTACTACATAATTGACATCGGGGGGTTATTTTTTGAAATTTTCTTATCCGACTCTATTTTTATATAAGGTCGTAGGGGGTCATATTATAAGATATAACTTGATGTTTTAGAGTGCGGGTATCAAGGGAGAAACTCTATCAAAATTATACTCTCTAATTCTTGCTTGGACCTTGGCAATTCAAGAGGGAATCTCACAACACATTCTACTTACAAGGTAAGACTTTATCCCTAGATTAATGCAATGTTTAATAATTGGTTTAAGTAGTATGTTATCATGGTGGGGATTGTGGGATGGTTGCCGGAAGCCATAAGCCCTCAATCTCGAACTTGGGAGTATGTGAAGACTAGGAAATGTGATATTGGTGGGTTTGAAGAAAATGGTTGGGCATGCATGTGACTAATGACGGTTGATGGGTATTTTGGGGATATTGTATATTGGTTGGCTGCTTGAAAATTCATGGTGAGGGTAGAGAAATTTCTATTATGGGACCTCGTAATCGATTTCACATATTAGGTGTTTGATGAAATGTCGGAATAGGCTAAATCTTAGAACACCTTTCTAACTATGGTTAAATTTGGTTATGTTTCTATAGATTTAGGTTACTAGGAGTGTGGAACATTCTAGTAATCTAAGGAAAACTCAAGAAAGGTATGTTGGCTAAACTCCTTCCGTAGAATCAGATTCCATGAACCCCCAATCATGGGTTGTTGAAGTTCCTATTCTCAGTATGTTAAATTGCCTCAAAAGGATGACTTACATAATGTCTACATACTCAAGTCATGATTCGATTGTCATCTCTTTATTCATCACTGGAACGTAATTTAAGTACGATTGACATCTCAAATGCTTATGAGTCCAACTCATGCTTCAAGTACAATCCATATGCCGGTAGATTCCTGATGTTGGGCATATTTCGATATGTGTTGATGTTACTTTACCCATGTTTTAACCGCTTTTTGATGCTATTTGATCTTTAAAATGCCCAACATGGTTTAATTATTGGTTTTATGACTAATTGAGTGTGTGTGTGGTGAATTAGGGTATTTGGAGTGCAAAAATATGAAGAAAAGGTGCTCTAGGTAGAGGAAGAGAGATTGGATGCGTCGCATCCAATCTAGAAAAAGATCAGTTCGCGCACCCTTAGCAGTGAAGTCAGCCTATAGCATCCGCCATAGCATCCGCACCTAGGCAAAGCTGAGAAGGAGGAACAAAGGGTGGATGCGTCGCATCCACCCTCGCATGCAAAGCTGAGAAATAGAGGACAAGGTGGATGCGTCGCATCCACCTTCGCAGGCAAAATTGAAATGGAGGACGAGGTGGATGTGTCGCATCCACCTTAGCATCAATCCCTGAAGCCGATTTGGACTAGGAATAGGAGAGCTTTGGCCCACGACTTTTGTACGCAATATATAAGCCAAAAACGCCTCCTTTAGGTTAGCGAACATATTGGGAAGAGGGAAAAAGCCATGACAAAGCTGTGGAGGCCGGAATTCATCAAGTTTCATCTTTCTCCTACCAAACTTAGTAATCTTTATGTTTCTTTGTATGATTTGTTGTTTGGCTACCATGTCTATATGGAGCTAAACTTCACGTTCTAGGGTTGTGGTTCTTTCATGACTATTGTTATTCGGATATTGATTTTGACTTCTTGATTTATCATATTAGTTTATTTATTCAATCTTGCGCTTATTTATTTGATTGCTTGATCACCAATTGAATATTATCTACGAATCTAGAATTGAACTCGAAAGTGGAAATTCTATATTGCAAACAGGATTGAGTAGGGCAAGTTCTTGAACTCGGGCATCGGGAAACGGATTCGTGGTTAGGATAGACATATACCTAATTGCCTTGCTTGGTTGATTTACAGGAATTATAAATGCGTTCTTGTTGATCCTAACTCCATAGACATATAGGCGTTAGGTTAGCTTGAATAGGCGAGTAAGAACTCGACAGATTCTTATGAGCAATATTAACCCTGTCAACCAATAAGCTAGATAAATTAGTCTGTCAATTCAATTGAAGAATACAATAGGATTGTTAGATAGCCCATAACCCTAGATCGTTTTCATTACATTGATATCATAAAAATCTGCTCTTTCTCTGTTCAAAGTTCATTATTTATATTTTTTTATTTAATTAGTTTAGAATCAAATATTTTTAGGTTTAATTTTTGTTTAGATAATTAGGATAGTCTAATTTAGTTAATAGTTAATCATAAGTCCTCGTGGGTTTGACATCCGACTTTTAGTCACTTTATTACTTGACGACCGCGTATACTTGCGTGAGTGTGTTTCATCGCAAAAAGTTTTTGGCGCCGTTGCCGGGGACTTAGAAATTAGCTATTTTTCTAGATTAGATATTTTTTTTATCTATTCAATTTTTTTTGTTTAGTTAGTATTTGTTATTTATTTTAACATGGCATCTTGGAATAAAAATTATTCGAGTGATGGTTATTCTTATTTTGATGATCCTTGTCCATATTGTGGAGGACCCCACTGGTGGAAAAATTGTCAGAATATTCCCGGGACCGATTTGTGCGCACAATCTCAATCCTTTGAGTGGAATATTTGTAATATGTGTGGTGGTCAAGATGGCCATTGGGATGGTTGTCCTAATTTTGTTCATCCTTCTCTGAGCCCTTATTATGATCTTTCTAATGATGTTTCTGAGTTTGATAGGGGCAATGAAGTGCAGGATATGGAACCGGATGCATATATTAGGGATATTTTGAGGCAAGTAGCAGAGCAACAGGATGAACTCAAAAAAGATATGAAAAAAATGAAGGCGGTAATCACAAGAATGAAGGCCAATATTGAAGAATTGAATGAAGAGAGCGAGTACCAGCAAGAGAAAATTTTTGAAAAAGAGGAGATTTTGAGCCAAACTTGGCTGGTAGAACAGGCTGAAAAGTTAGAAATATATGAAGCTCAACGTGAGGAACTTACTGATGGGATGAGACACTTTATAGAGGGAAGATCTAAACTAGGACAAGGGATCGATAAATTTGTCACTACTATTCACGACTTGCAAGATAAATTAAATGCAAAGGTTGTTGCGTCTATCGCCCAACAAAATAGTAATGAGTTGTCAGAAGCTGAAAAGGAGCTTATACGCCAAATTGAGGAGCTAAAAGTGGAGAGCCAATCATTCGAGCATATTTCTGTTGATGATGCCCATGTTGAGAAAAGTACACTAGAGCAATACGAGGTAGCATATAATGTTATATTTGAAGACTCTAATGTGTGCACATATGAGGATATGAATAGTAATACAATTCCAAAGTTAGGGCGTGTTGGTTCTCATTCTAAACATTTTTCGACATTGTATTTGGATGATGACATGGAAATCGAGTCATCTAAGCCTTTGGAGGAGTCAATGGAAGAGGAACAAGATGCTTACATTCTTGGATTTGTCGTGCTAGAGAGAAAAAATTACATTCCTCATATAAAGGCCGAGAAGTATAGAGTGAAAAATTTGTTACTTGGCCTATTTATTTTTGTATCCCCACCACTGGAGCATAGCCGCAAACTGGATGCCATGTTAGGGGTACAATTCATAAGTTCGAGGTGGAGGCAAAAAGTGATTCACGTCGTGCCGCGACGTTAAATCAGGCGCTTGTTGGGAGGCAACCCAGCTTTACTGCTTTCTTTTATTTTTGTTTACTTTTTATTTTATTTTATTTTTATTATTTTGTAGTATTTATTTTTATTTTGTATGATTATGAGCATAGGAAGCAAAGACATTAGAAGAGTGCAAAAGCGAGCTAGATGGTGAGGACTAAGTGTGGGGTTCCCACACAAAGGACGATGCCTGGGGGAAGTCTGAGTACCTCGTGAGCCGCTATTGCTTCGGCCTTTGGCCTACCAGGGAGTCTCGTTTACCCTCTTGTTATTTATAGTATGCATTGAGAACATTGCAAAATTTTAAGTGTGGGGTGAGGAGATCGTTTGGATGAGTTTCTATGCTATTTTAGCTTAGTTGTAGTACTCATTCTTAAGTGTAGTAGCTTTTGTGGAAAAAAAATGAAAAATTAGAAAAATTGGACTTTTCCCGACGATTGATCTCCTAGACAGTTTTCTTGAGGGATTAAAGTCTAAACAAAAATCCAAAAATATGTCTTTTAGCTTTCTTTAGGTAGTAATAATCCCCTGTGGTTTTTCTTTGTGCCTCGGTTCTTTTCCATGGGATGTAGTTTGAACCGGGTAGTTTTTCTTTCTGAGTAGATTAGGAATTTAGGGAATAAAAGGAGCAAGAATGATGAACCTAGGCGCCCTTGACTTGTTTGATAGTAACATATTTATACTTTGGCATGTGTAGTATCTTCTGTATGATTTGAATTTATTGATGATGCCTTGTTAAATTGGATAGCATATTTTGTGGTGCCTATGTCTCGTTTACATGACTTATGTTCACCTTGTGTTTAATACTTAATATCTCGTGGATCCGTGAATACTTGCATTGCTTGAGAGTCGGAATGTGATCGTCCTTAGTGAGTCATGTGCCATGTGTGGTGAGGTTTTTGTGTAGTCCATGTATTGTACTTGTGTCTAGAACTTGCCCGGTATGTGAGTTGAAGCGAAATTTTAGGTGATGCTCGGTTTGAAAAATGATTTTAGGCTTTCTTTGATCTTTTTGAGCTTATTGCTTATCACAAATAAATTCTATCCCTAGTTAACCCTTTTGAGCCTGTAGACCTTTTATTTGGTACCCACATTACAAGCCTATACCCTTTTTATTCTTAATTGACATTGTTTTGATCCTTTTACCTCTTAAAGCACTTTAATTGTGAAATGAACGCTGAAAGAAGTAAGAAGGGACTAAGTGTGAGGTGACTTTTGAGTGGAACCAATGAAAGAAAGAAGGGTGCACTTATTTTGTAAAATAATACACCACTAGCGGAAATTGAAAGAAAAAAAAGAAGAGAAAAATCTGGAAAAAAAAAATGGAATAAATATAGATGAATAAATTATTGTCTTGTTCTTGCTAGTGGGTATGAATTAAAGTAGTGCTTAAAGAAAGAGGAAATATTGTTGGGGGGTGATATTATTTGTGAAACTGAAGTGGTATTGAAGAATTTGCGCTTAAGTTATTTGTGATGTATTAAAGTGCTTAGGAGGGTGAGTCACTATTCCTTAAATATATGCTACCCGTCCCTTAGCCCACATTACAACCATGAAAAAGTCCTAATTGATTTTAGATCGAGCGAGCTTATATTAGTAGAGATTTACATTAAGGGCAAGCCTATGGTACCAATTTCATGCATGTGACTTCTTTGTGAGAGTGAGCGATTTTCTTTGATATATGTGAGTCATTAAAATATTTGATCATGAGATTCGAATGTGTGGATTGAACTCGCTCTCTTGTTCTTGTTGTGAGGGCACATGGTTTCACGAGGGATAGGTAACGTTATTAGACTTCTCTATGATGTTGGGTGTTCAAGCCATGAGTGCATTGTGACATTGAGTCGGTTTTTGAGGTTAGGATTGTTGTGAGCATGCTGTCTTTGTTTGAATATTTTTAAAAGAATGACACAAGTAAAGGTAAGTGCATATGATGCATATTCTAGAGCCTAGTTGTAGCAAATGACCATGGTCATAGGTGTAGTATGCTTTGAATGATAAGAGCTTAATTTTGTTTCGTCTACTATAGTTATGGTTTGTTCGAGGACGAACAAAGGTTTAATTGTGGGGTGGTGATGTTGGGCATATTTCGATATGTGTTGATGTTACTTTACCCATGTTTTAACCGCTTTTTGATGCTATTTGATCTTTAAAATGCCCAACATGGTTTAATTATTGGTTTTATGACTAATTGAGTTGTGTGTGGTGAATTAGGGTATTTGGAGTGCAAAAATATGAAGAAAAGGTGCTCTAGGTAGAGGAAGAGAGATTGGATGCGTCGCATCCAATCTAGAAAAAGATCAGTTCGCGCACCCTTAGCAGTGAAGTCAGCCCATAGCATCCGCCATAGCATCCGCACCTAGGCAAAGCTGAGAAGGAGGAACAAAGGGTGGATGCATCGCATCCACCCTCGCATGCAAAGCTGAGAAATAGAGGACAAGGTGGATGCGTCGCATCCACCTTCGCAGGCAAAATTGAAATGGAGGACGAGGTGGATGCATCGCATCCACCTTAGCATCAATCCCTGAAGCCGATTTGGACTAGAAATAGGAGAGCTTTGGCCCACGACTTTTATACGCAATATATAAGCCAAAAACGCCTCCTTTAGGTTAGCGAACATATTGGGAAGAGGGAAAAAGCCACGACAAAGCTGTGGAGGCCGGAATTCATCAAGTTTCATCTTTCTCCTACCAAACTTAGTAATCTTTATGTTTCTTTGTATGATTTGTTGTTTGGCTACCATGTCTATATGGAGCTAAACTTCACGTTCTAGGGTTGTGGTTCTTTCATGACTATTGTTATTCGGATATTGATTTTGACTTCTTGATTTATCATATTAGTTTATTTATTCAATCTTGCACTTATTTATTTGATTGCTTGATCACCAATTGAATATTATCTACGAATCTAGAATTGAACTCGAAAGTGGGAATTCTATATTGCATACAGGATTGAGTAGGGCAAGTTCTTGAACTCGGGCATCGGGAAACGGATTCGTGGTTAGGATAGACATATACCTAATTGCCTTGCTTGGTTGATTTACAGGAATTATAAATGCGTTCTTGTTGATCCTAACTCCATAGACATATAGGCGTTAGGTTAGCTTGAATAGGCGAGTAAGAACTCGACAGATTCTTATGAGCAATATTAACCCTGTCAACCAATAAGCTAGATAAATTAGTCTGTCAATTCAATTGAAGAATACAATAGGATTGTTAGATAGCCCATAACCTTAGATCGTTTTCATTACATTGATATCATAAAAATCTGCTCTTTCTCTGTTCAAAGTTCATTATTTATATTTTTTTATTTAATTAGTTTAGAATCAAATATTTTTAGGTTTAATTTTTGTTTAGATAATTAGGATAGTCTAATTTAGTTAATAGTTAATCATAAGTCCTCGTGGGTTCGACATCCGACTTTTAGTCACTTTATTACTTGACGACCGCGTATACTTGCGTGAGTGTGTTTCGTCGCAACACCCCCCCAGATAAATTCTGACTATCTTAAGCTCTTATTACTCGTGTGGTTGTAGCAATGATTCCTAATTTTTAAATACCTTTAAGGTTTGGTGACCCATGGCAATGTAGTAGAGATTGAAGTTTACAAATAAGCATGACGTTGAAATTAAGGCATTCCAATGATTGCAATCATAGTATGTATGCTTCTAAAATAATAAATACAAACGACCTTGATGTTAAGTCCCCAAGAATCATGAACTTGGCTAATGACCTTAAGATAACAAATTAGCACATCACGAGATGAAAGACAGATGTACTAATCTATGATGATAAACCTTAAAGAAAAGGAATTGGCTCCATGAGTCATTAAAATCTACTCAATGATTCACCACATATCTGCTAATGAAATAAGCTATGTTTCTCCATGATGAGCATGAGCATGAAGTATTCCAATAATTTGGGAACTTAAGGTATTAAATGTACTGTAACTCATGTCGCTTTGAGCTTACATATAGTCATGTGCATGATAATATGTTATGAGCCCTATGGACGGTCTTTGAAACGCATAGGTGCATAGTATAGATGGGCCCTATGGACAACCTGTGAAATGCATAGGTGCATAGTATAGATGGGCCCTATGGACGGCCAGTGAAACGCATAGGTGCATAGTATAGATGAACCCTATGGAAAGTCTGTGAAACGCATAAGTGCCTAGTAAACTTTGGCTATGGACAGACTAGTGGCGCACATAGTCAGCATAAGGATTAGGTGTACCCTATGGACGGTCTGTGAAACGCATAGGTGCATAGTAAGAGATGGCTATGGACGGATTGGTGAGGCGCATAGCCAGCATGAATAATAGGTGCCATTTTCATTCTCCTTGGTTGGTACATAGTATACATTTATATTATACTGGTTGTATCCTATACCATAGCTCATGTGGCTCACTTGCATACGATCATATATTTTGTTTTATAGTTTCTTGATGTGTCTCATTTACCTCTCTTTGAGCTACTTACTTTTTACACATTGTTTTGTCTGCCCTACATACTAGTACTATTCCATATGTACTAACGCCCCTTTTGCCAGGGGCACTACATCTTTAATGGATACAGGTGGTTCCTCAGCAGGTGACTTTATTCTTCGTTAGTATTTACCCTCTACTCAGCAGATTTGGTGAGACCTATTCTGTTCCGGGCTGTATGTTATTTAGTATTGTACATTGTGTTTTGAGGTATAGCACTTCCATGCTCTTCTATCACACTTAGAGGCTCTGCAAATATGTTGTGGGTGGTGTTTGATTTGGGGTAATGAACTAGAAATGTTTGTATTTGTCAAAAATGTTTTTCCATCACAACTATGAACTTGTAATATTTTTTAAATTGTATATGAAGCTCCTATACGTTATGGAAAAAGGATGTGGTACACTTTACTCCTCTCATGTCTATTTCTTATTACTAAGTCTTAAATTGATCATTGGTAAAGTTGGGTAGAACGCATCAAGTAGGCTTGCTTTACTGGGATGTCTTGGTCGAGCACGGGTTGAGCTCCACAAGGTCAGGGCATGACAAGCTTGGTATCAGAAACTAAGGTTTTAAAGTATCCTCGGATGTCTCAGAGCCGTGTCTAGTAGAGTCCTTCTTATTGTTGTGTTGTCGACCACATCTATAACTAGGAGGCTACTTGGACATTTAGGAATGCCACCCTTCTTTGATATTCTAGATTGTATGATAGAGCTCAATATGGGAAGATAATTTCCCCATCATGTCTCATTTTTCGGATGAGTAGACCTTGAATTTGAAGCTGTGAGGAGGGAGTGACCCCGTTATTGAATCTGGGGGAGATTGCACAAGAGTTCGTTGGGAGAATGGGTTGAGCCCTAGAGGCATTGGATGCATTAGGTTCTAGGGGAAATGCCCTTGTTCCCCCTTAATGTCACCTCGCCACCGAATCATGTAGAGCGAGCACATTGGAAACAAAAGAGGGTTATTTGTACCAAAAAGCCGGAATGTTCGATTTGAAAGAAGCGCCACTTGGGGACATGTTGGATGACTCTTGAAATATGTTATGGTTGTGGAGATAGGGGACACAAGAATAATAAATGTTATAGATTGTTACACCCGCCATGAGGGCTTGGAGGAAGGATAGGGGGGACGCTTATGATGTATGCAAAAGGGTAAATATTAGGTTAGTGGGGCGAGCCAACTTTGAGGACCTCATCCTCTTTGCGGGAAGTGTAGGAGAGTCATTCAGGGGTATGCCACTATTGTACCAATGCATGTTATGGGTGTAGAGTTGAGGGGCATTAGTTAAGGCACTGCCCCGGCAACCCGATGTCACCAAGGAAGTCACTCCTTACTACACCACGTAATTTTCCTTTTCGTATATGTACATCTATATTGAAGAGCCAACGTAAATATGGTCTTAACAAGACACTGAATCACAAAACATTGTATGTACCTACTTTTTGAACGAGACACATTATTCGTGAAGCCTCTTTACCATAATTCTCTTACATACAACCTATTTAGGAATTGAGTTCTATAATGATTTCCTTGAATCGAGTTATAACCCCAGGTTAATACTTCCCACTTGCTTCCCCAAATTCGCAACCAAGGACTATACCTGATGAATATCTTATAGGACCTTTTGATTCAAATGGATAACATCTGCTCACTTGTGCACGCACCATCATTCTTGGTCTCTCAAGTTTCCTCTTAGACCGGTTGACCTCTCCACTGAACCTTCACCGATGCTCTGTTCTTGGACCTCAACTTATGGACTCCTCTACATAAGTTAAATCCTTCTCCAATTATACTGAGCTAAAATCTAACGCATATGACGGATCGCCATAATTATTACGGACATGGATACATGGAACACGGGGTGAACTTCTGTTAAGCTGGGTGGCAATGCATGTTTGTTGGCCACCTCATCCACTCTCTCAGGAACCTCAAAAAGACGAATTACCAAGAGCGCAACTTGCCCTTCTTCCTAAACCTCATCACACCCTTCATGGGGGAAACTCTGAGTAGAACCCTCTCACCCACCATGAACGCCACATCACGAACCCTCCGATCAGCATAACTCTTCTGCCTGGACTATGTTGTACGAAGCCGATCCCGAATCAACATCACTTTCTCCAAAGCATTACGAACAAAATCAGTGTCCAACAACCTAGCCTCCCTAGGGTCAAACCAACTAGTCGGAGAATGACATCGCCTCCCATATAAGGCCTCGTACGGAGCCGTCTGGATGCTTGACTAATGGCTATTGTTGTAAGCTAACTCTGCTAGCGATAGAAACGGATCCCATGAACCCCAAAATCAATAACACATGCACGTAATATGTCCTCCAAAATCTGAATAGTGTGCTCGGATTGCCCATCCGTTTGTGGATGAAATTCCCTACTCAGCTCAACCTGTATGCCCAACTCACACTGCACGACTTTGCAAAAATGAAATGTGAATTACGTGCCCCGATCAGGGATTATAGATATCAGCAGACCATGAAGGCGAACAATCTCATGAAGATAAATCCGAGCTAGCTGCTCTGAATGGAAAGTAGTCATAACTGGAATGAAATGTATAGACTTGGTCAGTCTGTCCACAATGACCCACACAACTTCGAATCCCCTCGGTTTCGTGGAAGTCCAAATATAAAATTCATGGTGATACGCTACCACTTCCCTACGGAATATCAAGCCTCTGGAGTAAATCATCTGGTCTCTGATGCTCGTACTTCACCTGCTGATAGTTCAAACATCAAGCCACATACTCCACAATATCTTCTTCATTCTTCTCCACCAGCAGTGCTGCTTTAAATCACGGTACATCATCTCTGCGCCCGAATGTATAGAATACCGCAAACTATGAGCCTCCTCAAGAATCAGCTCATGTAACCCATCAATAATGGGCACACAAATCCGGCCCTGAAGCCCCAATACCCCATCATCACCAATAGTCACCATTTTGGCGTCACCATGCTGCATCGTGTCCTTAAGGACAAACAAGTGGGATTATCATACTGACGTACCTTGATGCGCTCATATAAAAAAGACCGTGAAGTCATGCAACGAAGAACCCGACTAGGCTCCAAAACAACCAACCTCATGAACCTGTTTGCCAAAGCCTGAACATCCAAAGCTAACAGTCCCTCCCTAACTGGAATAAAAGCAAGACTCCCCATGCTCTCAGCCTTCCTACTCAAAGCATCGACCACTACATTGTCCTTGCCGGGATGATAAAGAATAGTGATATCACAGTCCTTTAGTTGTTCTAACCACCTCTGTCGCCCCAAGTTCAGATCCTTCTGCTTGAATAAGTCTTGTTGCCTTTTGTGATACATGAACAACTCACATGACATGTCGTAAAGATAGTGACTCCAAATCTTGAGCGCGTGAACAAGGGCTACCAACTCTAAATCGTGCACTATGAAATTCTTCCTATGGGGCTTAAACTGAAACAAAGCATAAGCAATCACTATACCCTCCTACATCAACACGCACCCAATGTCAATCAGTGAAGCATCACATAGATTGTATAAGAATCCGATGTTAAAGGCAAAACCAGAAGTAGAGTTCTAGTTAAGGCAGTGTTGAGCTTCTGAAAGCTCTCCTCACACTCGTTAGACCACCTGAATAGGGCACCCTTCTTAGTCAATCTAATGAAAAAAATTGGGATGGATAAAAAAGCCCTCCACAAGACGGCGATAATACCCAGCTAAAGTAGAAAACTACGGATCTCAGCAGCGGTAGGAGGCCTGCGCCAACTCCAAACTACTTCAATCTTTTTCGGATCTACCTTAATCCCCTCACTGGACAACTCATGGCCCAAGAATGCCACTGAATCAAGCCAAAACTCGCACTTGGAGAATTTAGCATACAACTTCTTCTCCCTCAAAGTTTAAGCATGATCCTCAAATGTTGCTCATGATCCTCCCGGATGCGATAATACACCAATATACCGTCAGTGAACACGATGTCGAAAGAATCAAGATATGGCTGAAACACGCTTTTCATCAAGTCCATAAAGGCTGCTGGGGCATTGGTTAGTCCAAAAGACATCACCAAAAAACTCGTAGTGGCCATAACATATCCTGAAAGCTGTCTTCAGAATATCTGAAGACCAGATCTTCAACTGATGGTAACCATATCTAAAATCAATCTTTGAGAATACCATAGAATGAGGTAGTAGGTACGTGTTCTCATGATAACCTTTTCCAACTGCCTGTTGTCAATGCATATCTTCATCGAGCCGCCTTTCTTCTTCACAAAGAGAATTGCAGCACACCAAGGTGAGACACTTGGTATGATGAAACCCTTATCAAGTAATTCTTGAAGTTGTTCCTTTAATTCCTTCAACTCCACTGGTGCCATGCAATATGGTGGAATAGAGATGGGTTGAGTGCCCGATAATAAGTTAATACTAAAATCAATATCCCTATCAGGTGGCATGCCCATTAGGTCTACTGGAAACACATCTGGAAATTCTTTCACTACCGGAACTGACTTAACGGTAGGAGTATTATCCATAACATCCCTCACAAAGGCTAAGTATGCTAAGTACCCCTTCACTCCAACCTTGGCAACCCAGGCATGGCCAATGTCATGGACTTATCGTGACAAGCAAGAATAGTGTGACATGGTGACAACCAATCCATGCCAAAAATTATATCAAAATCCAACATATCCGAAGGTCAACCCTAGTCGCATAATCCCCAATAGTGAACAAATAAGAATGATAAACACGATCTACCATAATAGAATTCCCAACAGGCATAGACACTTAAACAGAGGTAACTCAAAGAATCACAAGACATATTCAATTACGAAGAAAAATAGGATGACGCATACGAATAAATGGATCATGTATCAAATAAAACTGATGCATTTGTATGACAAACTGGAACAATACCTGTGATGATAACATCTGATGCAACGGCCTCAGACCTATCAGAGAAAGCATAACAACGGGCCTGGCCTCCCCCTATTGCACGTCCTCTACCCACTTGTCCTCCACCCCTAGCTGGTTGTGAAGATGTAGTAGCAACTGGAAAAGAAACCATAGCCCGAATACCCTGTGGAGGTCCACCCCTCCGAAGTTTGCGACAATCCATCACTATATTCCTAGTATCACCACACTCAAAACAACATCTCTACTTGTATGGTTACTGGTAATGTGTATGCCCGGGCGGCTAGAATAATCATTGTAGGAACCCCGTGAAAGAGTTGCACTGGAAGATGGATGTCCAAAATGAGTATTTTGTGGTCTCTAAATAGCTGGAGCACTGTGAGTAACCTGAAGCGCACATTGAATCAGTCGACTGATATAACTTGTGCCATGACAAGCTAAAACTGCAGAGCGAGAACAAGTAAACCGTCCAAAAGCTAGAGGTCTCTTGGCCTCCCTATCCCATCTCTCCTAGCCGCGGATACGCTACAACCTCCTAGCGATCTCTACAACCTGCTGGAATAGAGTATTAGTCTCCAACTCCTATGCCATCCCAAATCTGAGACCATAACCGAGTCCCTCAATAAATGTGCGGACTCTCTCCCTGACAGTGAAAACCAACGCAGGTGCATGATAAGATAATTCACTAAACCTTATATCATGCTTGGACACATTCATAGTCCCCTAGCGCATCTGCTCGAACTCGGTGCCCAACACATCCCTAAGTGTTTGATGAAAAAGCTCTTTTAAAAATAGATCATTGAATTGAGCCCAAGTAAGTGGAGCTGCGCCAGCCGGCCAACTATCATTATAAGTCTGCCAACATCTATAAGTCAGACTCGTCAGGTGGAAAGTAGTAAGTTCGACCCCACTCATCTCCACTCTGCACATAGTGCACAGAATTTATTGACACTGGTCCAGAAAACACTATGCATCCTCAGAAGCTGCGCCACTAAAAGTAGGAGGAAAACACTTCTAGAACTTTGATAACCTCTTATACTCTTCCTCTAACGCCACTAGCCTGACCTCAGGTTGAATCGTAATCACGGGTTATACTAGTACAACACTCGGAGCATGATCAACATGATCGCGCTACTCTAGAGTATGGGTGACGGGAGTCTGAGCTCCTCCCCCATCCTGAGAAGTAGCTAGGGAAACTAGGATAAATCCCGCCTGAGCCAAGGTACCAAACAAGCTTAGAAAATGTGCCAAAGTATCCTGAAGTCCAGGGGTAGCATCAGACGCCTCCGGTGCCTTCTCCCATAATGGAGCTACTGGTGGCTCTTCATTTGCGGCCCTAGCACGGTCCCTCGCTGCAGCACGTACTCCGCCTCAGCCTCAGCCTCTAGCAACACTAGCATCAGGGGAAGCATCATCAGTAATTGAAGCTCGTGTCCTCACCATCCATGAGAGGAAAGAACGACAAAGGCTCTAATTCCGAAATCAATAAATCCGCACGATAAGGAAAGAAAGAAGTGAAATTTCCTATTGGCTCTATAGCCTCTGGAAGATAAGTACAGATGTCTTCGTACCAGTCTGCAAGACTCTACTAAACTTGTTTATGACTCGTAGAGCCTATGAACCAAATGCCATTATACCAACTTGTCACGACCCAAACTCCTACCTTATGGATCGGGATGGCACCTAGACCCTAGGACTAGGTAAGCCTATGACATAATGAGATCAATAATACAAGACATAAATTTAAACATTAATGAATGCTGAAGTGTGCCATAACATAAATAAAAGTGGAATACAATAGTCATATAAATTCCAAAACCCAGTAATACTGAGTCATGAGTTCTATAGAAAGTATCTAAGAACCTGAAAAGACAATAGTCTTTTGTAATACAATAAACAGTAGCAAAGAAACACCAGAAGTGGACTCCAAGGCCTGCAAGCGGATAACTGGTATACCTTGAAGTCTCCATAACAACTCATAAAAATTGCTTACTAATGACCAGCACGCGCTGAGGTACCTGGATCTGCACAAAAATGTGTAGAAGCACTGTATGAGTATACCACAAACGGTATTCAGTAAGTATCAAGACTGACCTAGGTGGAGTAGTGACGATATTCAATTCAAGACACTCACTATGATAGCATATAGGAATAGTCATAAGATAACACGGCAAAGTTAACCAAAACATATAAAACACAAAAGTGAAATCCTTTAAGAAAAACCATGACATGTTCAACTCATCAAACCGTTCCAACAAGGGAATAACATCAAGAATCACCCCGAAGCACCACATGACCTAAATCAAAAATCACCCTTATGATGCTGTGTGAGCTTTACATTTAAAATTTCTTTCCCTTACATAGCTTCACGCGCATAAGACCCCTTATCTTACCGTGCGTGCAATCGCAATGAAGTATTTCCCCTTACTTGCAACACGCGCATAAGCCCCCTTATATCGCCGCATGTGCATCAGTATACACACCACCCTTACGTTGCTGCATGCGCATGTCGTTCACAACATAACAATCAACCGCACCACACGTGCACATCTGCCACCACATCACCCAAACAACAATACCAAAGCCACAACAATACTTAGCCCATGGCTCAACAACAATATAAAAAAGAATCACAACAATAACACAAGGGTACAGGGAGTGAACAACGATAAAAGTGCTTTAAATAACAAACAATTCCTGTCCAAGGCATATTAATACCTTATGGTCTAATCCAGTCAATTACCACACATACACCCGTATACACACTCGTCACTATATGTACACGTCATTTCACATAGTACAAGTATATAAAATTGACCAAATCCTACGGGTAATTTCCCTCGCACAAAGTTAGGCTAGACTAACCTAGGTGGAGTAGTGATGATATTCAATTCAAGACACTCACTATGACAGCATCAAGGAATAGGCATATGATAACAAGGCAAAGTTAACCAAAACATGTAAAACACAAAAGTGAAATCATTTAAGAAAAACCATGACATGTTCAACTCATTAAACTGTTCCAACAAGGGAATAACATCAAGAATCATCCTGAAGCACCACATGACCTAAATCAGAAATCACCCTCATGACGCCGTGTGAGCTTCACATTTAAAATATCTTTCCCTTACATAGCTTCACGCGCATAAGACTTATTATCTCACCGCGTGTGCAATCGAAATGATATTTCTCCTCACTTGCAACACGCACATAAGCTCCCTTATATTGCCGCATGTGCATCAGTATACACACCACCCTTACGTCGCTGCATGCGCATTTCGTTCACAACACAACAATCAACTGCACCACACGTGCACATCTGCCACCACATCACCCAAACAACAATACCAAAGCCACAACAATACTTAGCCCACGGCTCAATAACAATATAAACAAGAATCACCATAATAACACAAGGGTACGGGGAGTGAACAACGATAAGAGTTCTTCAAATAACAAACAATTCATGTCCAAGGCATATTAATACCCTAAGGTCTAATCCAGTCAATTACCACACATACACTCGTATGCACACTCGTTACCTTATGTACACGTCATTTCACTTAGTACAAGTATTGCAAATAGACCAAATCCTGGGGCAATGTCTCTCGCACAAAGTTAGGCAGGATACTTACCTCAACTAGGACAATTCATTAATCTAAAAATGTTTTTCCTTTAAAATTCACCTCCGTTTGGCTCAAATCTAGGCAAAAACGAGTTAATAATACCAAACAATGCAACAAAAACCAATTTCAATTAATAAAGTCAAGATCTTTGTACAATTTCCCTAAAGTCAACAAAATTAGACCCCGGGACCACCCAGTCAAAATCGATTCGAAGGGTAGATCTCAACTACCTGTAACCCCACGAGTCCATATATGTGTTTGGTTTTCAAATCCGAGTCCAATTCGACTCTCAAATCTTAAATTTTTAATATTCAAAACATATTCAAAGTCATTTACCCAATACTTCCATTCAAATATCATGATTTAGATGTTGAAATTCATAAATAATCATGTTATATAATCAAGATTGAGTCAAAGCCATTTACCCAATACTTTGTATCAAAATCTCATCCTACAATCGCCTCCCACCGAGTCTAGGGCTAACCAATGTGACAAAATGAGACTAAGTACTGAAATCCCAATATTTGTTCAACTGCAGAAGTCACAAATACGACCAAAGGATCTTAATTGCATTGCCTGACAAACTCCGGGAAAGTCGCAAACGCGAGATGTAATGACCAGGCCGGTCATTTTGAGATTAATAGCCTTGATTCCCTATTTATTGTTTCCCCAGTATCTTTTTCTGCTTATATGACTTGTCGGGAGGTTTTGTTTTAGGTTTCGGAGTGTTTTGGGACACTTAGTCCCTAAAAGGAAAGCTTAAGTCTTATGATTTTAACTGTAGTCAAAACAATGTGAAGATGACTCCGGAATAAAGTTCTGTCGGTTCCATTAGCTCCGTTGGATAATTTTGGACTTAGGAGCATGTCCGGACTGTGAATTTGAGGTTAGTAGCTGATTTAGGCTTGAATTGGCGAAAGTCGGATTTTTGGAGATTTTGACCGATAGTGAAATTTTTGATATCGGGGTCAGATTCCAATTCCGTAAGCTGGAGTAAGTCCATAATATTGAATATTACTTGTGTGCAAAATTTGGTGTCAATCGGACGTGGTTTGATAAGTTTCGGCATCGGTTGTGGAAATTTGAAGTTTTAAGTTCTTTAAGTTTGAATTGGAGGACGATTCATGATTTTAGCATTGTTTAATGTGGTTTGAGGGCTCGACTAAGTTCTCATGGTGTTTTAGGATTGGTTGGTATGTTTTGGTTGATGTCCCGGGGGCCTCGGCTGAGTTTCGGATGCCCAGGAGGTTGTTAAATTTTTCTGGTATCTGAGTTCTGGTTTACTTATATGCGATCGCGTGGGGTGATCCGTGATCGCATAACCTAGCTGGGCGAGAGGATGGAATTATTCTTCGCATTCACAGAAAGTGGAATGCGAACGCGTAGTGAAGTGAGGTGGTGCTTCGCGAACGCAGAGACAAGGTCGCGTTCGCGTAGGGTTAAGTGGGCCAAAGCTGGGCCACGCGTTTTGCTCATCGCGAGCGCTTGAGGACATTCGCGATCACGTGAGTCTGAGAGCCAGAGCATAGCATTCGCGTGGTATTTTACGTGTTCGCGTAGAGTTAATTTATGGGGAAGCAAACTTGTTCTTCATGATCGCGAGGCTATTTCCGCAATCGCGATTAAGGAATCACTGGCAGTATTAAACATTTCAAAAACGAGGGTTTTTCCATTTTTATCAAAACTTGACTTTGGGAGCTCGAATTTGGATGAGAGTTTGGGGAATTTTCAGAGACATCGATTGGGTAATGATTCTACACTCCATTTTGGTGATATTCTACTAATCTATCATTAATTTCCTCTCTAATTTCGGATTTTTGGGGTTTAAATTGGGAAAAATTGGAAGAACTTCTTCAACAAAGATTTTGAGTTTTGAAGGGGATTTGTAGTCGCATTTGAGTAATTTTTATATGGTTGGATTAGTGAGTGAATGGGTGTTCATATTTTGTGACTTTTACCCGATTCCGAGAAGTGGGCTCAGGTCGACATTTTAGGGAGAATTTCAGAAGTTTTGTTAAATTATTGATTTCCTTAATTGGACGAGTCTATTATGGTTGTATTTATGATATGTAATTGCTTTTGGCTAGTTTTGGGCCATTCCTGGGAAAGGCATTGTGACCGTTTGATTGAGCTTGGTTCGAGGTAAGTGGCTAGCCTAACCTTGTATGGTGGAAACTCCCCTTAGGATTTGATACTGTTTTGATATGTGAGCACCGTGTACGTGAGATGACGAGTACGTACATAGGCTATTTGTTGTAACACCACATTCTTCAGTAAGTAATAACCTATTTTCTCCTTATTTGAACTACACTAGCATATGTAACTATCCTGTTTAGTTTAGAATAGCATGCCTACGTGTCTTAACTGCCTATCTGAACTCTGTGCAGCATGTTTAGTGAAATTCCTATTTCTTTTCCTTGACTTGAACTAGTCTAAATTGTAGGTTTTCTTACTGTAACTGTTATTTTTATTGGTTGAGCTGCATATTTACTTTGGGACTACGGAACGGTATTCCGGGAGATCCCCTTGTACTCCATATTTACTTCGGGACTACGGAACGGTATTCCGGGAGATCCCCCTGTACTGCATATTTACCTTGGGACTATGAAACGGTATTCCGGGAGATCCCCTTGTTCTGCGTATTTACTTTGGGACTACGGAACGGTATTTTGGGTGATTCCCCTGCACATTTACATTTGGGACTACGAGATGGTATCTCGGGAGATCCCCTGTTGTTATCTCTATGTACTGAGCTGTTATCTTCTATAAATTTTTTCTTGTTAAATTTCAGTCTTTATTTTATTGCGATATTTTGTTCTTGCCTTGCTTTATTATTATTTATACTAGTAGTGTCCTGACATGACCTCGTCACTACTCGACCGAGGTTAGGCTTGGCAATTACTGGGTACCGATTGTGGTGTACTCATGCTACTCTTCTGCACATGTTGTTCGTGTGTAGATCCAGGTGCTCCTTATTAGCCGCACCATTAGTGAGCCGGGACAGCTTTGGAGACTTCAAGGTATATCTGTCGTGTCTGCAGACCTAGGAGTCCCCTTCTACTCTTTCCCATGTCCATTATCTTCTGTATTTTTCTTTTGTTAGACTCTGATATATAGAGACATTAGACTTTCTTTCTGTAGTTCGTAATTCACGATGTTCCGGGTTTTGGGATTACTATGTATTTTCGAATAGTTGTTATTGTACATGCCAAACGGTTATGCTGTTATTGCTACAGTTAGTTGTTAAATTTATGTTTTCATTTCATTATTCAACTAGGTACCGTCACGATGTCATATAGAGGGGAAATTGGGTCGTGATAAGTTGGTATCAGAACTCTAGGATCATAGGTGTCGTGAGTCACAAGCTAATTTATTAGAGTCTCGCGTATCGGTGCGGAGACGTCTGTACATTTCCTCGGGAGGCTATGGAACTGTTAGGATATTTTCACTACTTTGAATCTTTGTCGTGCGGAAAAAAAAATTATTGACTTCAAAAATTCTAAAAATCCTATATTCTATTCTTTCTCACAAATGGTGAGGATCCGTACCGGAGGATCTAATGACCAGGCACTCGCGCCTCCTACTAGATCTGCCAGAGGCCAGGGCCGGGGTAGAGTACGGCCATGAAGTACAGCCAGAGCACCCGCTCGAGCTGCGACAGAGGAGCCCTCTGCAATTCCTGCTGGAGAGCAGGCACTGGAGATTCCTATTGCTGCACCAGCCCTCCAGTAGACTCTAACCCAGTTCATGAGCATGTTCAGCACTTTAGCTCAGGCTGGATTGATCCCACTAGCTCCTTCCACATCTCAGGCCGGGGAAGGGGCATAGACTTCCGCAGCCCGCACTCCTGAGCAGAGGGTCCAGGTTGATCAGGCCCCAGAGTTCATTCCTATGCCGCCGGTAGCTCCGATTCAGCATGAGACTAGGACAACTGCTTCTGAGGTGGAGCAGCTCAGACTTGAGAGGTACAAGAAGTACTATCCACCTACCTTCAGCGGATTGGCTATAGATGATGCTAATGGTTTTCTGGAGGAGTGTCATCGTATTCTTCGTACTATGGGCATAGCGGAGACGAGTGGGGTTTTTTTTACCACTTTCCAGCTTAGAGGAGCAGCCTATCAGTGGTGGCGCGCTTATGAGTTGAGTAGTCCAGATGAGGCAGCTTCACTTACATGGACTCAGTTCTCGGACATGTTTTGGAGAGAGTATGTCCCTCAGAGCCTAACGGACTCTTGGCACACGGAGTTTGAGCTGCTGCACCAGGGTGCTATGACTGTGTCAGAGTATGTACTCCACTTTAGTGATTTGGCCCGACATGCACCGGCCTTGGTTGCCAGGATTCGATGATTTATTGTGGGACTCCAACGTAGTATCCGAATTAGTATGGCCAGGGAGTTGGAGATGGATATCCCTTATCAGTAGGTTGTGAGTATTGCCAGGATATTAGAGGGATGCTTGCCCGGGACCAAGAGGAGAGAGAGGCCAAGAGGTCTCGAGAGACTGGTTCTTATTCTGGAGCTCGTGCCCCAGCAACTCGCCATGGTAGGGGTTATGTGAGTCGCCCCGTTCATTCAGCTCTTCCACCCGCCTGCGGTGTTCCAGCCCCTTCTAAGCACCGGGAGCCTTATTATGCACCGCCAGTATCTAGTGTGTCTCCTGCACGGGGTGTTCCTAGTGGCCAGTCCAGCAGATTTGGCCCGAGCCAGCCATACCAGCCACGCCCTCCAAGAACTTGTTTTGATTGTGGCGACGCTCGCCATATGGTGAGGGATTGGCCCAAATTTAGGAGGGGCGCACCTCCACAGACTTCTCAGCCACCACGTGCTTCACCGGGTCCTCAGGCCATGATTCCAGCACTAGCTACCGCCCCACCTGCTCAGCCAGCTCGAGGTGGAGGTCGTGGAGGTCGAGGTCGCCCTAGAGGGGGAGGCCAGGCCAGGTATTATGCTCTTCCGACTGGTGTAGAGACAGTTGTTTCCGACTCTGTCATTACACGTATTGTTACAGTCTATCATAGAGACGCGCCGGTATTATTTGACCCAGGCTCTACGTATTCATATGTGTCCTTTTATTTTGCCCCACATTTGGGCGTATCTCGGGATTCTTTGAGTTCCCCTATTTATGTATCTACTCATGTGGAAGATTTTCTTATTGTGGACAATGTGTATCGATCGTGTTTGATTGCTCTTTGTGGTTTTGAGACTAGAGCCGACTTATTATTGCTCAACATGGTGGACTTTGATATTATTTTGGGCATGGACTGGTTGTCGGCCCATTATTCTATTCTTAATTGTCATGCTAAGACCGTGATACTGGCTATGCCATGTTTACTGCGATTAGAGTGGAGAGGTACCTTAGAGTATACTCCACGCAGAGTTATTTTATTTCTTAAGGCTCAACGAAAGTTTGAGAAGGGGTGTGACGCGTATTTAGCTTATGTGAGTGATTTCCCATACGGATCGTGTGGGGTGTCTGAGTTCGGGTTTCCTTATACGCGATCGCGTGGGGTGATCTGCGATCGCGTAACGAGAGGATGGAATTGTTCATTGCATTTGTGAAAAGTGGCATGCGAACGCGTTGTGAAGTGAGGTGGTGCTTCGCGAATGCAGAGACAATGTCGCGTTTGCGTAGAGTTAAGTGGACCAAAGCTGGGCCACGCATTTTGCTCATCGCGAATGCGTGAGGACGCTCGCGATCACATGAGTCTGAGAGCTGGAGCTTCGCATTCGCGTGGTGTTTTACGCGTTCGCATAGAGTTAATTTCTGGGGCAGCAAAGTTGTTTTTCGCGATCACAAGGCTATTTCTGCGATCGCGATTAAGGAATCACTGGGCAGTATTAAACATTTCAAAAATGAGGGTTTGGCCATTTTTATCAAAACTTGAGTTTGGGAGCTCGGATTTGGATGAGATTTTGGGGGATTTTTAGAGATATCGATTGAGTAATGATTCTACACTCCATTTTGGTTATATTCCACTAATCTATCATTAATTTCCTCTTTAATTTCAGATATTTGGGGTTGAAATTGGGAAAAATTGGAAGAACTTCTTCAACAAAGATTTCGAGTTTTGTAATGGAATTTGTGGTCAGAGTTAAGTAATTTTGATATGCTTGGACTCGTGAGTGAATGGGTGTTCATATTTTGTGATTTTTACCCGATTCTGAGACATAGGCCCATGTCGACTTTTTAGGGCGAATTTCGGAAGTTTTGTTAAAGTATTGATTTCATTAATTAGATGAGTCTATTATGGTTGTATTTTTGATATGTAATTGCTTTTGGCTAGATGTGAGCCATTCGGAGCCGGATATTCATCGAAAAGGCATTGTGACCGATTGATTGAGCTTGGTTCGAGGTAAGTGGCTTGCCTAACCTTGTGGGGGGGAAACTCCCCTTAGGATTTGTACTGTTTTGATATGTGAGCGCCGTGTACGTGAGATGACGAGTACGTACACGGGCTATTTGTGGTAAAACCCCGTTCTTCACTAAGTAATAACACAGACTATTTGAACTATACTAGCACATGTAACTATCCTGTTTAGTTTAGAATAGCATGCCTACGTGTCTTAACTGCCTATCTGAACTCTGTCCAGATTCTTTGAGTCACCGGGCGGAGTGTTTGGGGAGTTTAGCATAGCTTCCAGCAGTAGAGAGACCCTTAGCATTGGATGTTTAGGCCTTAGCTAGCCAGTTTGTGAGATTGGATATTTCTGAGGAGAGACGAGTGTTGGCTTGTGTGGTCTCTCAGTCTTCTCTTTATAATCGCATCAGGGAGAGTCAGTATGATGACCCCCACCTGCTTTTCCTTAAAGATGCGGTTAAGCATGGTGATGCTAAGGAGGACAATGTTGGAGATGATGGCGTATTGAGGATGCAGGGCAGGCTGTGTGTGCCTAATGTAGATGGTTTGCGTGAATTGATTCTTCAGGAGGCTCATAGCTTGTGGTACTCTATTCATCAGAGTGCCACAAAGATGTAGGGTTTGAGGCAGTATTACTGGTGGAGGAGGATGAAGAAGGACGTAGTGGAGTATGTGGCTCAGTGCCTAAATTGCCAACAGGTGAAGTATGAGCATCAGCGGCGGGGTGGGTTGCTTCAGAAGTTAGAGATTCCGGAGTGGAAATGGGAGCGCATCACTATGGATTTCATTGTTGGACTCTAACGGACACAGCGGAGGTTTGATGCAGCTTGGGTGATTGTAGATAGGATGACCAAGTCAGCTCATTTCATTCCTATGATGACTACCTATTCTTCCGAGCAGCTAGCTCGAATCTACATCCCTGAGATCGCCAGGCTTCATGACGTACCGTTATCTATTATCTCTGACCGGGGTATGCAGTTTACATCACGATTCTGGAGAGCTGTATAGTAGGAGTTGGGTTCTAGAGTGGAGCTGAGCACAGTATTTCACCCTCAGACGGACGGACAGTCCGAGTGCACTATTCAGATACTAGAGGATATGCTCCGCGCTTGTGTGATAGATTTTAAGGGTGCTTGGGATCAGTTTTTTCCACTTGCAGAGATTGCTTACAACAACTGCTATCAGTCCAGCATTCAGATGACACCGTATGAGTCTCTGTATAGTAGGCGGTGTCGGTCCCCAGTGGGTTGGTTCGAGCCGGGCGAGACTAGATTATTGGGTACGGACTTGGTTCAGGATGCCTTAGAGAAGGCTAAGGTGATTCAGGATAGACTTCGCACAGCCCAGTCCAAACAAAAGAGTTATGCAGATCGGAAGGTTCACGATGTTACATTCATGGTTGGAGAGCGGGTCTTGCTCCAGGTTTCTCCTTTGAAGGGTGTTATGAGGTTCGGAAAGAAGGGCAAGCTAAGCCCAAGGTTTATTGGTCCATTTGAGGTGTTGCGGCGAGTTGGGGAAGTTGCTTACGAGCTTGCCTTACCTCCCAGCCTAGTAGGAGTTCATCCGGTATTCCATGTTCCTATGCTCCGGAAGTATCACAGAGATCCGTCTTATGTGTTGGACTTCAGCTCAGTCCATTTGGACAAGGATCTATCTTATGTTGAGGAGCCAGTGGCTATTTTAGACACGCAATTCAGAAATCTAAGGTCCAAGAACATTGCTTCCGTGAAGGTTCAATGAAGGGGACAACCGGTCGAGGAGGCGACTTGGGAGACCGAGCAGGATATACGTAGCCATTATCCTCATCTTTTCACCACTTCAGGTATGTCTCTATACTCGTTCGAGGACGAATGATTGTTTTAAGAGGGGGAGGATGTAATGACTCGACCAGTCATTTTGAGAGTAATACCCCTGATTCCTTATTTACTGTTTCCCCCGTATCTTTTTATGCTTATGTAACTTGTTGGGAGGTTTTGTTTTCGATTTCGAAGTGTTTTGGGACACTTAGTCCCTAAAATGGAAGCTTAAATCTTAATACTTTAACAGTAGTTGGAAACGTGTGAAGACGACTCCGGAATGGAGTTCTGTCTGTTCCGTTAGCTCCGTTGGATGACTTTGGACTTAGGAGCATGTCCGGACTGTGAATTTGAGGTCTGTAGCTGATTTAGGCTTGAATTGCCGAAAGTAGAATTTTTGGAGATTTTGACCGATAATGGACTTTTTGATATCGGGGTCGGATTCCGATTCTGGAAGTTGGAGTAGGTCCGTAATGTTGAATACGACTTGTGTGCAAAATTTAGGGTTAATCGGACATGGTTTGATAGGTTTCGGCATCGATTGTGGAAATGTGAAGTTTCAAGTTCTTTAAGTTTGAATTGGAGTGCGATTCGTGATTTTAGCGTTGTTTGATGTGGTTTGAGGGCTCGACTAAGTTCGTATGGTGTTTTAGGATTTGTTGGTATGTTTGGTTAAGGTCCCGGGGGCCTCGGTTGAGTTTCAGATGCCCAACAGATCGAATTTTGGACTTTGGAGGTTGCTGGAGTTTTGTGGTGTCTGAGTTCTAGTTTCCATATACGCGATCGCGTGGGGTGATTCGCGATCGCGTAAGCTAGCTTGGCGAGAGGATGGAATTTTTTTTGCATTTCCGGACAATGGCATGCGAATGCGTAGTGAAATGAGGTGGTGCTTCATGAACGCAGAGACAACGTCGCGTTCGCGTAGGGTTAAGTGGACCAAAGTTGGGCCACACATTTTGCTCATCCCGAACGCATGAGGATGTTCGCGATTGCGTGAGTTTGAGAGCCAAAGCATCGCATTCGCGTGGTGTTTTATGCGTTCGCATAGAGTTAATATTTGGGGCAGCAAAGTTGTTCTTCACGATAGCGAGGCTATTTCCGCGATCGCGATTTAGGGATCACTAGGTAGTATTAAACATTTAAAAAATGAGGGTTTGGCCATTTTTATCAAAACTTGAGTGTGGGAGCTCGGATTTGGACGAGATTTTGGGGAATTTTCAGAGACATCGATTGGGTAATGATTCTGCACTCCATTATGGTTATATTCCACTAATATATCATTAATTTCCTCTTTTTAGGATTTTTGGGTTGAAATTGGGAAGATTTGAAGAACTTCTTCAACAAAGATTTCGAGTTTTGAAAGGGGATTTGTGGTCGGATTTAAGTAATTTTTATATGGTTGGACTCGTGAGTGAATGGGTGTTCATATTTTGTGACTTTTATACAATTCCGAGACATGGGGCCGGGTCAACTTTTTAGGGCGAATTTCAGAATATTTGTTAAAGTGTTGATTTCATTAATTAGATGAGTCTATTATGGTTGTATTTATGATATGTAATTACTTTTGGCTAGATTTGGGCCATTGAAAGCCGGATATTCGTGGGAAAGGCATTGTGACCGATTGATTGAGCTTGGTTCGAGGTAAGTGGCTTGCCTAACCTTGTGTGGGGAAAACTTCCCTTAGGAATTGGTACTGTTTTGATATGTGAGCACCGTGTACGTACGCGGGCTATTTGTTGTAAAACCACGTTCTTCATTAAGTAATAACCTGTTTTCTCCTTATTTGAACTACACTAGCATATGTAACTATCCTATTTAGTTTAGAATAGCATACCTACGTGTCTTAACTGCCTATCTAAACTCTGTGCAGCATGTTTAGTGAAATTCATGTTTCTTTTCCTTGACTTGAACTTAGTCTAAATTGTATGTTTTCTTGCTGTAACTAGTATTTCTGTTGGTTGAGCTGCATATTTACTTTGGGGCTATGGAACGGTATTCCGGGAGATCCCCCTGTACTGCATATTTACTTTGGGATGACGTAACGGTATTCCAGGAGATCCCCCTGTACTGCATATTTACCTTGGGACTACGGAATGGTATTCTAGGAGATTCCCATGTTCTGCATATATACTTTGGGACTACGGAATGGTATTCCGTGAGAACCCCCTGCACATCTACGTTTGGGACTACGAGACGGTATCTCGAGAGATCCCCTGTTGCTATCTCTGTGACTGAGCTGTTATCTTCTATAAATTCTTTCTTGTTAAATTTCTGTCTTTATTTTACTGCAATATATCGTTCTTGCCTTTCTTTATTATTATTTCTACCAGTAGGGTCTTGACCTGACCTCGTCACTACTCGAACGAGGTTAGGCTTGGCACTTACTGGTTACCGATTGTGGTGTACTGATGCTTCTCTTCTGCACATGTTTTTCGTGTGCAGATCCACGTGCTCCTTATTAACCGCACTATCAGTGAGCCGAGACAGCTTTGGAGACTTCAAGGTATATCTGCCGCGCCGCAGACCTCGGAGTCCCCTTCTACTATTTTCCATGTCCATTATCTTTTGTATTTTTCTTTTATTAGACTCTGATGTATAGAGACACTAGACTTTCTTTCTGTAGTTTGTGATTCACGATGTTCCAGGTTTTGGGATTACTGTGTATTTTTGAATAGTTGGTTATTGTACATGCCAAGTGGCATGGTACCCAGTTATGTTGTTATTGCTACAGTTAGTTGTTAAATTTATGTTTTTATTTCATTATTCCGCAAATGTTAGGCTTACCTAGTCGAAGCTACTAGGTATCAGCACAACGTCATACGGAGGAGAAATTGGGTTCAGACATCGCATTTGCGATGTCTGCCCAGGTCGCAAAAGTGACCAGCCCAGTCAATGAACAACCTTCGCAATAGCGATCAAGGAATCGCATTTGCGACACCTGACACCCCTGCCCTCTTCGCAATTGCAAACTGATGCTCGCAATTGCGACAACCGCAACACCAGCACACCAGCAGTTCTAAACCAAGTCCAAACCAATCCAAAAAATGTCTAAAACTCACCCGACCCCTGAGACTCCACACCAAACATACACACTAGTCTAACAACATCATACGAACTCGCTCATGAACTCAAAACACCGAAATAACATCCGGGGCCACGAATCGGACACCAAAACATATGAAAACTATAATGAAACTCAAGAACTACTAAAATCACAACCAAGCGTCCGGTTCTTACCAAACCAACTCGAAATGACACCAAAATTTGCAGACAAGTTCCAAATGAAAAACCAGACATATACCAAGTCCCGAAACAAAAATTCGAACCCGGTAGCCGTAAAGTCAAACCATGATCGAACTTAAGATATTTCTAAACCTTCAAATTGCCAACATTCGACAAAAAGAGCAAATTCAACCTAGGAGGCTCCGAATTCTATTTTGGGCATACACTTAAGTCCTAAATGAGCATACAAACCTACTGGAACCATCAAAACACCATTCTAGGGTTGTTTTCACAAAAGTCAAAACTCGGTCAATATTTCCAACTTAATCTTCCAAACTAAGAACCAATGGTTCCGAATCAATCCAAATCCTCCCCAAAACGAAACCAGCCGTCCCCGCAAGTCATAAAACCTCAAACACACATACGGGAAGCTTCAAAAGGAGAAACAGAGTTCAAATACGCAAAATGGTTGGTCAAGTCATTACATTATGTTGTTATTTCACTCTCCTTTATGCTTTTCTTCAAATTTTTGCATTTTATGTGTGGAGATTATACCGAAATGTCACGACCCCAAAATCCACCTAGTCATGATGGCACCTAACTAAACTTACTAGGTAAGATAAACAATAGTTACACAATTTTAATTAAGATCATAAGTAATCAACAAATGAAAGTAGATGAGTTTCCATACAAATAACCCAAGGATTGGTTCTACAAGTCATGATCCACTATGATTATATTTACAAATCTGGTCCAAAAATAAATACAACATATGTTTGAAATATACTTCAACATAGTTTGAATCCAAAACTACCAAGGACAAGTGGTAGCTATATCTAGAAAGCAGGTACATCTTCAATGCCGGCTTTCGTCATCCACAGTAGCTCAGCTCCAAGATCTGCATGCAAGGTGCAGAAGTGTAGTATGAGTACAACTGACCCCATATAATTTGCAAGTATCATAACTAATCTCGGCGAGGTAATAGTGGCAAGAATTATTAATGATACTCGCTAATAACTTGTTCTCTTCAAAGATCTCACAAGTACACAACAATATTATCATCAAGTCATAAATCATAGATAAGCCCACCTCGGTACACAAAGATAATGCAACATGCTCTGTTTAAGTTAACAATCTAGCGTATAGAGAAGATATGCGTGAAATACTAGATAATCCTTCATCATTTTCATATAGAGAAGATATGCATGATAAAACAAGTCAAGTCATACGGATCCATAAACAGAGAACATATATACTGTGTCTCATCTCATCAAGTAAGGTAGCATAGAGAGAAGATATTCATAAAGGCATGTATACACTCCGGAGCAAGAAAATAAAGAAGAGATGCAGCAAAATCATGTATATATCCAAGGAAATTGCAACTAGAGAAGAAATGCAATAACTAAATCAAATAGTGGCCAATTTTCCTCATACCGAATGTACAACATCAAGAGAGAAACATGAGAGGGTTACCCTAGGGGGATGGATCCTTATCCACACTCTGCACGGACAACTCACGTGCAATATATAACCACCACACATACAACTCACGTGCCAACATAACTCAGATCCGCACGGACAACTCGCGTGCTATCAACCCAGCCCAAATCACACAAAAAGCATATACAAGAATACATGTACATGAACAATGGATATCAAATTACATACTCATGAACTGATATATGTGACTTACTAAGGTGTAGGCATATGCGGAGTGTACTACCATAATTCAAATCAGGCGATTACTCCAATAGAAATTAACATGTTTGAACAGGAGATCAACCAACAAATGATATCTAACCTAATTCAGTTAGATCACAAAGGGAGTTCAACATAGGAAACATGATAAGATGAGGCTTAGCAATCAATTCAAGGCATGTAATAGCCTAATCACGACTTCGAGCGTGGATAATACCCTGGTGCGCGCACATGGGCTCAATACCCTCACATGTATGCCACCCATAGCATGAATCCATCACTAAAAACTAAGGCAACTAGTGCGTCAACCAAGTTAAGATAAGATACTTACCTTAAGCAAGCCAAATCAATACGCTAAGAATCCCTTCTCGCGTGAATCAAACTTCGGACTGCTAGATACTAGCTAAAATAACATAATACCATCAATAAAAGCCATAGGAAACAACCCTAAGCAATAAAACCAAGATCTTGATAAAAAGATGAAAAGTCAACCAGAAAATTCAACCTCGGGCCCGCACCACGACCGCACCTCGGAACACGACAAAACTTACAAATCGCGAACATCCATTCCAATACGAGTCCAAATATGTGTGTTTCACCCGAATCCAACCTCAAATCGACCCCAAATCACAAAATTTCACTCTCCCAAACCATTGTAAAAAACTCCCAAATTCCATCTTTAACTCACATAAAATAGGTGTAATAATCCATAGGTAATCAATATCTTATATCAAAATCAAGTAAAGTGCACTTACCCCTTCAATTGTAGTGAAACACCCTCCAAAAATTGCCTCTAGTCGAGTTCCACAATTCCAAACAAATGAAAAATGACCATACCCTTCGAAATAAATAAACTACCCAGCTATTTCACATTTGCGGACAACATAGCCCATCTGCGGCTCTGCTTTTGCGGAGAAAATCCCGCATCCGCGAGTACACCTAATCTCCCGACCTCCCACTTCTGCGATTCCTGAGCCGCATCTGTGGTCGTGCTTCTGCGCAACTAGTATCGCAGAAGCGGCATCGCTTTTGCACCCCAACTTCTGCATCATATCCTAAGATATTTTCACATGATATACCATATAACTCAGATACTCATTAACGAATTGTACACTGTCAAGGATGAAAGAAACACGTAGAAACTCATAACCAATCATCAGATCAACAAGTCACAAAGCTCACTCGCTTGATACGGACCATTCCCAAATTCTAAGCTGGTGAATGCCATTAGTCTTCCAACTTACCATAACCAAATCCGATAGCACAAATTCCAGTTCCAAGAATCTTATTTCACCTAGTGCAAGATACTCGACTGATCGGACACACCAATGATACCTAGAGCCTTATACAATGCGATCAGTGCACCAAACAAGCAATAACTCAAATGTAAACAATGATAGAAGGAGAACCAAATGAGAGAACCATCCCACAAGCTCAACAGATACTACCACAAAAAGAAATAATATGAACCCGTCTCACAGAGGAGAAATAAAATACACGAAATAAGCACAAAGGATCATATCCCAATATAACTTTGCTGCAACGCATAACCCGATCCTAATATACTGGTCCACATAGATTACCCGCTGCCCAAATTCTCATACTCACCAAACAGGTGTATATCAACAGCAAGCACGGTAAGTGCATGAGCATCACCATAGAGAAACAGATTGCACAATATACCACAGACAAGAAGACCATAACCAAGGCGCAATCCACCATTCAACACTCCAAGACCCCTCTCGCTCAAATTTCGCCACAAGACATAAACAGAATCACATCATGTGTGTAAATATTCATCAATCTCACAACCCACCACGGGATAGAAGAGTAACACATGGAACTTATTAGATCACGAAGACGACCAACTCTAGCCAATGATAGACCCTTCAACAATAGATGTGCGGACTAAATAAACACGATCCAATGTAGAATATACATCTTTATTAGGCCTCCCAATAGGCCCCTAAATCAATTGCAATCCTCTAGAAATAGGTGAATAACCTTCCAAAAATAGTAACCTATCAATAACTCATGCCATCAGCTGTCTAACTCTGGCCATATCTTTTAAGTCCACAACTAAGAAATGGTCTGCCACTTAGAACTCACAGTCTCCAAATCCCAAAAATACAACAATCTCCACATCTGATCCCAACTCCACCAGTCGAAGGACTGACACACCCCTCATACACAATCATCTCACGAGAAACACTCTCATGAATCTTCCGCGCCATCTTGAATATCAACAGTCAAGAACCATGCGATTCCTATAATACTAGTCAAGTACCTGCAAGTCAAAACACAATGCGTCTTTCAAAATGCACACCATTCTATGGTGATACCAGATAGTACCAACATTCTTCTAAGCATTTGAAACCGTCCATGCTGTCTAGAACTCATGGCCTCCTCTTCGAAATGGAATTGCAACATTGTACATGCATACCTATATCCCACATATCGCACCACATCAATCATGACATCATATGCAAACACGAAAATCCCATTATCAACTCTGAATCACAAGTAGGATACACACTCCAAGCCATCTAAGCATAGTCCTCAGTCACATAATACTCATTATATAGCTATCCAACCAATCACTGAGTCACTATTCATACTCATAGGGACACTACCAGACATATAAGTCCAAAACCACATACTCACATAACTGAAACCACTAAGCCCAAGCTCCATTCTGAACCTGCCCTTAAGTCCTCTAGACTGGCCTACCTTCACAACACTGAAACCTGCCCTCAATCCATGACAACACAAGTCGTCGATGCACATCTGATACCGAGTGCTAAACATCACATATAAGTGGGTGGAAGGAAATTAATGAGATACATTTCAAGATGAATCAATGTCGCACGATAAGGAAAGAAAGATGGGAAGTTTACTAGATGCCATGTAGCCTCTCGAAGATACGTATGGGCATCATCATATCGATTAGAAAGACTCGACTAGACACTTGCTCATGACTCGTAGAACCATTGAAACTAGAGCTGAGATACCAACTTGTCACGACCCTAAATTTCACCTAGTCGTGATGGCACCTAACCAAACCTACCAGGTAAGCTAAACAATAGTTACACAATTTTAATTATGTTCATAAGTAATCAACAAACAAAAGTATCTGGGTTTCCATACAATAACCCAAGGATTAGTAATAAAAGTCATGATCCACTAAGATTATATTTACAAAGCTGGTATGAAAATAAATACAATATCTGTTAGAAATATACACAAACATAGTACGAATCCAAAACTACCAAGGACAAATGGTAGCTATATCTGGAAAGCAGGTACATCTTCAATTCCAGCTTTTGTCATGCATAGCAGCTCAGCTCTAAGATCTGCATGCAAGGTGTAGAAGTGCAGTATGAGTACAACCGACCTCATATACTATGCAACTATCATAACTAACCTCGGCGAGATAATAGTGGCAAGAATTATTAATGATACTCGCTATAACATGTTATTTTCAAAAATCTCACAAGTACACAACAATATTATCAGCAACTCATAAATCATAGATCAGGCCACCTCGGTACACAAAGATAATGCAACACGCTCTGTTTCATTTAACAATCAAGTGTATAGAGAAGATTTGCGTGAAATACCAGATAATCCTTCATTAATTGCATATCGACAAGATATGCATGATTAAACAAGTCAAGTCACATAAATCCACATATTGACAAGACATGTAATGTGTCTCATCACATTAAGTAAGTTAGCAAATAGAGAAGATATGCTTAAAGGAATATATACATTTCGGAGCTAGAAAATAGAGAAGAGATAGAGTAATTATGTATACATCCAAGGAAATTGCAAGTAGAGAAGACTAGTTTTCCTCATGCCGCGTGTACATCATCAAGAGAGAAACATGAGAGGGTGATCCTAGGGGGGATGGATCCTTATCCACACGCTCCATGGACAAGTCACGTGCAATATATAACCACCGCAAGGATAACTTAAGTGCCAACATAACTCTGATCAACACAAACAACTCACGTACTATCAACACAGTCCATATCACACAGAAAGCACATACAAAAATACATGTACATGAATAACGAATATCAAATACATACTTATGAACTAATATAGGTGACATGCTAAGTGTACTACCTTAATTCAAATTAGGAAATTACGCCACAAGATCAGCAATTAACATGTTTGATCAGGAGATCAACAAACAAATAATGGAACGCCTAAGTCCAACTTCCGGCAATTCAAGCCAAAACAACTTAGGAACCTTTAAATCCAAATATGGGCATACGCCTAAGTCAAAAATAACCATACAAACCTATCAGAACTATCAAAATACCACTCCAGGGTCGTCTACACAAAAGTCAAACTCTTACAACTTAAAGCTTCCAAATTGAGAATCATTCATCCAAATAAATTCGGAACCATTCGAAAACCAAAACCGACCATATATGCAAGTAATAATGCATCATATGAGGCTACTCAAGACCTCAAACCATCAAACATAATGCAAATGCTCAAAATAACTGGCCGGATCGTTACACCAAAAGACCACTTCCTTGTAGTAACTTGTTATGTATATGAACTTTTCTGTTTTAAGACTTCACCGAATATTTGATATCACTTCAAGTGTCATATGTTTGTCAAATTTAAGTTCACTTAATTAGTCAAATTAAAAATTAATGAAATGATAAGAACTATTACTCTTTCCATCCTAATTTATGTGGCAATGTGTCCTTTTTAATTTTACTGTCACACAAATATTGTGGAATATTTAGAACTTAGAAGCACAAATTTTAAAAGTTTTATAGTTAGAGGAATGTCATAAAATATTTAAGATACAAATTTCAAAGAAAAAATATTTCTTTCTCAAATTTAATGACTAGTCAAATTTTTCCATACAAATTGAAAAGAAGAAAGTACAATACTTCCTTGCGTTATTAACCTAGTATATGATACCACAAGCCAAATTTAAGTCACGAGTCTTTATCCTGTCAGACAACAACACATTAAAACTGAGAAATTATCATGTTATTCCCATTAAGACAAACTATTTACCCATTTTATAACAAAGCCCCAAGGATATACTTTTCTTACCTGTGCGGCCCAAACTATTTACCCGGCCGGCCTAAGCGGATTTCCCCTTTTAATTTGCCTTATTTAATTTGTTTGAAGATCTAATATTCACCTAGATGTTCCCTTCGCTTTTAAAAAACCCACGTAGCCAAACCATGAAAAATTCATTGGCAATTACACACTTAATCATTCCTTTGACGTGGGAGTTTTTTCAGATTTCATTTCTATCTTCTTCTAATAACAGTTTCTAAGGGGAATTTTTAGATTTCAAAGTACATTTTGAGAAATTGGGTTTTAAATATCATAGAATTTTTGTGCGTTTATTTGTATTTGTTAATCGATGTATGTGGGTTGCTGCATTTCAGTATGGGTCGGAAGAATGTTGTATGCAGATGGTGGCGCCGTGTAGAAAAGCATTCTCCAAAACAAGTAGAGGCTGAATTGGTTGCATCAGTTATGTCCACTTCAAGTTTTTCTTTATTTATTATACCATGTACAACCTGTGTACCCACTCATCACCTTGCGTACACGGATTTCACTTAGCACAATTGAATCAATAAATATCAAACCTAAGGGGTTGTTCCCCCACACAATGCTAGGCAAGACACTTACCTCAACTAGGCCAATTCAATACTTAGAAATAGCTTTTCCTTTACAATTTGCCTCCACATGGCTCAAATCTAACCAAAATCGACTTAATATCATCAAATAATGCTAGGAAATTCAATTTCAAAGACAAAGCTAAGATCTTTACACATTTCCCAAAAAGTCAGCAAAAGTTAACTCGGGGCCCTCATAGTCAAAACCCGGGTCCAATGGTAGATTCCGACTACCTATGACCCCACGAGTTCATATCTGTGATTAGTTTCAAAATCCGAGTTCAATCGACTCTCAAAACTCAATTTCTTATTTTTCCAAAACGTGACAAAGTTTCATAAATTTTCACTTTGATTACATGATTTTGATGTTAAAATCTACGATATGTTGATGGAATATAATTAGAAATGGGTTAGAATCACTTAACCAAGGTTTGTAGGTGAAAATCCTGTCACGCCCCGACCTCGGGGAGCGCGACCGGCGCTCAACCGAGATACCCCAGCCGAGCAAGCCTATACAATACCTTCTACCCAAACTTACTCATTAATAAAGATGAGATCCATTTCATTAATTAGACAACGAGGAGGATCATGTGAACAACACCATTTCATTATCATTAGTTACATCATTTATAAAGTTCAAAATACATATACTTTCATAATTTGAAGTGGAACGTGTGATACAAATACAACAGTACTAGTTTGACTTCCCCAACACCAACGTACCACCCACACTATGTCTACGGAACCTCTAATAGATACAAAAGAGTACGGTGATATTGTCGGCAACAAGGCCCCAGCTATACCTCAAAACCCAATATACAAGGAACAAAAGATATACGACCTCGTTATGAAGTGGGGCTCACCAAGTTAGCTGGGAAGAGGGTGTACTGCTATCAATGATCAAAGCCGCCTCGTGTGGAACCACCTGCATCAATTAAAGATGCTGCGCCCCCATAAAAAGGGACGTTAGTACATAAGGAAGGACAATCATAAAATCAATGAGAGCCTCAAACAATACCAAAACATCAAGTGAGGATCAAGACAAGTTTTCAAGTAAATTTCTGTATTTTAGGTTGGGAGATCTTAGCATCGATATACCACTGTGATTTAAGTACGGAGTCCGATCACGGACCGATCGGCTAGGCCGTCTCACCCAAAGACATCAACCACAATCACAATCATTATCTCAATCTTAGTCATTGTTTCAATCATAATCTCAAGCACAATCACCACCAAGTGTGAGGCATGGCATACGATCATGACCTAACCGGCTATACCGTCTCACCACAATGTCATGTGGATCGACATTACACTTTTCTAGCAATCATCTCATCCCAATAAAGGGGTATAATCATAATTCACTCCTACACCGGCACATGTAGTTTCTTGGTTAGGCAATTTCAACCTACCCTTCCATGGTGACTAACGATACTCCCAGGGTATTTATTTATTTAAAGTATTGACAACTCATTTCCTTATCTTTTGTATATCAGTCATTTCATTGGCGCGAATGTCCATAACACAATGTCACCCTTGGCATGTTGGTCGTATTTCATATTTCATGTTCATCTCTTTCACTTTCAAACATCATTACGGATCATCAACAACAAAGCATTTCTATCCAAGACTATAAGTCCAAATATGAGCAAATAAGAATGGTAAGCACATTGAGATTTCTTACACAATTTGGCATAATAGCTTTCATTTGAATCACGACTTGAAGTTATAACATTTAGACATGCAACTCATGCTTCGAGCACATTTTCAAATAGAACATAACATAACAAGAACATTAGAATACATACTGAACATATATCTTTTGACATAAGGCTTATTCGGAATAATCATGTTATGCCTCGCATTATTACGTCGATGTTACTCTCCGTAGTAATTTATTACGATGATGTTACGTTCCACAGTAATTTAGTATGACTATGTTACGCTCTGCAGCAGTTTATTACGACAATGTTACGCTCTGCAGTAATTTATTACGACGATGTTACACCCTGTAGTATTGTACGTTAAATTTGTCGTTAGATAATTGACATCAGTTAAGGACAAGATTATTTGGAGATTATAAGTATTATGCTATTTGAAACAAGTGATAAGTAAATTGGTGAAGGTGAGAGGGTAAGCAAATCGAAGAAAATGAATTTCGTCGAAGTTTTATATTTTGGGATAAAATATGGCCCGACCTAAAATACCCAGTATTTAGGGACTAGTACCATACAAGGTAACATATGACCACGATAGTATGATCTATAAGGTGTATTAAAAATGAGTAGTATTTTAAGTAAGTTGAGATAATTCTTAATTATGTGAGTAATTGGTTAATTATTGGGTAATAGGATATTACCTAATTAATTAGGGATATATGTGATAATGGCTGAATGCGGCAGCCCCTCCATTTAAGATAAGTGACTAATGACCTTAATTGAAAGGTGGTATCATAACGTGTAAGTCATTTAGCATTTTGGCTTCCTTAGACTTAAAGAAACAAAGGAAGAGATCTTGGAACATTTTTCCAAAATCAACCATTTCAAGCAGACTCCCTCAATCTAGCATGTTTCTGAAAGAAACCTTATAACATCTTCCTAAATTTAAACATTCAGATAGACGCTATAATCTATCAAGTTTCAACAAAATTTCTTGCGACGAAACAATTCCAGCGATAATTATTGAAATCATAGCAACGTAAAATTTTGCGGTTCTAGAGTAGTACGCTGCAACCTTTTCCAAGAATATCATATGGATTTTTTCCTACTCCAGGTATGTTAAGGCTAAACCCTTCCTTTATTTTGGCATGATCTCGTAATTACATGTGTTTGATAACGAGGCATAAAGAGAAGTTCATACTCCCGAATTTATATACATTATCCTAGTCTCATAAATTACACTATTCTTCTTATCGGAACTTCATATTTAATTGAGTACTGTCAGCTTCCAGTCAAGAGAGCAGAGAGCTTATATATACAGTATTACAGTAGTTTCATTACCATCGAGCTATAATCGATGGGCAGGCCCCTATTGGGCAACCTCTGATCAGATGGCAAGTTATATACCGAGCCTACTGTGGTCGAGCGCCTATGAGCGAGCCCAGTTGGTCGAGATACAAAGTGTAGTATGGCCGAGCACCTATAAGAGAGCCTACTACGGCAGAGCAGATTATATATATATACCGAGCCTTATAGAGCTGGACAGCTATTTTACTTACTATAATGAGAGAGTTGAGTCAATATCAGCAGGTGAGCATATGTTCAGATTATCAGTTCAGTTTCAGCGTTATGTATATTGACTTACATACTCGGTATATTATTTCGAACTGACGTCCCTTTTGCCTGGGGACGCTGCGTTTCATGCATGCAGGTCTCGATAGACAGGTTGAGAGTCCTCCAAGTAGGCGATCAGCTCAGCAAAAGATATTGGTGCACTCCATTTGCTCCGGAGTTGCTTGTTTGGTCAGTATGATTTAGATGTGTATGGTTTGGTATGGCAGGGATCTGTCCCGACCTTTATGACAATTATGTATTCTCAGAGGCTTGTTGACATATATGGTGTACGTGAAAGACTGTACGGCCTTGTCGGCCAATGTTTTGAGTTTATAAATGATAATGTTGGCCTTTTAGCCTCGTATGTCATGCGTATATGATGAAGTAATAAGAAAGATATGTTACGTTGGTACTCGGTTGAGTAATATACCGGGTGCCAGTCGCGACCCATCAGTTTAGGTCGTGACAAAAGTGGTATCAGAGAAGAGAAGAAAAGAGTCACATTGGCGCACGTACGAGGACAAACTCGTACAGGCTGCATGATAGAAGGTAGAAATAATTACGAGATTGGAAAGATTCCGACCACAAGTCGTGGTATGAGAAAGAGGCCTAGATGGGGAAATGCCTTGGCCTTTAGATTTATTTACAGAACATTTGCCTATATGGAAAGGAAAAATTACTAAAGAATTCAGAAGACATAGTTTATGAAAATGATAAGCGCATCAGTCAATATTTGAGGACAAATGCTCCAAAGGGGGGAATAATGTTACGCCTCGCATTATTACGTCGATGTTACTCTCCGTAGTAATTTATTACGATGATGTTATGTTCCGCATTAATTTACTAGGATGATGTTACGCTCTGCAGTGGTTTATTATGACAATGTTACGCTCTGCAGTAATTTGTTACGACGATGTTACACCTTGTAGTATTATACGTTGAATTTGGCGTAAGATAATTGATATCAGTTCAAGGACAAGATTATTTGGAGATTATAAGCATTATGCTATTTCAATCAAGTGATGAGTAAATTGGTGAAGGTTAGAGGGTAAGAAAGTCGAAGAAAATGAATTTCGTCAAAGTTTGACATTTTAGGATAATATATGGCCCGAGCTAAAATACCCGGTATTTTCGGACTAGTACCATACAAAGTACCATATGACGACGATAGTATGATGTATAAGGTGTATTAAAAATGAGTAGTATTTTAAGTAAGTTGAGATAATTCTTAATTATGTGAGTAATTGGTTAATTATTGGGTAATGGGATATTACTTAATTAATTAGGGATATATGTGATAATGACTAAATGTGAAAGCACCTCCATTTAAGATAAGTGACTAATGACCTTAATTGAAAGGTGGCATCATAACGTGTAAGTCATTTAGCATTTTGGCTTCCTTAGACTTAAAGAAACAAAGGAAGAGATCTTGGAACATTTTTCAAAAATCAACCATTTCAAGCAGACTCCCTCAATCTAGCATGTTTCTGAAAGAAACCTTATAACATCTTCCTAAATTTAAACATTCAGATAGACGCTATAATCTATCAAGTTTCAACAAAATTTCTTGCGACGAAACAATTCTAGCGATAATTATTGAAATCATAGCAACGTAAAATTTTGCGGTTCTAGAGTAGTACGGTGCAACCTTTTCCAAGAATATCATATGGATTTTTTTCTACTCCAGGTATGTTAAGGCTAAACCCTTCCTTCATTTTGGCATGATCTCATAATTACATGTGTTTGATAACGAGGCATAAAGTGAAGTTCATACTCCCGAATTTATATACATTATCCTAGTCTCATAAATTACACTATTCTTCTTATCGGAACTTCATATTTAATTGAGTGCTGTCAGCTTCCAGTCAAGAGAGCAGAGAGCTTATATATACAGTATTACAGTAGTTTCATTACCATCGAGCTATAATCGATGGCCAGGCCCCTATTGGGCAACCTCTGATCAGATGGCAAGTTATATACCGAGCCTACTATGGTCGAGCGCCTATGAGCGAGCCCAGTTGGTCGAGATACAAAGTGTAGTATGGCAGAGCACCTATAAGAGAGCCTACTACGGCAGAGCAGATTATATATATATACCGAGCCTTATAGAGCTGGACAGCTATTTTACTTACTATAATGAGAGAGTTGAGTCAATATCAGCAGGTGAGCATATGTTCAGATTATCAGTTCAGTTTCAGCGTTATGTATATTGACTTACATACTTGGTATATTATTTTGAACTGACGTCCCTTTTGCCTGGGGACGCTGCATTTCATGCATGCAGGTCTCGATAGACAGGTTGAGAGTCCTCCAAGTAGGCGATCATCTCAGCAAAAGATATTGGTGCACTCCATTTGCTCCGGAGTTTCTTGTTTGGTCAGTATGATTTAGATGTGTATGGTTTGGTATGGCAGGGATCTGTCCCGACCTTTATGACAATTATGTATTCTCAGAGGCTTGTAGACATATGTGGTGTACGTGAAAGACTGTACGGCCTTGTCGGCCAATGTTTTAAGTTTATAAATGATAATGTTGGCCTTTTAGCCTCGTATGTCATGTGTATATGATGAAGTAATAAGAAAGATATGTTACGTTGGTACTCGGTTGAGTAATATACCGGGTGCCAGTCGCAACCCATCGGTTTAGGTCGTGACAAAAGTGGTATCAGAGAAGAGAAGAAAAGAGTCACATTGGCGCACGTACGAGGACAAACTCGTACAGGCTGCATGATAGAAGGTAGAAATAGTTACGAGATTGGAAGGATTCCGACCACAAGTCGTGGTATGAGAAAGAGGCCTAGAGGGGGAAATGCCTTGGCCTTTGGATTTATTTACAGAACAGTTGCCTATATGAAAATGAGAGAATACTAAAGAATTCGGAAGACATAGTTTATGAAAATGATAAGCGCATCAGTCAACAATTGAGGACGAATGTTCCAAAGGGGGGAATAATGTTATGCCTCACATTATTACGTCGATGTTACTCTCCGTAGTAATTTATTACGATGATGTTATGTTTCACATTAATTTACTACGATGATGTTACGTTCTGTAGTGGTTTATTATGACAATGTTACGCTCTGCAGTAATTTGTTACGACGATGTTACACCTTGTAGTATTATACGTTGAATTTGGCGTAAGATAATTGATATCAGTTCAAGGACAAGATTATTTGGAGATTATAAGCATTATGCTATTTCAATCAAGTGATGAGTAAATTGGTGAAGGTTAGAGGGTAAGAAAGTCGAAGAAAATGAATTTCGTCAAAGTTTGACATTTTAGGATAATATATGGCCCGAGCTAAAATACCCGGTATTTTCGGACTAGTACCATATGACGACGATAGTATGATCTATAAGGTGTATTAAAAATGAGTAGTATTTTAAGTAAGTTGAGATAATTCTTAATTATGTGAGTAATTGGTTAATTATTGGGTAATGGGATATTACCTAATTAATTAGGGATATATGTGATAATGACTAAATGGGAAAGCACCTCCATTTAAGAAATATGTGACTAATGACCTTAATTGAAAGGTGGCATAATAACGTGTAAGTCATTAATGCGGAACATAACATCATCGTAATAAATTACTACGGAGAGTAACATCGACGTAATAATGCGAGGCGTAACATTATTCCCCCCTTTGGAACATTTGTCCTCAAATGTTGACTGATGCGCTTATCATTTTCATAAACTATGTCTTCCGAATTCAATAGTATTCTTTCCTTTCCATATAGGCAAATGCTCTGTAAATAAATCTAAAGGCCAAGGCATTTCCCCATCTAGGCCTCTTTCTCATACCACGACTTGTGGTCGGAATCCTTCCAATCTCGTAACTATTTCTACCTTCTATCATGCAGCCTGTATGACTTTTTCCTCGTACGTGCGCCTATGTGACTCTTTTCTTCTCTTCTCTTATACCACTTTTGTCACGACCTAAACCGATGGGCCGCGACGGGCACCCGGTATCTTACTCAACCGAGTACCAACGTAATATATCTTTCTTACTACTTCATCATATACACGTGACATACGAGCCTAATAGGTCAACATGATCATTTATAAAGTCAAAACATAGGCCGACAAGGCCGTACAATCTTTCACATACACCACATATATCTACAAGCCTCTGAGAGTACATAATTGTCATAAAGGTCGGGACAGATCCCCTCCATACCAAACCATACACATCTAAATCATACTGACCAGATAAGCAACTCCGGAGCAAATGGAGTGCACCAATATCTTTTGCTGAGCTGATCGCCTACTTGGAGGACTCTCGACCTGTCTATCGAGATCTGCAGGCAAGAAACGCAGCGTCCCCAGGCAAAAGGAACGTCAGTACGAAATAATGTACCGAGTATGTAAGGCAATATACAGAACGATGAAACTGAACTGATAATCTGAACATATGCTCACCTGCTAATACTGACTAAACTCTCTCAATATAGTAAGAAAAATAGATGTCCAGCTCTATAAGGCTCGGTATATATATATATATATAATCTGCTCTGCCGTAGTAGGCTCTTTTATAGGTGCTCGGCCATACTACACTCTGTATCTCGACCAACTGGGCTCGCTCATAGGCGCTCGACCACAGTAGGCTCGGTATATAATTTACCATCTGATCAGAGGTTGCCCAATAGGGGACTGCCCATCGATTATAGCTCGATGGTAATGAAAATACTGTAATACTGTATATATAAGCTCTCTGCTCTCTTGACTGGAAGCTGACAATACTCAATTAAATATGAAGTCCCGATAAGAAGAATAGTGTAATTTATGAGACTAGGATAATGTATATAAATTCGGGAGTATGAACTTCTTTATATGCCTCGTTATCAAACACATGTAATTACGAGATCATGCCAAAATGAAAGAAGGGCTTAGCCTTAACATACCTGGAGTAGGAAAAAATCCATATGATATTCTTGGAAAAGGTTACACCGTACTCCTCTAGAACCGCAAAATTTTACGTTGCTATGATTTCAATAATTATCGCTGGAATTGTTTCTTTGCAAGAAATTTTGTTGAAACTTGTTAGATTGTAGTGTCTGTTTGAATGTTTTAATTTAGGAAGATGTTATAAGGTTTCTCTCAAAAACTTGCTAGATTGAGGGAGTCTGTTTGAAATGGTTGATTTTGGAAAAATGTTCCAAGATCTCTTACTTTGTTTCTATAAGTCTAATGAAGCCAAAATGCTAAATGACTTACACGTTATAATGCCACCTTTCAATTAAGGTCATTAGTCACATATTTCTTAAATGGAGGTGCTTTCACATTTAGTCATTATCACATATATCCCTAATTAATTAGGTAATATCCCATTACCCAATAATTAACCAATTACTCACATAATTAAGAATTATCTCAACTTAATTAAAATACTACTAATTTTTAATACACCTTATACATCATACTATCGTCGTCATATGGTACTTTGTATGGTACTAGTCCGAAAATACCGGGTATTTTAGCTCGGGCCATATATTATCCTAAAATGTCAAACTTTGACGAAATTCATTTTCTTCGACTTTCTTACCCTCTCACCTTCACCAATTTACTCATCACTTGCTTGAAATAGCATAATGCTTATAATCTCCAAATAATCTTGTCCTTGAACTGATATCAATTATCTTACGCCAAATTCAACGTATAATACTACAAGGTGTAACATCGTCGTAACAAATTACTGCAGAGCATAACATTGTCATAATAAACCACTGCAGAGCGTAACATCATCCTAGTAAATTAATGCGGAACATAACATCATCGTAATAAATTACTACGGAGAGTAACATCGACGTAATAATGCGAGGCGTAACATTATTCCCCCCTTTGGAACATTTGTCCTCAAATATTGACTGATGCACTTATCATTTTCATAAACTATGTCTTCCGAATTCTTTAGTAATTTTTCCTTTCCATATAGGCAAATGTTCTGTAAATAAATCTAAAGGCCAAGGCATTTCCCCATCTAGGCCTCTTTCTCATACCACGACTTGTGGTCGGAATCTTTCCAATCTCATAATTATTTCTACCTTCTATCATGCAGCCTGTATTACGTTTTCCTCGTACGTGCGCCTATGTGACTCTTTTCTTCCCTTCTCTGATACCACTTTTGTCACGACCTAAACCGATGGGCCGCGACGAGCACCCGGTATCTTACTCAACCGAGTACCAACGTAACATATCTTTCTTACTACTTCATCATATACACGTGACATACGAATCTAATAGGTCAACATGATCATTTATAAAGTCAAAACATAGGCTGACAAGGCCGTACAATCTTTCACGTACACCACATATGTCTACAAGCCTCTGAGAGTACATAATTGTCATAAAGGTCGGGACAGATCCCCTCCATACCAAACCATACACATCTAAATCATACTGACCAGACAAGCAACTCCGGAGCAAATGGAGTGCACCAATATCTTTTGCTGAGCTGATCGCCTACTTGGAGGACTCTCGACCTGTCTATCGAGATCTGCAGGCAAGAAACGCAGCGTCCCCAGGCAAAAGGAACGTTAGTACGAAATAATGTACCGAGTATGTAAGGCAATATACAGAATGATGAAACTGAACTAATAATCTGAACATATGCTCACCTGCTAATACTGACTCAACTCTCTCAATATAGTAAGAAAAATAGATGTCCAGCTCTATAAGGCTCGGTATATATATATATATAATCTGCTCTGCCGTAGTAGGCTCTTTTATAGGTGCTCGGCCATACGACACTCTGTATCTCGACCAACTGGGCTCGCTCATAGGCGCTCGACCACAGTAGGCTCGGTATATAATTTACCATCTGATCAGAGGTTGCCCAATAGGGGACTGCCCATCGATTATAGCTCGATGGTAATGAAAATACTGTAATACTGTATATATAAGCTCTCTGCTCTCTTGACTGGAAGCTGACAATACTCAATTAAATATGAAGTCCCGATAAGAAGAATAGTGTAATTTATGAGACTAGGATAATGTATATAAATTCGGGAGTATGAACTTCTTTTTATGCCTCGTTATCAAACACATGTAATTACGAGATCATGCCAAAATGAAAGAAGGGCTTAGCCTTAACATACTTGGAGTAGGAAAAAATCCATATGATATTCTTGGAAAAGGTTACACCGTACTCCTCTAGAACCGCAAAATTTTACGTTGCTATGATTTCAATAATTATCGCTGGAATTGTTTCTTTGCAAGAAATTTTGTTGAAACTTGTTAGATTGTAGTGTCTGTTTGAATGTTTTAATTTAGGAAGATGTTATAAGGTTTCTCTCAAAAACTTGCTAGATTGAGGGAGTCTGTTTGAAATGGTTGATTTTGGAAAAATGTTCCAAGATCTCTTACTTTGTTTCTATAAGTCTAATGAAGCCAAAATGCTAAATGACTTACACGTTATAATGCCACCTTTCAATTAAGGTCATTAGTCACATATTTCTTAAATGGAGGTGCTTTCACATTTAGTCATTATCACATATATCCCTAATTAATTAGGTAATATCCCATTACCCAATAATTAACCAATTACTCACATAATTAAGAATTATCTCAACTTAATTAAAATACTACTAATTTTTAATACACCTTATACATCATACTATCGTCGTCATATGGTACTTTGTATGGTACTAGTCCGAAAATACCGGGTATTTTAGCTCGGGCCATATATTATCCTAAAATGTCAAACTTTGACGAAATTCATTTTCTTCGACTTTCTTACCCTCTCACCTTCACCAATTTACTCATCACTTGCTTGAAATAGCATAATGCTTATAATCTCCAAATAATCTTGTCCTTGAACTGATATCAATTATCTTACGCCAAATTCAACGTATAATACTACAAGGTGTAACATCGTCGTAACAAATTACTGCAGAGCGTAACATTGTCATAATAAACCACTGCAGAGCGTAACATCATCCTAGTAAATTAATGCGGAACATAACATCATCGTAATAAATTACTACGGAGAGCAACATCGACGTAATAATGCGAGGCGTAACATTATTCCCCCCTTTGGAACATTTGTCCTCAAATATTGACTGATGCGCTTATCATTTTCATAAACTATGTCTTCCGAATTCTTTAGTAATTTTTCCTTTCCATATAGGCAAATGTTCTGTAAATAAATCTAAAGGCCAAGGCATTTCCCCATCTAGGCCTCTTTCTCATACCACGACTCGTGGTCGGAATCTTTCCAATCTCGTAATTATTTCTACCTTCTATCATGCAGCCTGTATGACGTTTTCCTCGTACGTGCGCCTATGTGACTCTTTTCTTCCCTTCTCTGATACCACTTTTGTCACGACCTAAACCGATGGGCCGCGACGGGCACCCGGTATCTTACTCAACCGAGTACCAACATAACATATCTTTCTTACTACTTCATCATATACACGTGACATACGAATCTAATAGGTCAACATGATCATTTATAAAGTCAAAACATAGGCCGACAAGGCCGTACAATCTTTCACATACACCACATATGTCTACAAGCCTCTGAGAGTACATAATTGTCATAAAGGTCGGGACAGATCCCCGCCATACCAAACCATACACATCTAAATCATACTGACCAAACAAGCAACTCCGGAGCAAATGGAGTGCACCAATATCTTTTGCTGAGCTGATTGCCTACTTGGAGGACTCTCGACCTGTCTATCGAGATCTGCGGGCAAGAAACGCAGCATCCCCAGGCAAAAGGAACGTCAGTACGAAATAATGTACCGAGTATGTAAGGCAATATACGATAATCTGAACATATGCTCACCTGCTAATACTGACTCAACTCTCTCAATATAGTAAGTAAAATAGATGTCCAGCTCTATAAGGCTCGATATATATATATAATCTTCTCTGCCGTAGTAGGCTCTTTTATAGGTGCTCGGCCATACTACACTCTGTATCTCGACCAACTGGGCTCGCTCATAGGCGCTCGACCACAGTAGGCTCGGTATATAATTTACCATCTGATCAGACGTTGCCCAATAGGGGACTGCCCATCGTTTATAGCTCGATGGTAATGAAAATACTGTAATACTGTATATATAAGCTCTCTGCTCTCTTGACTGGAAGCTGACAATACTCAATTAAATATGAAGTCCCGATAAGAAGAATAGTGTAATTTATGAGACTAGGATAATGTATATAAATTCGGGAATATGAACTTCTCTTTATGCCTCGTTATCAAACACATGTAATTACGAGATCATGCCAAAATGAAGGAAGGGTTTAGCCTTAACATACCTGGAGTAGGAAAAAATCCATATGTTATTCTTGGCAAAGGTTACACCGTACTCCTCTAGAACCGCAAAATTTTACGTTGCTATGATTTCAATAATTATCGTTGGAATTGTTTCTTTGCAAGAAATTTTGTTGAAACTTGCTAGATTGTAGTGTCTGTTTGAATGTTTTAATTTAGGAAGATGTTATAAGGTTTCTCTTAAAAACTTGCTACATTGAGGGAGTCTGTTTGAAATGGTTGATTTTGGAAAAATGTTCCAAGATCTCTTACTTTGTTTCTATAAGTCTAGTGAAGCAAAAATGCTAAATAAGCGAATAATGACCTTAATTGAAAGGTGGCATCATAACGTGTAAGTCATTTAGCATTTTGGCTTCCTTAGACTTAAAGAAACAAAGGAAGAGATCTTGGAACATTTTTCCAAAATCATCCAATTCAAGAAGACTCCCTCAATCTAGCAAGTTTCTGAGAGAAACCTTATAACATCTTCCTAAATTCAAACATTCAAACAGACACTATAATCTAGCAAGTTTCAACAAAATTTCTTGCAACGGAACAATTCCTGCGATAATTATTGAAATCATAGCAACGTAAAATTTTGCGGTTCTAGAGGAGTACGGTGCAACCTTTTTCAAGAATATTATATGGATTTTTTCCTACTCCAGGTATGTTAAGGCTAAACCCTTCCTTCATTTTGGAATGATCTCGTAATTACATGTGTTTGATAACGAGGCATAAAGAGAAGTTCATACTCTCAAATATATATACATTATCCTAGTCTCATAAATTACAGTATTTTTCTTATCGGGACTTCATATTTTATTGAGTATTGTCTTCTTCCAGTCAAGAGAGCAGAGAGCTTATATATACAGTATTACAGTATTTTCATTACCATCGAGCTATAATCGATGGCAAGCCCCTATTGGGCAACCTCTAATCAGATGGTAAGTTATATACAGAGCCTACTGTGGCCGAGCGCCAATGAGCGAACCCAGTTGATCGAGATACAGAGTGTAGTATGGTCGAGTGCCTATGAGCGAGCCTACTATGGCAGAGCAGATTATATATATGTACCGAGCCTTATAGAGCTGGACAGCTATTTTACTTACTATATTGAGAGAGTTGAGTCAGTATCAACAGGTGAGCATATGTTTAGATTATCTGTTTAGTTTCATCTTTCTGTATATTGCCTTACATACTCGGTACATTATTTCATACTGGCATCCCTTTTGCATGGGGACGCTGCGTTTCATGCCCGCAGGTCTCGATAGACAGGTCGAGAGTCGTCCAAGTAGACGATCAGTTCAGCAAAAGATATTGGTGCACTCCATTTGCTCCGGAGTTACTTGTTAGGTCAGTATGATGTAGATGTGTATGGTTTGGTATGGCGGGGCTCTGTCCCGACCTTTGTGACAATTATGTACTCTTAGAGGCTTGTAGACATATGTCGTGTACGTGAAAGATTGTACGGCCTTGTCGGCCTATGTTTTGAGTTTATAAATGATCATGTTGGCCTATTAGGCCCGTATGTCACGTGTATATGATGAAGTAATAAGAAAGATATGTTATGTTGGTACTCGGTTGAGTAAGGTACAGGGTGCCCGTCGCGGCCCATCGGTTTGGGTCGTGACAAATCAGTTTATAATGAACAAATCGTGACTTACAAGGATATTGTGGCTTTCAATTCTAAGAGAAAAATTTAGCCAACATACCTCACTTTGAGCTTTCCTTAAATTACTACGATGTCGCGGAAGTTCTAGCCACTTCGATCTATTTAGAGATATAGCAAAATTGAACATAAATTAGGAAGGAATTCATAGTTCCAGCTCATTTGAATATTTTATCAAACACTAGGTGTGCATTAAGGTTTTAAGGTCCTCCTATGGTGGATTCCTTCATTCCACTACCCAAAGTCTATTCAATTTAGCTCAACAATCGTCCTCCAAACCTTTATAGTACATGCATGCATAATGGACAACTCCCACACCCAAGAATGGATTTTCTCATTACCTATTTTTAGCTAAATCCCAAAATTAAAGGCTAGGAAGTAGAATCTTACCTTTAGGATGAAAGCCTAGTGAGGTTTTCCTTGCTAATTCTCCAAGCCTTGATCAAGAATTGAGAAACAATGAATTTAGGTACCTCCTTTCTCTCTAGAGCACTTCCTCACTTTCAAAATATCAGATTTGTACCTTACAAATGGTCTTCAAAGACTATATATTGAAATAGGATCGGGTTAAAAAAATTAGAAAAATGAAGCGCCGATGCAGATGTGCGGTTGCATATGCGACCGCATAACATTTCTGCGGTCTGCAAAATGGACCGCATAATGGCCCTCCGAAACTGGGCATTTCTGCTTCACTCTGTGACTGGTCTGCGTTCCGCAGACCAATTCTGCGATCGCATAATGCGCCGCAGAACTCCCCTCCAGAAATTTTTATGTTAGATCTGCGATGGATTGTGCGGCCCGTGAAATGATTATGCGGCCGCATAATGGTCCTAAAATTAGCTTAAGTTTTTGCTTCATTCCGCGGTAGATCTGCGGCTCACAGAGTGATTCTGCAATCGCATAGTAGACAGCAGAAATGTCCTACTCTGCCAAAATTTTATTCAACTCCCTAACGCATTGTTCAACCCAAAAAGTCCATACCGCGGCGAGCAAGCTCGCTGCGAAGAATCTCTACAATCATGAACACATAAGTCTATCTTGGCACCACGAAACCCCGGGTATTAGCTAAAATTTTACGGGGCCTTACATCCTCCCCCACTTAGGATCATTTGTCCCTGAATGAGGGTCAAAATCCTTCATTAGCATCCACTGTGATTCAACTACTACTTCACACACCAACAATCCCTAATTTTTGACTAACTCCCTAAATTTCAAAATATTTTGGCAGAGTTTCCCCTATAATTGGGCCTATCCACCTGCCAGAGAATCCCAAAACCAGTCCTAACAAAATAACCACAACACAACAATGTAAAACAACATGGAAACAACACCGGCCACAATGCCATAAACATTACATTACTAAGGAGGAGTAACCTCAACATAAGATGTACGAGGGAAACATAATTTGTAGAATGTGAGCTTTCAACATTATGGTCACAATTACGTAGCTATTTAAATAAACTAGGGTACTTCTTCTTCATCTCTTCCTCGGCTTCCCAGGCGGCCTCTTCGAATTATTGGCTTTGCCATGACACTTTCACAAAGGTAGTTTCTTTGTTCCTCAACTTTCGAACTTGCCTATAAAGAATGGCAACTGGAATTTCTTCATAATTAATTCTTCATTAACCTCAATAGTCTCAACAGGAGCAATAAGTGATGGTTTTCTAACCACCTTCTTCAACATGGATACAAAAAACACCGGGTGCACTAAAGACATCTTTGGAGGTAGTTCTAACCTATAAGCCACCTGACCAATCCTCTGAATGATACTAAAGACATCTCTCAATTTCCCTTTCTTAACAAACCACATTATACCATTCATAGGGGAAACCTTCAATAATACCCAATCATCTTCTTTGAACTCCAAATCCCTATGGAGAACATCTGAATAGGACTTATGATGACTCTGAGCAGTTTTCAACCGCTCCTTAATGAGCCTACCCTTCTCCATAGCCTGATACATGAGGTCTGGCCCTATGAACTCCGCTTCTCCAATGTCGAACCACCTAATGGGAGATCCACGTATCCTACCATATAAAGCCTTGAACGACGCCATCTGAATGCTAGCATGATAACGGTTGTTGGAGGCAAACTCTATAAGCGGCAAATGATCATCCCAGCTACACTTGAAGTCAAGAACACAAGCGTGCAACATATCCTCAAGCATTTCAATAGTCCGCTCTGCCTGCCCATTAGTCTGCGTGTGAAAGGCTGTACTAAGATTCACTTGAGTACCCAAACCTTGCTGAAATTTCTTCCAAAAATTAACCATGAACTGTGGCCCTCGATTTGAGATAATAGAAATTGGAGTTCCATGCAACCTGACTATTTCCTTGATATACAACTGAGCATATTGTTCTGCTGTGTCAGTAGCCTTAACAGGTAAGAAGTGAGCTGATTTCGTGAGTCGATCTACAATCGCCCAAATCCAGTCATACTTCCAAGGCGTTCTAGGTAGTCCCACCACAAAGTCCATATTGATCATCTCCCACTTTCATATTGGAATTTCTATGTTTTGTGCCAACCCACCGGGCCTTTGGTGCTCGACCTTCACTTGCTGATAATTTGGACATATTGCCACAAAGTCTGCTACATTACTCTTCATATCATTCCACCAGTAGACTTCCTTAAGATCATGATACATCATTTTAGATTCCGGGTGCACGAAATACCTATAAGTGTGAGCCTCGGTCATGATTCTTTCTCGGAGACCATCTACATTTGGTACCTTAGTGTACCATCATCCATGCCCAAGAGAAAAGGCCATGGTCTTATGCTTATGAATCCCCTCCTTCAATTGTACCAACAATGGATCGATGTATTTCTTCTCCTTGACTTCCACCACAGGTGACGATTCAGCCCTATTTTGCCCAATCACCCCTCCATCACTAGAGTTCGCAAGACGAACTCCCAAACTAGCCAACCGATGAACCTCCTTTGCCAATGGCCTTTTACATGCCTCTAAGTGAGCCAAACTACCCATATATTTCTGGCTAAGAGCATCCGCTACAACATTAGCCTTTCTCGGGTGATACAGAATATCGATGTAGTAATCCTTGAGTAAATCAAGCCATCTTCTCTGCCTCAGATTCAATTCCTTCTATTTGAAAATATATTGACGGCTCTTATGGTCTGTGTATATATCCACATGGACCCCATACAAATAATGACGCCAAATCTTCAATGCAAATACCACCGCTGCATGCTCTAAGTCATGTGTTGGATAGTTCTTTTCATGATTCTTGAGTTGCCTAGAAGCATAAGCTTTCACCTTTCCATGTTGCATTAATACACACCCAAGTCCGATTATTAAAGCATCTCAATATATCACAAACCCATCTGTACCCTCTGGTAGAGTCAACACCGGTGTCGTAGTCAATCTTGATTTCAACTCTTGGAAGCTTCTTTCACAAGCATCTGACCATTTGAACTTAACCGCCTTCTGCGTCAATTTAGTCAACGGAGAGGCAAGAGTATAGAACCCCTCCACAAATTTCCTATAATACCCCGCTAAGCCTAAGAAATTGTGAATCTCTGTTGGAGTTGTAGGTCTAGGCCAATTCTTCACAGCTGCAATCTTCAGAGGATCAATCTTAATTCCTTCTCTGAAGATGACATGACCCAAGAACCTGACAGATTCAAGCCAAAATTCATATTTTGAAAACTTCGCATACAACTTGTGCTGATATAGAGTCTCTATAACTGCCCTGAGATAATCGGCATGGTCCTCTCCACTTCGCGAATATACAAGGATATCATCAATAAACATTATCACGGAGGAGTCAATAAAAGGCTTGAAGACTCGATTTATGAGATCCACGAAAGCTGATGTGGCATTTGCTACCCCAAAAGACATTACCAGAAATTCAAAGTGCCCATACCGGGTCCTGAAAGTTGTCTTCAGAATATCTTGCTCTGTGATCTTCAATTGGTGAAACACAGATCTTAAATCAATCTTGGAGAAATACTTAGTACCCTACAATTGATCAAACAAGTCATCTATCATTGGAAATGGGTACTTATTATTGATCGTGACCTTGTTGAGTTGTCGATAGCCAATACACATTCTCAGTGACCCATCCTTCTTTCTTACAAAGAGAACCGGTGCGCCCCAAGGTGACACACTCGGCCAAATGAAATCTTTCTCTAGGATATCCTTCAATTGTTACTTTAGGACCTTCAATTCTGCCGGTGCCATTCTTTAGGGTGGAATAGATATAGGCTGCGTGCCCGGCATCACATAAATCCCAAAATCAATCTCCTTATCTAGTGGAATCCCAGGGAGCTCATCCGAAAAAACCTCCGGAAACTCATTCACAAACGGCATGGACTCAAGTGTAGGTGCCTCAGCATTGGTGTCTGTAACACGAACCAAATGGTAAAGACACCACATGTTGATCATCTTCGTGGCCTTAAGGTAATAAATAAACCTACCCTTCTGCACCACATCACCTCTGTTCCATTCAATCACTGACTCATTTGGAAATTCAAACCTAACGGTTCTGGTTTGACAGTCAAGCTTGGCATAACATGAATAAAGCCAGTCCATCCCCATTATTACATCAAAATCAACCATCCCCAATTCAATGAGATCGACCATGGTATTCCGACCACGCACCATGACAACATAATCCCTATAAACTCGCACGGCCATGATAGACTCACCAATTGGAGTAGATACAGAGACCGACTCATGAAGCTGTTCCGATTTTATCCCAAATTCCATAGCAACATAAGGAGTGACATAGGACAAAAAGGAACCGGGATTAATAAGAGTATACACATCATGATATTGGACAGTCAATATATTCGTGACAACATATGGAGAAGCCTTTCAACTCTGGCGACCCTTCATAACATAGAAACTGCTCGATCCTCCCGAGTTCTATATGCCGCCCCTAGCTAAACCACGCCCTGCGGGTGCTGGAGTGCCTCGAATCGAAGGAGTTGTTGTGGATGTAGTAGCTGCAGAACTGGCTGGCTGAGCCGTACCCCTTCCCACACCCTGGTGGGATGAACGACAATCTCTTTGGATGTGACCCCTCAATCCACACCCATAGCATATGGGTAGGTCCATGAAGCAGACTCCTAAGTGCACTTCCCCGCACCTAGGGCATGGGGGCCTCCTCTGCTGCAGGAATCTCCCACCAGGCTGACCCTGCTGGTAGGATCCCCTGTTGCCCTGACCGGGCCTAAAATGACTCCAGTGCTATTGATTGGGCCTTGACGGCGGTGCACTGACTGAAGCTGAGCAAAAGACTGGGATAGCCCTGATGACCCTCCCCTCAATACTAACCTACCATCACCACCACCAAAAGAACCTCCAAGGTTGCCCGCGGATTGGGCCTTGCTGCTACTCTATCGCTCCATCCTATATCAATTTACGGATCTCTGTAGCTCGAGCAAATGCCACCATCTTCTCATAGTTCATATCAGTATTCAAGGTAGCTATAGTGGCCTCATTGATAACCAAGGGGCTAAGGCCTTGCACAAGCCGGCACACTCTCTCCTCCATAGTGGGCTGCATGTATACAACATACTTGGAAAGGATATCCATTTCATTAATTAGACAGCGAGGAGGATCATGTGAACAACACCAATTCCTTATCATTATACATCGTTTATAAAGTTCAAAATACTTACACTTTCATAGTTTGAAGTGGAACATGTGATACAAGTACAACATTACTAGTTTGACTTTTCCAACACCAACATACCACCCACGCTATGTCTACGGAGCCTCTAATAGATACAAAAGAGTACAGTGATAGTACCGGCAACAAGGCCCCGGCTATACCTCAAAATATAATATACAAGGAACAAAAGATATAGGGCCCTGATATGAAGTGAGGCTCACCGAGTAAGCTGGGAAGAGGGTGTACTGCTATCAATGATCAAAGTCGCCTATTGTGGAAACACCTGCATCGATTAAAGATGCAGCGACCCCGGCAAAAGGGACGTTAGTACATATGGAATGGTACTAGTATAAATGACGAAACACCCTCTTAATAGAACGAATGATAATACAAGGAAGGACAATCATAAAATCAATGAGAGCCTCGAACAATACCAAAACATCAAATTAGGAGCAAGACAAGTTTTCAAGTAAATTTCCATATTTTAGGTTAGGAGTTTGATCATGGCCCGATCGTCTAGGCCGTCTCACCCAAAGACATCAACCACAATCACAATCATTATCTCAGTCTCAATAATTGTTTAAATCATAATCTCAAGCACAATCACCACTATGTGTGCGGCATGGCGTCCGATCATGACCCAACCGACTAGGCCGTCTTACCACAGTGCCGTATGGATCAACATCACCCTTTTATAGCAATCATCTCGTCCCAATAAAGGGGTACAATCACAATTCACTCCTACACCGGCACGTGTAGTTTCGGGGTTAGTTTATTTCAACCTACCCTTCCTCGGTGACTAACTATACTCTCTGGGTGTTTAATTATTTAAAGGATTGACAACTCATTTCATTATCGTTTGTATATCAGTCATTTCATTTGCGCCAATGGCCATAACACAATGTCACTCTTGGCACATTGGACGTATTTTATATTTCATGTTCATCTCTTTCACTTTCAAACATCATCACGGATCATCAACAACAAAGCATTTCTATTCAAGACTTTATGTCCACATATGAGAAAATAAGAATGTTAAGCACATTGAGATTTCTTACACAATTTGGCATAATAGCTTTCATTTGAATCACAACTTGAAGTTATAACATTTAGATATGCAACCCATGCTTCGAACACATTTTCAAATAGAACATAACATAACAAGAACATTGGAATACATATTGAACATATATCTTTTGACACAAGGTTTATTCAGAATAATGAATTTATAATGAACAACTCGGCACTTACACAGATATTGTGGGGTTCAATTCTAAGAGAGAAGTTTAGCCAACATACCTCGCCATTAGCTTTTCTTAAATTACTACAATGTTCTAGAAATCTTAGCCACTTCAAGCTATTTAGAGATATAGAAAATTTGAACACAAATTAGGAAGGTGTTCATAATTTCAGCTCATTTGAGCATTTTTCATACACTAGGTGTGCATTAAGGTTTCAAGCTCCTGCTATGGTGGATTCCTTCATTCCACTACCCAGAGTCTATCCAATTTACCTCAACAATCTGCCCCCAAACCTTGATACTACATGCATGCATAATGGAGAACTCCCACACCCAAGAATGGCTTTTCTCATTACCTATTTTCAGTTAAATCCCGAAATTGAGGGCTAGGGAGTATAATCTTACCTATAGGATGAAAGCCTAGTGAGGTTTTCCTCGCAAATTCTCCAAGCCTTGAGCAAGAATGGAGAAACAATGAGTTTAGAAACCCCCTTTCACTCTAGAGCACTTCCTCACTCTCAAAATATAAGATTTTTACCTTATAAATGGTCTTCAACAACTACATATCGAAATAGGGTCGGGTTAAAAAATTAGACAAATGAAGCACCGATGCAGATCTGCGGTCACATATGCGATCGCATAACACTTCTGCAGTCTGCAAAATGGATCGCATAATGGCCCTCCGGAACTAGGCATTTGTGCCTTTCTTTGCAACCGGTCTGCGATCCATAGACCAAATCTGCAGTCGCATAATGCGTCGCATAACTCCCCTCCAGAAATTTTTATGTTGGATCTGTGATAGATTGTGCGACCCGCGAAATGATTATGCGGCCGCATAATGGTCCTAAAATTAGCTCAAGTTTCTGCTTCATTCCGCGGCAGATCTGCAGCCTGCAGAGTGATTCTGCGGTCATATTGTGGACTGCAGAAACATCCTACTCTGCCAAAAATTTTCTTCAAACTCCCAACGCACTGTTCAACCAAAAAGGTCTGTACCGCTGCAAGCAAGCTCGCCATGAAGAATCTCTACAATCAACATTACATTAGCCTATCTCGGCACCGCGAAACCCTGGGTTTTAAGTAAAATTTAGCAGGGCCTTACAAATCCCCTCTCCAAATCACCCCCTACCAAGTCTAGGGGTAAAACATTAGAGCATGAGAGATAAAATCCCGACTTTCAGCCTTTACGTTTAGTTGTAGTTATTGCAATTGCGTACTCTTGCAATTGCGGCACTGAAGGCCTGGGAAGCTCTTCGCAAATGTGAAGACGGGTTCGCAAATGCGAACCCTGCTGCCCTCGCAATTGCGACAAGGACCATCACAAATGAGAACCTAAGCTAGCCTAGAAATCCTTCGCAAACGCGACCAAGGAATCGCATTTGCAATACCTGAAGGTTCCCTACTATGGTCGCAAATGCAACCCTATTGTTTGCAATTGCGACACCAGAGGGCACCAGACACCAGACTTGCCAATTTTAGATCAAAACACTCAGGATTATGTCTGAATCTCATTCGAGACCTCGGGGCTCCAAACCAAACATCCACACAAGTCGAATAACATAATACGAACTTGCTCGCGCGATCAAAACATCAATATAACATCTAAAATTACCAATTGAACTCTAAAACGCATGAATTTCAAAGAAACTTTCAAAAACTTCTAGAATTATAACTAACTGTCTGAATCCTATCAAATAAACTCCAAACGACAACTAATTTTGTAGACAAGTTCTAAATACCATAACAGACTTATTCTAAGTCCTAAAATCAAATTTCGAGCTCGATAGCTAAAAGTCAACTTACAGTCAAACCTTTCAACTTCAAATTGACAAATTTGGGCAAATCAATACATATCAACCTACGGGCTTCCAAAATCAATTCTGAGCATACGCCTAAGTTGGAAATCATGACATGAAGTTATCGGAACCATAAAATCACAGTTCCGGGGTTGTTTTCACAAAAGTCAAAGTTTGGTCAGCATTTTTTTAATTTAAACTTCTATGTCAAGAATAAAGGGTCCGAATAAACCCGAAAGATTCATGGAATGAAACAAACCAACCCCAAAAGTCATAAAACCGTAAACACATATGCGTGAAGCATAAAAAGAGGTAGCGGGGCGCAATTACGCAAAACAACCGATTGGGTCGTTACAGAAATGCCATAACATAGCCAAAACTGGAATACGATATTCCTAAATCCAAAAACTCGATAATACTGAGTCATAAGCTCTACAAGGATTAGGTAACAAGTCTCAAAGTGTACATCACTATCAGGAATACATAAGCGGTAACAAGAAAGTAAAGAGGGTGATTCTGAGGCTTGCGAGAGGAACAACAAGGATACCTTGAAGTCTCCAACGTCTCTTGCTCAACTCTATAATGACCGCCACGATCTGAGGTACCTGAATTTTCATAAAGGATGTGCATAAGCGTAGTATGAGCACAGCACAGTTGGTACCCAGTAAGTATCAAGACTAACCTCGGTGGAGTACTGACGAGGTTCAAGTCAAGACACTCACTAGTCAAATAATCAGTGCAAGATAATTAAAGAAAGCCGACCATAGAAAGCATAATAAAATAGATGTCAACAACCTCGAAGAGAAAATAACATCAACATTGTAGAATAACTCCTCCATACCAACCAATTATTAAACATGAGTGGGACATGTTATATCAAATCAAATTAACTAATAACTCATGAAAATTACACGGTAGAAACATTTAATAGAACAAGAATGTGACCAAAGCATCAATTCCCATTCCAACACATGAATAATAACAAGGGGACTCCCCGAAATATTACATAACATCATCAACAAGCCACACTTATGTCACCTCATGAGCAACACAATGAAATATTCCCCTTCTATTGTATCACGCGCATAAGCCACCCTTATCCCCTTATGTTGTTGCATGCGCATCTCATCGCCCTTATACTCCACACAATAACAATCAAAGAACACATCATATCCAAATGTGCCGTAATATCAGAAAACAACAAGATTCGAGGTCACCTAAAAACTACGCTCAAAGCTCAATAACGATGTGCATAAGAACATGACAATAATATAAGAGTGCGGGGAATATCTAACAATAAAGCATGTTCATATAGAAAACAACGCCAATTAAAGGAATATTTTTAGCCTACAATCTAATCTGGTAATAAACCACACATACGCTCGTGTATACACTCGTCACCATGTGTACACGTCGTTTCACATAACATGAATATTGCAAATAGGGCCAGGTCATAAGGGGTAATTGTTCCACATAAAGTTAGGCAAGATACTTACCTCAAATAGCCCCAATCAATACTCTAAAAATACTTTTTCTTTAAAATTCACCTCCACTCGGCTCAAATCTAGCAAAAAAATGACATAATAATAGCAAACAATGCAAGAGAATTCAATTTCAATTAATAATTTTGAGATCTCTATACATTTCCCAAAACATCAACGAAAGTCAATCCCGGGCTTGACCGGTCAAAACCTAAGTCGAGGGGTAGATCACGACTACTCATAATCCCACGTGTCCAAATATATGATAGATTTTTAAATCCGAGTCGAAACCGACTCTCAAAATTTTGTTTTTTAAAACATAGTAAACAATCCCCAAACATTCCCTTCAAATATCTTGATTTCGATGTTAAAATTAATAATAATCATGTTATTATATCAAAATTGAGTCAAAATCACTTACCCAATAGCTTTGTGTGAAACTCCCCTCCCAAAATCGCCTCCCACCGAGTCTAGGGCTCAAAACTACAATAAAATGAGACTAAGTCCTGAAATCCCACCTTTATGTTCAGCTACAAAAGTCATATTTACGACTTACATCGCAAATGCGACCAAATGATGCGATGCTGATATGAACAGGGAATGTGTAAAAGCGACATAGACTTCGCATTTGCAAAGTAAGCCCATTATGCAAAAATGACCAAGTGGTCATAAAAGGCCAGAACTCCCCTTTCAATTGCAATCAAGGCGTCGCATTTGCGATGAATGACACCCCCTGCCCACTACGCAATTGCGATATGTTCTTCGCAATTGCGAATTGGTGTTCCCATTTGCGAGAACTGCAGCACCAACAATCATTAAATCAATCCAAAACACTCTAAAACACATCTAAAACTCACCTGAGCCCCGGGGGCTCAACATCAAACATCCACAGAAGTCTAAAATCATAATGAAACTCAAGAGTTTATAAAATCACAACCAAGCGTTTGATTCCTACCAAACTAACTCGGAATGACACCAAACTTTGCACACAAGTTCCAAATGACAAAATAGACCTATTCCGGATACCGAAACCAAAGTTCGAACCTGATTGCCATAAAGTCAACCCATCCTCAAACTTAGGAAAATTCTAAACCTTCAAATTGTTAACTTTCGACAAAAAGAGCCAATTCAACCAAGGAACATCCGAATTCAACTTTGGGGATACGCCTAAGTCAAAAATCACCATACAAACCTATTGTTTTGTTCCATGAAAATACCCTTCTGGGGTCATTTTCACAAAAGACAAACTTGGTCAACATTTAAACCTAAGTTTCATGACAAGGAACCAAGTGTTCTAACTTAATTCAAAAGCTCCCCGAAACCGAACGAATCATCCTTGCAAGTCACATAACCATAAATACACATACGAAAAACTTCAAAAGTGAAACTGGAGCTCAAATACACATAACGACCTTGTCGGGTCTTTACATTCTTCCCCTCTTAAACAAATACTCATCCTCAAACGAGTATAGAGACATACCTGAAGGGCCAAAAAGTGAGAATATCGGCTCCACGTATCAAGCTCGATCTCCCAAGTTGCATCATTGACCGATTAACCTCTCCACTAAACCTTCACTAATGCAATGCTCTTCGACCTCAACTTCTAAACCTGCCAGTCCAAGATAGCTATCGGCTCCTTAAAATAAGTCAAATCCTTGTCCAATTGCACAGAGATGAAACCTAACACATGTGACGGATCACCATTATACTGAGTGACAAAGCAAGTCTGCAGGCCACCTCACCTACTCTCTCAAGAATCTCAAAAGGGCCAATATACCGAGGGCCCAACTTGCCCTTCTTCCCAAATCTCATCTCACCCTTCATGGGTGAAACTCTAAGTAGAACCCTCTCACCCACCATGAATTCCACATTACGAGCCTCTTGTTACTATAACTCTTCTGCCTGGACTGCACTGTATGAAGCTGCTCCTAAATCAACTTCACCTTCTGCTTGCACTACACTGTCGTTGCAAGTGAACTCTACTAGCGGTAGAAATTGATCCCACTGACCCCCGAAGTTGATGAAATTGGCTCATAACATGTCCTCCAAGATTTGAATAGTGCATTCGGATTGCCCGTCCATCTGGGAATGAAATGGAATACTCCGCTCGACTTTTGTGCCCAGCTCATGTTGCACGACTCTCCAAAAATAAGATGTGAACTGCTTGCCTCGATCTGAGATGATAGACACCGGCACACCATGAAGGTGAAATCTCACAAAGATAAATCCGAGCCAGCTGCTCTAAAGAGTAGGTAATCATGATTGGAATAAAGTGTGCACACTTGGTCAGTCTATCTACAATGACCCACGCATCGTTGAATCTCCTCAATGTTCATGGCAACCAAACCACAAAATCCATGGTGATGGACTCCCACCTACACTGTGGAATATCTAGCCTCTGATGCAAACTACTAGGCCTCTAATGCTCATATTTAATTTGTGGATAATTCAAACACCATGCCACACACTCAATAATATCTTTCTCTATTCTTCTCCACCAATAGTTCTGCTTCAAATCATGGTATATCTTTGCAGCGCCCAGATGATTGGAATACCACGAAATGTGGGCCTCCTCAAGAATCAGCTCTCGCAACCTATCCATATTGGGCACACAGACCTGACCCTGAAGTCTCAATACCCCATTCTAACAATAGTCACCTTCTTGGCATCACCATGCCGCACCTTGTACTTGAGGACAAGCAAGTGGAGATCATCATACTGATGCACCTTGATGCGATCAAACAATGATGACCGTGATACAACGCAAGCAAGAAATCGGCTATGCTCCGAAACATCCAACCTCACAAACCTATTGGCTAAATCTTGAACATCCAAAGATAAGGGTCTCTCCCCATTTGGGATAAAATCAAGACTCCCCATGCTCTCAGCCTGCCAACTCAAAGCGTCGGCCATATTAGTTTTCTCGGGATGATAAAGAACGGTGATATGATATTTCTTTTTAGCTTTAACTACCTATGTTGCCTCAAGTTCAGATCCTTTTATTTGAACAAGTGTTGAAGACTTGTGTGATCCCTGGACACCTCACTTGACACGCCGTAAAGATAGTGCCTCTAAATCATGAGTGCATGAACAATGACTGCTAACTCCAAATCGTGCACTAGGTAGTTCTTCTCATGGGTCTTCAACTAATGTGAAGCATATGCAATCACTCTACCCTCCAGCATCAACACACCTAATGCCAATACTTGAAGCATAACAATAGATTGTATATGAACCCGATGCAAAAGGCAAAACCAGAACTGGAGTTGTAGTCAAGGTAGTCTTGAGCTTCTGAAATCTCTCCTCACACTCATAAGAACACCTGAATGAGGCACCCTTCTAAGTCAATCTAGTCAAAGGAGCATTGCAATAGACGAGAAACCCTCCATGAAATGGCTATAATATCCAGCGAAGTGTAGAAAATTCCAGATCTCCGTAGCGATAGGAGGCCCAGGCCAACTCTGAACTACCTCAATCTTCTTTGCGTCCACCTTAAGCCCCACACTGGACACCACGTGGCCGAAGAATGCCACCAAGTCTATCCAAAACTCGCACTTGGAGAATTTAGCATATAGCTTTTTCTCCCTCAAAGTCTGGAGCATGATCCATAAGTGTTGCTTATGCTCCTCTCGGTTGCAAGAATACAACAATATATGTCAATAAACACAATGACAAAAGAATCTAGATACAACTGAAACACGTTGTTGATCAAGTATATGAAAAATACTGGGGCATTGGTCATCTCAAAAGACATCACCAAAAACTCATAGTGACCATAGCGGGTCCCGAAAGCTGTCTTCGGAATGTCTGAAGCCTGGATCTTCAAGTGATGGTACCTCGATCTCAAGTCAATCTTCTAGAATACCCTACATCAATACATGGTAGTGGGTATTTGTTCTTGATATTAACCTAGTTCAACTACCTGTAGTCAATGCCTATTCTCATATCTTTACAAATAGAAATGGGGCACCCCAAAGTGAACCACTCGGCCTAATAGAAGCCCTTATCAAGCAACTCCTGAAATTGTTCCTTTAAATTGTTTAACTCTACCGGTGCCATGCGATATGGTGGAATGGAGATGGGTTGAGTGCCCGACACCAAATCAATACCAAAATCAATATCCCTAAAGGGTGGCATGCCCAGTAGGAATGACGGAAACACATCCAGAAACTCTCTCACTATTGGAACTAACTCTACGGTAAGAAAATTAGTGCTAACTTCCTGCACAAAGGCTAAGTATGCCAAACACCCCTTCTCAACCATCTGTGGTGCCTTTAGAAAAGACACCACCCTACTAGGAACATAACCCAATGAACCTCTCCATTCTAACCTCGATAATCCCAGCATAACCAATGTCACGGTCTTAGCATGGCAATCAAGAATTACATGATATAGTGATAACCAATCCATGCCCAAAATCATATTAAAATCCACCATATTGAGTAACAGGAGGTCAACCCTAGTCTCATAGCCCCCAATAGTGAAAAAAAATAACAAATGACACGCTAATAGAATCCCCAACAGGTGCAAACACATACGAGTAAGTAGAGCCCGGATAATATAAAATTGATGCATCACTATGATAGACCGAAACAACATATGCGTTGATAGCATCTAATGCATCTACCTTAGTCCTACCAAAAAAAGCATAACAACGAGCATGGTCTCCCCCTCTAGGATGTCCTCTACCTGCCTGTCCTCCACCCTACCTGGTTGTGCAAGTAGAGTATCAACTAGAGCAGAAACCATGGCCTGAGTACCCTCTGGAGATCCACCCCTCCGAAGTCTGGGACTATCCCTCACAATATTTCTGTATAAACACACTCAAAACAACCTCTCTGTGGGGGTGGCTACTAGTATTGTGTCTGCCCCAGACGACTAGAATAACCGTTGAAGGAAGCCCGGGTAGAAGGTGCACTGAAAGATAGATGTCCAATATAAGTATCCTGAGGTCCTTGACAAGCTAAAGCACTATGAATAACCTGAAGCGCGGACTAGACTGGTTGACTGATAAAGCCTCTGCAATGACATGCTGAAACTGCAAAGCATGTACCACCAAAACCTCCGAAATATCGATGCCTCTTGGCCTCCCTATCCCCTCTCTTCTATGCCCGGATACGCTCCAATATCCTAGCAATCTCTATAACTTGATGGAATGGAGTCTCAGTCTCCAACTCCCGTGCCATCAAATATTTGAGGCTATAATTAAGACCCTCAATAAATCTGCAGACTCTCTCTCTCTCTAACAGTTGAAACTAAAGTAGGTGTATGACGAGATAACTCAGTTAACCCCATAGCATACTCGGACACAGTCATACTCCCTTAGCACAATTTCTCTAACTCGGTGCATAACGCATCCCTGTGGGTCGGTAGAATAAACTCCCTAAAGAAGAGACTAGTGAGCTAGGACTAAGTAAGCAGTGATGCGCTAGCTGACCTACTCACCTCATAAGTCTGCCACAATCTATATGCCTGCGCCGTCAAATGGAAAGTAGTAAGGTCGACGACCCCGCTCAACTCCATGATGCCCATAGCACGCAAGATACAGTGATATTGGTCTAAGAAACCTTGTGCATCCTCATAAGGCCCATCGCTAAAATGAGGAGGATGATACTTCTAGAACCTCTTCTGCCCTTCAACTGACGCAATTGGCCCAATCTCGGGTTGAACCGCAATCACAAGCTGCACAAGTATAAGACTCGGAGCCTGATCAACATGAGCCCATTGATCTGGAGTGTCGGTGGCGAGAGTGTGAGCTCCTCCCACAGCCTAAGAAGTACTTAGTGCAACTAGGAAAAGCCCTACCTGAGCCAAAGTACCAAACATGCTCAAAACGTGTGCTAAAGTCTCACGAAGTCTAGGGGTAGCAACAAGTGCCTTGGGTACCTGCTCCCCAATCGGTGCTACTAATGGCTCCTCAGTCAGGACCCCTCGTTGCAGCACATGCGTTGCATCTGCCTCCACCTCTGCTTCGGCCTCTCGCAACACCGGTGCCGGGGGCAACATCATCAGTAACTGATGCTCGTGTTCTCACAATTTGTGAAAGAATAGAAAGACAAAGGCTCAAACTCTGAAAGCAATAAATCTACATGATAAGGAATGAAGGTTCAAACTCTGAAAGCAGCGATCTGCAAGATTCTACTAAACTTTCTTATCACTCATAGAACCTATGAACCTAGAGCTCTAATACCAATTTGTCACCATCCAAAATCCCACCATAAGGGTCGTGATGGCACCTAATTCCTAAGACTAGGTAAGCCTATCACAAGATTAGATCAAACAAAATATAATGACGTAAATATTAAATAAAAGCTAAGAAATGCTATAACATAGCCAAAAGGGGAATAAAACAGCCATAAATCCCAAAATCTGGTAATACTAAGTCATAAGCTCTACAAAAATTACATAACAAGTCTCAAAGTTTACATCACTGTCTGGAATACATAAACAGTAACAAGAAAGTAAAGAGGATGACTCCGAGGCCTGCGAGCGTAACAACATGGATACCTTGAAGTCTCCAACGGCTCTAGCTCAACTCTCTAATGACCAACACGATCTGAGGTACCTGAATCTACACAAAGAATGTGCAGAAGTGTAGTATGAGCACACCAGAGTAGGTACCTAGTAAGTATCAAGACTAATCTCTGTGGAGTATTGACGAGGTTCAAGTCAAGACACTGACTAGTAAAACAACCTGTTCAAGATAATAAAATTAAGCTGACAACTGAAAGCATAACAAAATAGATGTCAACAACCTCGAAGAGCCAATAAAATCAAGTTCAAGTAGAATAACTCCTCTATACCAACCAATTTTCAAACTAGAGTGGGACATGTGATAGCAAATCAAATCAACCCATAACTCATGAAAATTATACGGTAGAAACATTTAAGTGAACAAGAATGTGACCAGAACATCAATTCCCATTCCAACACATGAACAATAACAACGGGACACCCCGAATTACCATATAACATCATCAACAAGCCAACCTTATGTCGCCGCATGAGCACCACAATGAAATATTCCCATTATATTGCAACACTCGCATAAACCATCCTTATCTCGCCGCATGCACATCAATAAACACCACCCTTATGTAGCCGCATGTGCATCTCGCCACATTTATACTCCACACAATAATAATTAAACCACATATCATGTCCATATGTGCCACAATTTCCCAAAACAACAAGACCCGAGGTCACCTCAAAAATAGGCTCAAAGCTCAACAATGATGTGCACAAGAATGTGATAATAATATAAGAGTATGGGGAATATTCAACAATAAAACATGTTCATATATCACACAACCCCAATTCAATGCATATTAGTAGCCTAATGTTTAATCCAGTTACAAACCACACATACGCCCGTGTAACACTCGTTACCTCGTGTACAAGTCGTTTCACATAACACGAACTTTGCAAATTAGGCCAAGTCCTAAGAGGTAATTCCCCCACACAAAGTTAGGCAATATACTTACTTCAAATAGCCCCAATCAATACTCTAATATATGTTTTACTTTAAAATTCACCTCCGCTCGGCTTAAATCTAGCCAAAAATGAATTAATAATATCAAACAATGCAAGAGAGATCAATTTCAATTAATAAAGTTGAGATCTTTTTACATTTCCCAAAAAGACAACAAAAGTTAACTCTAGGTTAGCTTGGTCAAAACCCGAATGGATTAATAGATTTCCATTACCCATAACCCACGCGTCCAAATATGTGATTTGTTTTCAAATCCGAGTCCAAATCGACTCTCAAATCTCAAATTTTTATTTTTCAAAACACGATTAAAAATCCCATAAAATTGCTTTCAAATCTCTTGATTTTGATGTTAGAATTCATAAATAAACATGTTATAATATCAAAATTGAGTCAAAATCACTTACCCAATAGCTTTGTATGAAAATCTTCTCCTGAAATTGCCTCCCACCGAGTCTAGGGCTCAAATATTTGATACAATTAGACAAAATCTTGAAATCCCACCTTTATGTTCAGCTTCAGAAGTTGCATTTGTAATGTGGGGTTGGACAATGTGACCATTCGCAAATGCAACCAAATGATCGCAAACACGGTTCCTGATATGCCCAAGGAATGTTGCAAAAGGGACACAGACTTCACATTTGCGAAGTCAGCCCATGTCGTAAAAGCGACCTGCCCAACCCAGAACCCCCTTCGTAATTGCGATCAAGGCATCACATTTGCGATGCCTGACACCCCCTGCCCACTCCGCAACTGTAACATGCTCTTCGCAATATGCGATAATCAAAATTGTGAATGTTACATCCCATATTTTCGTATATTAAAGTTTCGTCGTAAGTTAATCGACGTAAGTTCGGGAATGAGATTATTTGAGATTATAAGTATTACTCTATTTCAAACAAGTGATAAGTAAATTCGTGAAGGTAAGAGGGTAAGCGAATCAAAGAAAATGAGTTTCGTCGAAGTTTGACAATTTGGGATAAAATACGGTCTAAGCTATAATACCCCATATTTATGAACTAGTGCTATACAAGGTACCACATAACCAAGATAGTAAGGTGTATAAAGTGTGTTAAAAGTGAGTAGTATTTTAAATAATTTGAGATAATTCGTAATTATGCGAATAATTGGGTAATTATTGATTTTAGTGGAAGATTAACTATTTGATTAAGGCTTTTGGGTAAGCCTTAACGTGGCAGCAAGACAAATGGGTAACAATGACTCTTCATTCATATGCTATGTGGCATATTTAGAATAATTGGTCGCTAAGTCATCCCAAAAGTGGGGCCCCACAAATCTCAAAAAATAAGAGATTGTTATATATCATTTAAGAGGGAAATCATGGGCTGCTACGAACGCATGACATTTTCAAAAGAATTCTTATGAAACCTTATAAGAGATCTAGGCTTGCTAACGGATGGCTTGCTACAGTAGCGTAAAATGCGATTCTAAAGAGAGCACGGTACAATCTTTCTCAAGAATATCATACGGATTTTTTTCTACTTCGATCCGCCGTTACGTGTTTCATCGCAAAAGACGTGTATTAGAAGAATTGTCAAGAGAATCGGTCCAAGTATGTTAAGGCTATCCTTTCGTTCCTATTGGAATGATCCATATGATACAAACGAAACGAGCAAATGCACAAATTTCATAAATAACTCTATTCATAGAAATGCTAGAGATGCTTATGTTCTTGATTCCCCATGTGTCCTATTATTCTATCATATGTTCATAGGTCTCAAAAAATACGTAAGTTGATAAAGTTTATTTCATGATATTAATCAGAGGTATAATGGTCTTATACGTTTCGAGAGATTTTATTAACGTATTTCATTCATTTATACATATACATTAACCCATGACCAGATGGCGTTATATACGTGTATATTATATGTATATGGGATATGGGAAAAGGTTACGGTATTATATACGCACCACCACTTGATCAGCTGGTATACGTTGATGATTTGTCTACATTGGCCAAGATGATATGATGGGATGCCCTCAGAGGCTTGATGATGTTTTGAACGCATATACCTATGCATGGTATGACATTTATACGAATATGCATGGCATTATAGATATGAAATAATTCACAGAGCTATTCAGACTTACATGTCGAGTACTTTACTCCAGGTTTCTCTCATGTCTATTATTTACTGATTTTCATTCCTTACATACTCAGTACGTTATTTGTACTGATGTCCCTTTTGCCTGAGGACATTGCGTTTCATGCCCGCAGGTCCCGATAGACAGGTTGAGAGTCCTCCAAGTAGGCTATCAGCTCAGCGGAAGGTGTTGGTGCGCTCCATTTGCTCCGGAGTTTCTATTTGGTCAGTATGATTAGGACATGTATTGATTGGTATGGTGGGGCTCTGTCCCGACTTTTATGACAATTATGTATTCTTAAAGGTTTGAAGACATATGTCATGTACGTAAAGGATTGTATGGCCTTATCGGCCTATGTTTAGTGCACGGGTGATCATTTTGTTCTTATAGGCCCGTATGTCTTATGTATAAGTTGGTATTACATGTTTTATTTTAGTTATCCTACGGCAGTTGTTCCGTCTGATTTACCTATGATAGCATTATACAAAAAGATACGTTATGTTGGTACTCGGTTGAGTAAGGTACCGGGTGCCAGTCGCGGCCCATCGGTTTGGGTCGTGACAAAAGTGGTATCTGAGCAGTTCTGTCCTTGGGAGTCTAAAAGCCGTGTCTAGTAGAGTCTTGTTTATATGTGTGTTGTGCACCACACTTATAAGCAGGAGGCAACATGGCATTTAGGACGGTCACTCTTTCTTTTTAATCTAGATCGTGTGGTAGACCACAGTTGTAAGAATTTAAACTCCTAAATTCTATTTTATTTGTAATAAGATGATACCTACTTCCAAAATACAGTTGGTAAGAGATTGAATATGGTTGTGGAAGAGTTGGATCAGAGGAACTCGATTTTGCATCATGCTTATGATGAATTAATGTGAGGTCTTCAGCAGAACGTGTATGTACTAAGGCATTTAAGCTTCGTGATAAGGAGCCTTAAGGTAAGAATATTTATCCCCCCATATGGTGAAAGGCAACGAGAGAATCAGAAAGTACAAGTTTCATCAAGTAAAAGAAGCAAGGTGAAGAAGGGTACGAGGTACACAGTTAATGAAGATTAACATTATTTACAATTCAAGCAGATAAATATAAGCATTTTGAGTTACCTTCAATTGTAACAGGGGTATATATAATCAGTCACACCCATCTCTGTTATGCTCCATGGGATCCAACAGATATAGTTTAAGAGAAGGACGGGACATCAGGATCCATTTGGGTTTAAAATAACCCAAAATGTTGGATGGATTGTTAGCGTTAGCTGACATTTTTGAAGGATATTACAAACGTGGTAATAATTCTCCTTGTGAGACACCCAGATGGTGCATTCTATAATAGTACAGCTAGATATGAATACTAGAGTGTTCAAATATTTTTTTTACAAATACAGGTACTCGAATCCTGGAAGGGATCAATATTACCTTAGTATGGCTTCCGTCCCTAGTAGAGAAAGAATGTTAGGCAACCCGAAGAGCCAGTAGATGGAGCAAGTAGAGCTAAAAGCAAAAGAATGTCTTGTTCGAGTTTTCATAATAAAGTGATAGACAGAAATATTCGCAGGGAAATAAGAAGAGAGTTAAGGAAGCATTATGAGTAAGATGTGATACATGGATGACAACGGTAGATAAAAAATGGATGACAGTATTACAGAGTCTATAGTTAAGTGAAGGAAAATACGAGAGGTGACGGGCCTTGAGACCACAAAAGAGTATGGGCCATAGAATCATGTCCTCATTTCGAGAAATAAGTTTGTGACTCCAACGCGACTACCAGAAGGAAAGGTTAGACCCCAGAATAATAGAAATCGGTATGGGCTGGTGAGTAAGATAAACTAAACATGAATTAGGGATTGAGTGATTTGATAATGGTCGACGTCATGAGAATTTCATATTTCATTCCGGTGATAATAGAATGGACAACAGAAGAAGATTCATGAGAAATTCAGATAATGGTCATTCAGGAAGACGCTTCCCTAAAGAAAACAATGTGAGCAAAGTTAAGCTTAAGGGGCTGTATGTGCTAGTTACACTAGGTGTCTCCCTCGTGAGTAAGGAATTTTGTTATCCTTGGTACAGTAGGATTACTGCGAGGCGAGTAAGAGTCATCGATGATGTGAAAAGATGCTAAAGATGAAGAGGTAAAACATCTATACGTAGATCATCGTAGCACTAAATCTTAGTACTCCCCTAAAGGGAGGAATATGGTGTGATGTGGCATTAAGTCAGAATTAAGTGGTTCTAGTAACTATGGAATGGTAAAGGAAGAATGCGGTAAAAATGAAAAAGAAATGAGATTACACTTATTCAACTCCTACGTATATGCTACGATTCCAGAACATTATGCAAGTATGGCGTCAAGGAGAGGAAGTAAGGGTTCCTGCCCGAGATGTTATTGATAGATAAGGAGCCAGTGCGAGACGTAAGTTAAGACAAAGGAAATAACCCAAAAGCGATTACGCGGAATATTGATATGGGAATGGGCCAATGGATAGTTAGTAGCTGATGCAGGAAGAGCCTGGTTATGGCTAGACAAGAGGTTATAGACAAATCAGCAGATCGTGCAAGATAAATATAGTAAACCCCAAAATAGTAAATCCAGCCTTACAGTTATGACATTGTAATACTTGAGATATACTCAGATAGGAGTTGGGATGGTTAAAGGTACCTATGAGTATTACGGAAATAAAATAGAATGCCACTAGGAAGACAGACAAAATATCAGTTCAGAAGCAACCCACAAGCATAAGGGCGTGTTGGTAAGTAACTACGGATAATTATAAGCGAGGAAGGACATCAAAAATTCCGTCGAGTATACAATATAATAAGCTCGCAGCTTTACAAGAGTCAGAGGATCCTCCCTAAGTACTACAATGAAAGACTAGCGGAGGAAATAAGGAAGAAGGCTTCAACCTAAGTACAGTGAAGAGGAAATGGTCTTGTAACAATAGTCTTACTACAACATTGTATGCACTCCATAAGAAAGTGGCACCTACCATGGCTAATGAATGGGAAGTGAAAATCAAAAGTAATATTCAAGATCATATGAGTTGCACGAAAATTCCGGCATGCATGGGAACTACGATAAGATAAGTATGCACGCAACAAGGGGCAGAAAGACCAGGAAAGGTAATAGCTTACGTTTAAAGAAATCTGAGAAGTAATAAAAGGAATTATTCGATCAATGATCCAGAGTTAGTTACGTTATGAATACACTTAAGAGTTTGGATTATTATCCATGCAGCATATATGTTGACAATCATACAGCTGTAGAAGACTCCGGTATAAGTTAAAAGAAAGAATTGAGTCCAGGTCATAGACAAGGGATTGAATTGTTAGATGATGGTGTCACGGATATTCCATAGCATCTATGAAAGGCTAAAGTAATAACTAATACCATGAGCCGCAAATAGCTTAAGCCTACATAAATGTTAATCAGAGGAAAGAGGAAATTAAAGAGTTACATTAACTAAGTAAATCAGGAGCCTGATTATTTGACCCAGAAAATCATAGACCTCGTGATTGAGAATATTGCAGAATCACCCTTAATATCAGAGGTACAAGAGAGATAGTACAACATCCATATTCTATAATGGCTCTACGATAAAGCCAATTAGAAGAGTACCAGCCTTATAAGAAGTCAGTATGAAGCTCCCACCAGATTGTATATGCATCACAGGTGCAAGTATTATAGTAGAGCTTCAAGTTGTGGATGTGAATTATATCTATGTTAAAGCGAGGTCATGAAAGATATAGAAGATGTGATGCGAGATTTTAAGGTAAGTAAGGTAAAGGTGAACAACGTACGAGATACTCAAATGCAGAAGGTTGTGAATAATCCATACTGCAGATAGAAGGTTAGAAGCACTGGGATTTAGTATCCAGGAATGGTAGTGGTGTCGTCAGTGGCATATCTTCCAGCCTATGGTTTCTAGGTATCGAGAGGCCTAGTTAAGAGAGTAAAGAAGAGTTAGTGACGATGTGATGTCTCGCTTGACGTCCCAGAATAACATAAGGAAGTCTATGGTGCAAGCAAGTTGAAGGAAGATTTCAAGTAGTATAAATAGATATGTGTAGGTCGCAAGCTAAAGTATGGTGGAGCGATAAGGTTTTAGGAAGACAGGATTAAGGATAAGAAAAGGTAAGTGAGAAGGTGACGAGAATGGATAAGTTCTCGAGATTAAGCCCATGAAAACAAGAGAGCTGATGGGTTCTTTAAGTTATAGAAAGCTTAGTATAGCCTGAATGAACTCAAAGGAGTCTAAGACTAATAGCATTTAGAAGAGATAGAATGCTGCCCTGGTAGTACAATGAGGGTGTAATTCATGAATTGTATGTGAAAAAAATACCTACGTAAGGTTAATCACATTGGGATGCTATACAATACGGTTATTGAAGTACAGTATCACCCCTAAGTGGATTAGGAAAATCACTTCAAATATTCCTCGATGCAACTTAAATCATAGTGGCAAGGTATTACGTAAGAAGTTTCAAGTTATTAGTGGTAGATTGTATATCGATATTGAGGTGAATCAACAATGGATGGATAAAAGTTACAAATTATGAGATGAGAATAGGACATCACTCTTGAGATGAACAGTGATGAAGAAGCATTAAAGGACTTAGATTTATACATGTAGGATAAGCAACGAAAGTAACCTGGAGTTTGGTAACAGACCTCAGTAACGATAAATCAAAGTAAGAGTTATGGTATAGTATGACCTACCTTGATGCGGTAAAGCCATACGGAAGGATAATCGGGTCTATGCAATAAGGTATAACAATATTCGTAAGTTCGACAAAGTACCGAGAGAAGAGCTTCAGTATACGTATAGATGCCCAGAGTGATATCTTATCAAGCTCTGTATATGTTTACACAGTGAGGCCTAGAGATTGGCTAAAAGCTAGAGGAAAAAAGAAAGAAGAGTCGCATAGGCACATTTACAAGGTCAGAATCGTACATGTTGCATGATAAAAGGTAACAACAGTTACGAGATTGAAAGGATTCCGACCACAAGTCATGGTGTAAGAAAGAGGCCTTAAGGGGAGAATGCCCTAGCCCTTGGAGTTATTCACAGAACAGTTACCTAGATGGAAAGAAGAGTATTAAAGTGTTCGAAAGAACTATAGGTTAGGATAATGATAAGTGCATCAGTTAACATTCGAGGATGAATGTTCCAGGGGGTGATTTTATATCCCGCATTTACGTATGTTAAAGTTTCGTCGTAAGTGAATCGACGTAAGTTCGGGAATCAGATTATTTGAGATTATAAGTATTACGCTATTTCAAACAAGTGATAAGTAAATTCGTAAAGGTGAGAGGGTAAGCGAATCAAAGAAAATGAATTTCGTTGAAGTTTGATAATTTGGGATAAAACACGGTCCAAGCTATAATACCGCATATTTATGGACTAGTGCCAAAAAAGGTACCCTATAACCAGGATAGTAAGGTGTATAAAGTGTGTTAAAAGTGAGTAGTATTTTAAATAATTTGAGATTCTTCTTAATTATGTGGATAGTTGGGTAATTATTAATTTTAGTGGAATATTAACTATTTAATTAAGGCTTTTTGGATAAGCCTTAACGTGGCAGCAAGACAAATGGGTAACAATGACTCTTCACTCATACGCTATGTGGCATATTTAGAAGAATTGGTGGCTAAGTCATCACAAAGGAATTCTTATGAACCCTTATAAGAGAGCTAGGCTTGCTAACGGATGGCTTGCTACAGTAGTGTAAAATGCGATTCTAAAGAAAGCACGGTATAATCTTTCTCAAGAATATCATATGAATTTTTCTCTACTTTGATCTGCCGTTACGTGTTTCGTCGTAAAAGACGTGTGTTAGAAAAATCGCCAAGAGAATCAGTCCAGGTATGTTAAGGCTATCCTTTCTTTCCTTTTGGTATGATCCATATGATACAAACGAAACGAGCAAATGCACAAATTCCATAAATAACTCTATTTATAGAAATGCTAGAGATGCTTATGTTCTTGATTCCCCATGTGTCCTATTATTCTATCATATGTTCATGGGTCTCAGAAAATACGTAAGTTGATAAAGTTTATTTTATGACATTAATCAGAGGTATAATGGTCTTATGACGTTCCGAGGGATTTTATTAACGTATTTCATATGCATTTCATTCATTTATGCATGTACATTGACCCATGACCCGATGGCATTATATACACGTATATTATATGTATATGGGATATGGGAAAAAGTTACAGCGTTCTATACGCACCACCACCTGATCAGCTGGTATACGTTGATGATTTGCCCACAGTGGCCGAGATGATATGATGGGATGGCCTCAGAGGCTTGATGATGTTATGAACGCATATACCTATGCATGGTATGATATTTATACGCATATGCATGGCATTATAAATTTGAAATAATTCACAGAGCTATTCAGACTTACATGTCAAGTCCTTTACTCCATGTTTCTCTCATGTCTATTATTTACTGATTTCCATTCCTTACATACTCGGTACGTTATTTGTACTGACGTCCCTTTTGCCTGGGGATGCTGTATTTCATGCCCGCAGGTCCCTATAGACAGGTTGAGAGTCCTCCAAGTAGGCTATCAGCTTAACGGGAGGTGTTGGTGCGCTCCATTTGCTCCGGAGTTGCTATTTGGTCAGTATGATTAGGACATGTATTGATTAGTATGGCGGGGCTCTGTCCCGAACTTTATGACAATTATATATTCTTAGAGGCTTGTAGACATATGTCATGTACGTAAAAGATTGTATGGCCTTGGCAGCCTATGTTTAGTGCACGGGTGATCATTTTGGTCTTATAGGCCCGTATGTCTTATGTATAAGTTGGTATTACATGTTTTATTCTAGTGATCCTATGATAGCCTTTTCATCTCATTTACCTATGATAGCATGATAAGAAAAGATACATTATGTTTGTACTCAGTTGAGTAATGTACCGGGTGCCCGTCGCAGCCCATCGGTTTGGGTCGTGACAGTGAACTGGTGCTCCCATTCACGAGAACTGCAACACCATCACACCAGCAATCACTGAATAAATCCAAAATACTCCGAAACGCATCCAAAACTCACCCGAGTCCCCGGGGCTCCACACCAAATATCCACACAAGTTTAATAACATCACACAAACTCACTTGCAAGCTCAAAATACCAAAAATAAACACCCGGAACCATGAATCGAACACCAAAATGCATAGAAATCACAATGAAACTCAAGAACTTGTAAAATCACAACCAATGGTCTGATTCCTACGAAACCAACTCGAAGTGACACTAAACATTGAACTCAAGTTAAAAATGATGAAATAAACCTATTCCAAATCCCAAAACCAAAATCCAAACTCGATTGCCACAAATTCAACCCATGATCAAACTTAATAAAATTCTAAATATTCAAATTGCCAACTTTCGGCAAATAGAGCCAATTCAACCTAGGAACCTCCGAATTCAATTCGGAGCATATGCCTCAGTCCAAAATCACCATATGAACGTATTAGAACCATCAAAATACCGTTGCCCTATCATTTTCTCAAAAGTCAAACTAGGTTAATATTTCTAACCTAAGCTTCTAAACTAGGAACCGTCATGACCGAAAACCCAACCAGTCGTAATGGCGCCTTACACACTTGCTAGGCAAGCCAGACATAACAATAAATAACCAAAATAGTAGAATTTATAGAAGTAACATAATTTTAAAGCCTTAATAACATGATAATTCCCCCAAAACTGGTAAATACGTAGTCATGAGCTCTAATACGGGAATACAACTCTAATACAACAGTACATAAGAAACGTGACGTCAAGGCTGCGGTCGAGAATGCAGTTATACCTCGTCTCTCAATGATCAACTCTGCTACAAGACTCAGCTACTGATGACGGGGTCCGACACCTAGATCTGCACAATTAAGTGCAGATTGTAGCATGAGTACAATCCACCTAATGTACTTAGAAAGTATCATAACAAAACACGGCGAGGTAAAAGAAACAAGAATTAAAAATGATACTTGCTATAACATGTGTAGTTTCATAAACTCAACAGTACAGAACAATAATGTGATCAAGTCATACAACATAGAAATGAACCTTCTATGTGTGAACAATTATTCAAGTTCTATGCACAGTCAATGTTATGGCATATAAAGATGATATGCAATTAACTCAAAAATTAACCACGGAAACTGCAAGTAAAAATAAAATGTAAAATCCAAGGCAAACACTTGCCAGATTTTTCTCAATAATGCCATATCCGTACTAAACGACTTATCAGTTTCCTCAAATCCGCGTGTAAACAATCAAGAGAGAAACATGAGAGGGTGACCCTAGGAGGATGAATCCATATTCACACAATGCACGGACAACTCACGTCCTAACAATATCAACTATACGGACAACTCATGTGCTGCACGGACAATATACATGCAAATAATATTAAAATCGGGATCGGCCTGGCATGCTCACAGCTACTAGCCCAGATCATAATCACAAAAAAGCAAATATACGAGAATACATCTACCTGAACAATAATTATAAAGTTTCATACTCCCGAACTGGAATAAATAACATGCTATAGCGTAGGTTTGTGCAATATGTGCTATCACAGCTAGAATGGACAATTTCATCATGAAATAGCAATTTATCGATTCAATCGGGAGAATAACCTCAACAAATCTCAAATGTGGTATAAATAACTCACAAAGGGGTACAAATACGATAAACATCATAGCTTGAATCTTAGCAGACAATTCAAGAGATATCATAGCCTAAGCACTAACCAGAGTGTGAAATTAGTACCCTAGTGCACGCATATGGGCTCAACCCCACTCATATGTGCCATTCATAGCACGTAGCTATCACAAATGATTCACGCAACTATTTTCTCAACCAAGTTTAGGTAAGATACTTACCTCAAGCAAGCTAAATCACTCCTCTAACAAGCCCTTCCACTCGTATCAATATCCGAACGGCTCGAATATAGACAAAATAAATTAATACCATCAAAAATAGTCATAGGAAATAATTCTGAATGAGAAAGCTAAAGTCTTAAATCAAATATGCAAAGTCAACCCAAAAGGTCAATCGTGGGCCCGTACCCCAAAACCCGATAAAATTCACAAATTTCGTACACACATTCAATTACGAGTCCAACCACATTGATTTCACGCAATTCCATCCACAAATCGACCCTCTAATCCTCACATCTCACACTCCAATGACATAGCTCAAAAATCCCCAAATCCCACCTTAGGTTCATGAAAATGTGGTGTAAAAATCAATGGGTAACCAATATCTAGCACGAAGAGTGAGTAAAAGTTATTACCTCTTCAATTATGGTGAAAAGCACTCCAAATATCTCCCTTAGCCGAGCTCCACAACTCCCAAAATCAGAAAAACAATGAAACCCTTCGATATAAAATTTGCGGTCTAAGGAAGCGCTCCTGGGACGTCGCATTTGCGGAAATTCCTTTGCAGATGTGGAAATCACTGATGAGCGCCCACTAACTCCGCACTTGTCCGCTTCTGCGGGCTCCTAGCCGCTTCTACGGATCTACGCGGAGTCCTACGCACCTGTGCTTGCAAACTTGTGCCCAGCCATCCTCATCTGTGGATTCCCTCAACAGCCTCCCTTTTTACTTCTGCGGTTCTCGCACACACGACCAATACATTGCAAGTGCAAATGCACCAGGCTTCAAAAACTTCAGCCGAACTCCTAGTCCAAAGATGGCCCGAACTCCATTCGAATCACACCCGAGACCCCATCCAAACATACCAATAAGTCCTAAAACACAATACGGGCTAACTAAAAGCCTCAAATCACATCAAACAACATCAAAATTATGAATCGCACCCAATTCAAGCCTAATGAAAGTAATGAACTTTCAACTTCTAAAACTAATGCCGATCCATATCAAATCAACTCCGAAAGACATCAAATTTTGCACTCTAGTCTCAAATGACACAACGGACCTACTCAAACTCCCGGAACCAAAATCCGAACCCGATATCAAAAAAGTCAACTCTCAGTCAAAGCTCTCAGCCTTCCAAACCTTTAACTTTCCAACTTTCTCCAACAAGGGTCAAACCAAGCTATGGGCCTCCAAATCAATATCTGGACATACGTCTAAGTCAAAAATCACCATACGAATCTATTAGAACCATCAAAACTCTATTCCGGAGACATGTACATAAAAGTTAAAATCCAGTCAACTCTTTTAATTTAAACTGCCAACCTTGGGACTAAGTGTCCAATACATCCCGAAACCATCCCAGAACCTATCCAACTACCCGGCAAGTCATATAACAACAAATGAACATAGGAGAAGCAATAAATAAGGGAACGGGGCTACAATACACAAAATGATCGGCCGAGTAGTTACATTCTCCCCCTCTTACACAATGTTCGTCTTCTAACGGGTCTAGAATCATACCTGGAGTCTCAAATAGGTGTGGGTAACTACTCTGCATCTCCCGCTTGGTCTCCCAAGTAGTCTCCTCGACCAGCTAACCTCGCCAATGAACATTCACTAATGATATATTCTTCAACCTCAATTTTCGAACCTACCGGTCCAAAATGGCCACTGGTTCCAAATCATAAGTCAAATCCCCATCCAGTTGTACCATGTTAAAGTCAAAAATATGTGACGAATCACCATAATACTTCCGGAGCATAGAAACAAGAAACACTAGGTAAAGACTAGGTGGCAATGCAAGTCTATAGGACCAATGTACCGAGGGGTCAACTTGCCCTTCTTCCCGAACCTTATCACACCCTTCATGGGCAAACCTTTGAGCAAAAGCCTCTCACCCACCATATAGGCAACATTATGAACCCTCATATAAGCATAACTCTTCTCTCTAGACTGTGTCGTACGGAGCTGCTCCAAGATCAACTTCACTTTCTCCAAGGCATCACTGACCAAATCAGTGCCCAACAACATAGCCTCCCGATGCTCAAACCAACCAACTGGAGAACGATATCTCGTCCTATATAAGGCCTCATAAGGAGCCATATGGACACTCGACTGGTAACTGTTGTTGTAGGCGATCTTTGCTAATAGAAGAAACTGATCTCATGAACCTCCAAAATCCATAACATAGGCACGTAACATGTCCTCCAAGATCTGAATGGTGCGCTCCGACTATCCGTCCATTTGGTGATGGAATGTTGTACTTAACTCCACCCGTGTTCCCAACTCTCACTGCACTGCTCTCAAAACTATGTTATGAATTACGTGCCTCGGTTAGAAATGATGGAAATGGGCATGCCATGTATGGGGATAATGTCACCACCGGAATGATGTGTGCAGACGTAGTCAATCGGTCACAATAACCTAAACTACGTCATATTTCATCAATGTCTGTGGTAAGCCTACCAAAAAATCCATAGTGATGCGCTCCTACTTCCACTCTCTATCTCCAATTTCTGAGTCAACCCTCTCGATTTCTGATGCTCATACTTCACCTTTTGACAATTCAAACACCAGGAGACATAAGAAATAATATCTTTCTTCATTCTCCGCCACCAATAGGGTTGTTTCAAGTCACGATACATCTACGTGATTCCTGGGTGAATGTAATAGTGCGAGCTGTGAGCCTCCTCAATGATCAGATCTCTCAACCCATCAACATTTGGAACACAAAACCGGCCTTGAAGCCACATAACACCATCATCACCAATCACAACCTCCTTAACACCACCCCTCTGCACCGTGTCCCTCAACACCAAGAAGTGAGAATCATCAAAATAACGAGCCATAGTACGCTTCAGCAATGATGATTGTGCCACAACACAAACAAGAACACGGCTAGGCTGCGAAACATCCAATCTCACAAACTGATTGGCCAAGGCCTGAACATCCATGGCTAGAGGCCTCTCTATTATCGGTAAATACGCCAAACTGCCCATACTCTCAGACTTCCTACATAATGCATCGGCCACCACATTGGCCTTTCCCGAATGATATAATATAATGATATCATAGTCATTAAGCAACTCTAACCATCTCCTCGACGCAAATTAAGGTCCTTCTACTTGAACAGATGTTGGAGACTCCGATGGTCAGTATAGACCTCACAATGAACACCGTATAGATAGTGCCTCAAAATCTTCAATGAGTGAACAATTGCTGCTAACTCTAAATCATGCACGAGAAAATTCTTCTCATGAAACTCCAATTGTGGAGACACGTAGGCAATTACCCTACCTTCCTGCATCAACACCGTGCTAAGACCAATACGTGATGCATCACAATACATAGAGTAAGAACCCAAACCTGTAGGCAACACCATCACTAGGCTATAGTCAGTGGAATATTGAGCTTTTGAAAGCTCTCCTCACACTCATCAGACAACCTGGATGGGGCACCCTTCTAGGTCAATCTAGTCAAAGATGTAGCAATGGACGAGAAACCCTCTACAAAACGACGAGAATAGCCTTCCAAATCCAAGAAGCTTCGAATCTCTGTAACTGAAGACGGACTAGGCCAACTCTGAGTTGCCTCAATATTCTTCGAATCCACCTTGATCCCCTCACTAGACCCCACGTGGCCCAAGAATGCCACCGAATCAAGCTAGAACTCACACTTGAAGAATTTAGCATATAGTTTCTTCTCCCTCTAGGTCTGAAGTACAATCCTCATATGTTGCTCATGGTCCTTCGGGATGTATGAGTACACCAACATGTCAGCAATGAACATATTGACAAAATAATCAATATACGGCTGGAATACATTGTTCATCGGGTGCATAAAGGCTTCTAGGGCATTGGTCAGCCTAAAAGACATCACAAGAAACTCATAGTGCCCATAGCGAGTTCTGAAAGCTGTTTTCACAATATCTAACTCCCAGATCTTCAGCTGATGATACTCCTCTCTCAAATAAATCTTCGAGAACACTCTAGCACCATCAAACTGATCAAACAAGTCATCAATATGTGGTAGTGGGTACTTGTCCTTAATTGTAACTGTGTTCAGCTGTCGGTAGTCAATACACATCCTCATAGTACCATCCTTCTTCTTCACAAATAGAACTGGTGCACCCTAAGATGACATACTGGACTTGATAATCCCTTATCAAGCAAATCCTGAAGTTGTTCCTTTAACTCCTTTAATTCCACTGGTCCCATGAGATATGGTGGAATAGAAATAGGATGATTGCCCGGCACCAAATCAGTACCAAAATCAATATCCATGTCGGTGGAATGCCTGGCGGGTATGTTGGAAATATATCTGGAAAGTCTCTCACTACTGGAACTGACTCAATTGTAGGAGTATCAGCACTAACATCCCTTACGAAGGCCAAATATGCCAGACATCCCTTCTCAACCATCTGTGAGCCTTCAAATATGAAATCACTCTACCAGGAACATATTCAGGGAACCTCTCCACTCTTACCACGACATCCCCAGCATCGCCAGCATAACGGTATTAGCATGACAATCAAGGATAGTGTGACATGGCGACAACCAATCCATGCCCAAAATCATGCCAAAATCAACCATGCTAAGAAGTAAATGATTAATTCTCATCTCGTAAACAGTCACCACACACGATCGATATACACAGTCCACAATAATGGAATCACCCACCATCATAGATACATGAATAGGAATAACTAAAGAATCACGAGGCATATCCAAAAAAACAAGCAAAGTATGATAACATATATGAGTATGTTGAACCAGGGTCAAATATTACTAAAGCATCCCTGTGGCAATACAAAAACAATACATGTGATCAAGACATCGGACGCAACTACGTCTGGCCTAGCACAAAATGCATTGCAAGAAGCGTGACTACCACCTAGTCGACCTCCCCCTCTAGGGCAACCTCAAAATGCCTAAGTCCCACCCCTAGCCGGTTGTGCGGGTAATGCAGTTGCTCGTGCTGAAATAATAGGCAGAGAGCTCTGCTGTGGAACCCTACTCAATTGTCTAGGGCAATCCCTTTGAGATGACTACAATCACCTCACTAAAAACAACCTTTCCTCTGACGGAGCTGTAGACCCTGATAATCTAAATAGCTACCCATGGAACCATGTATAGATAAAGTATGGTAAGAACTCTATACCGGCAATGCACTGAATGATGACTGAGTTGGGTGTGCACTATAGGAACTGTTGCTAACTGAAGAACCACGAGCAACATTGTGAGCTTCCTGAACGGGTCTAGAAGGATGACCTCTACTGTAAGAGGATAGGCCTCCAGATGAGGCACTATTGAAACAACCTAAACTACGAGGCATCTTGGCCTCCCGCTCCTCACACTCCAACATGTAATCCAGCTCTAAGCGTCTAGCAATCTCTACCACCTGGTCAAACCAAGCATCTGTCGCAACCTCTCGAGCCATACTGAAACATAAACCATAGTTAAGGTCATCAATGAACCTCCTAATCTTCTCCCTCTCAGTGGGAACAAACCATATTGCATGACGAGCAAAATCTGAAAACCTCATATCATACTGAGTCATTGTCATACCCTCCTAGTGTAGCTTCTCAAACTGCCTACGCAACTCCTCTTTGCGAGTCTGTAGGACAAACTTCTCTAAGAAGCGAACTAAGAACTCATGCCAAGTAAGTGGCGTTGCGTTGGCTGGCCTGCTCAACTCATAAGTCTTCCACCATCTGTAAGCTACCCCTGTCAGCTAAAAAGTAGTAAATGCAACCCAAGTGGTGTCTAAAATACCCGTTGTGCAAAGAATCCACTGAGACCTATCTAGAAATTCCTAAGCATCCTCTGACTCTACTCTACTGAACTCTGGAGGATTAAGCCTCCCAAATCGCTCTAACCTCTTCTGCTCCTCATCTAACATAAGTGGACCAACCTCGGCCCGAGCAGCAGCAATTGTCACGCCCCGACCATGGGGAGCGCGACTGGCACTCAACCAAGAAAGTCTGTACAATACCTTCTACCCCGAACCTACTCATGAATAAAGAGGAGATCCATTTCATTTTTTAGACAACGAAGATGATTATGTGAACAACACCAATTCCTTATCATTAGTTATATCATTTATAAAGTTCAAAATACATACACTTTCATAGTTTGAAGTGGAACGTGTGATATAAATACAACATTACTAGTTTGACTTCCCCAATGCAAACATACCACCCATATTGTGTTTACGTAGCCTCTAATGGATACAAAAGAGTACGATGATAGTTCCGGCAACAAGGCCCTGGCTATACCTCAAAACATAATGCACAAGGAACAAAAGATATACGATCCCGATATGAAGTGGGGCTCCACAAGTCAGCTGGGAAGAGATGTACTGCTATCAATGATAAAAGTTGCCTGCTATGGAACCACTTGCATCCATCAAAGATACAGCGCCCCCGGCAAAAGGGGCATTGGTACATATGGAATAGTACTAGCATGAATGACTAAACACCCTCTCAATAGGATGAATGATAACACAAGGAAAATCATAAAATCAGTGAGAGCCTCAAGCAATACCACAACATCAAGTTAGGAGCAAGACAAGTTTTCAAGTAAATTTCCATATTTTAGGTTGGGAGATCTTAGCACCGATATACAACCGTGATTTTAGCACATAGTCTGATCATGGTCCGATCGGCTAGACCGTATCACCCAAAGACATCAACCACAATAACAATGATTATGTCAATCTCAATCGTTGCTTCAATCATAATCTCAAGCACAATAACCATCATGTGTGCGGCATGGCGTCTAATCACAACCCGACCGGCTAGGCCGTCTCACCACAATGCCATGTGGATCGACATCACCCTTTTCTAGAAATAATCTTATCCCAATAAAGGGGAATATTCTCATCACATCAATCTCATCCCAATGAAGGGGTATAATCACAATTTACTCCTACACCGATACATGTAGTTTCGGGGTTAGTTTATTTCAACCTACCCTTCCTCGGTGACTAATGATACTCCAGGGTATATTTTTATTTAAAGGATTGACAACTCATTTCATTATCTTTTATTTATGATTCAGTTCATTGGCACCGATGGCCATAACACAATGTCATTGTTGGCACGTTGGTCGTATTTCATATTTCATGTTAATCTCTTTCACCTTCATACATCATCACGAATCATCAACAACAAAGAATTTCTATTCAAGACTTTAAGTCCACATATGAGCAAATAAGAATGTTAAGCACATTGAGATTTCTTACACAATTTAGCATAATAGAATCGCGACTTGAAGTTATAACAATTAGATATGCGACCCATTCTTCGAGCACATTTTCAAATAGAATATAACATAACAAGAACATTGGAATACGTATTGAACATAGATCTTTTGACACGAGGCTTATTCGGAATAATCAATTTATAATGAATAACTCGGGACTTATAGGGATATTGTGGGGTTAAATTCTAAGAGAGATATTTAGCCAACATACCTTGACTTGAGCTTTCCTTAAATTACAATAATGTTCCGGAAATCTTAGCCACTTCGATCGATTTAGAGATATGCACCAAAATTGAACACAAATTAGGAAGGAGTTCATAGTTCCAGCATATTTGAGTATTTTATCAAACACTAGGTGTGCATTAAGGTTTGAAGGTCCTCCTATGGAGGATTCCTTCATCCCCAACCCAATATCTACCCTGTCTAGATCAACAACCTTCCAACAACTTTATTGGTACATGCATACATAGATAATACCCCCGCACCTATAAATTACACTTCCTTTTTTATCCACCTTCTACCCCAAACTCGAAATTGAAGACTAGGGTATGGAGCCTTACCTCTTGGATGAAGACCTTGTGACTTTTTCTTGTGAATTCTTCAACTTTGAGCAAGAGTTGATGAACAATAACCTTACGAACTTCCCCTCTCACTCTAGGCCACTCCCTTCTCTCTAAATATCAGGTTTTTACCTTATGGTTTTCAACGGCTATATATCGAAATAGGGTCGGGTCACAAAATTAGAAAAAATTAAGCCCCGATGCGATTCTACGGTCGTATATGTGACCGCATAACACTTCTGTGGTCCACAAAATGGACCGCATAATGGCCCTCTAGAACTAGGAGTTTCTATTTCACTCTAGGACAGGTCTGCGGTCCGCAAACTAATTCTGCGATCGCATAATGGACTGCAGAATCTCCTTTCGAAATTTCTCATGCGGAATCTGCGATTCGCATAACGGTTCTACGGCCGCATAATGGGCCGCATAATGGCCCTCAAAATTGGCAAATCATTTTACTTCATTTCGCGGCCGATCTGCGGCCCACAAACTGGTTCTACGGTCGCATAGTTGACACTTTTTCCTTCAACTCCTCGACGCACTAAGCAATCCCAAAAGTCCGTAACTCAGCACCACAAAACATCGGGTTCTAGGTGAAATTTTACGGGGGCTTACAGCTACTGGATGAGCTGGTAACACCCCTGACGTCTGATGACCCTGAGCTAGCTCCTCTGGTGTACGAGTGGCAGGAGTCTGGGCACCTCCCCCAGCCTGTGAGGTGGATGGTGTAGCTAGAATCTGAACCGCCCGAGCCAGGCTCTTGCACACAGTCAAAATCTGGGCCAAGGTCTCCTGAAGGCTAAGAATAACGATAGGCACTGCTGGTGCCGGAGCTGGTCCCACCTGTGCTGCTTTGGCTACAGTACGAGCCCTACCTCGGTATCTACCGTGGCCTTTCGCGGCCCTAGCTGGTGGTACAGGTGTCCGTCTACTTGATCCGATTGTACGTGTCCTCATTATCTATGAGAGAATAGAATAGAATAGTCATGTTTCAAACTTTGGAAATAACAAATCCGCTCGACAAGATGCAAGAAAGTAATGTTTTCCTAACAATTTGGTAGCCTTTCGAAGATAAGTATGTATGTATCTGAACCAATCCTTAAAACTCTACGAAAGTTGCTCATGACTCGTAATACTTATGAACCTAGGGCCCTGATACCAATTTGTCACGATCCAAAACCCAACTAGTCGTGATGGCGCCTAACACACTTGCTAGGCAAGCCAGACATAACATTAAAGAACCAAAATATAGGAACTTACAGAAATAGCATAAGTCTGAAACCTTAATAACATGATAATTCCCCCAGAACTTGTAAATACAGAGTCATGAGATCTAATATAGAAATACATGTTTGAAATGATCAAATACAATATTGTTTGAAATAAAGACAACAGTACATAAGAAAAGAGACGTCAAGACTGCAGTCGAGAATGCATTTCTCCCTCATTTCTCAATGATCAGCTCTGCTACAAGCCTCAGCTTCTGATGACTGGGTCCGACACCTGGATATGCACAACTAAGTGTGAAGTGTAGCATGAGTACAACCGATCCAATGCACTCAGCAAGTATCATAACTAACCATGTCGATATCTACTATAACTAGTGCAGTTTCATAAGCTCAACACGTGCGGAACAATAATGTGATCAGGTCATAAGCACAGAAATGAACCATCTATGTGTGTAAAATTACTCAAGTTTTCTTCAAGTCAATGTTACAACATATAATGATGATATGCAATTAAATTAGGTAATTAACCACAGAAACTACAAGTAAAGAGGAAATGCAAAATCCAAAGCAAACACTGGCCAAATATTTCTTCATAATTCCATATCCGTACCAAATCACTGATCAGTTTCCTCAAATCCACATGTACACCATCAAGAGAGAAAAATTAGAGGGTAACTCAAAAGGGATTGATCTATATGCACACGCAGCGCGGACAACTCATGGGTTGCATGGAAAACTCACGTGCTAATAATATCGACCTCAGGGAAAATTTACGTGATGCACGGACAACTCAACGCCAATAATATCTATATCTCGATCCGAACGAAGAACTCACGTGCTGCACGGACAACTCACATGCCAATAATCACAGTCCACCCGGCGTGGTCACAGGCTTCCATCCCATATCATAATCACACAGAAAGCAAATATACGAGAGTACATGTACCTGATCAATGATTATCAAGTTTCATACTATCCCATATAGGTCTGATAACACCATATAACTGAAATTTCTTAATTCTACCTATCCTACAATCCTTAGAATCCAATTTCCAACATTTAGAATTTCTTGTAAGGTCAGAATCTCGCAACCTACACACTGTATAAGTATGAACAAGCTGTACCAAAAGCCGTAACCATAACTCAAATTCTCAAAACTTTAAATACCATAGCAAATTCCTAAGCCGACTTTCGATATTATCCTTCCAAATATGCCACAATCAAATTTGATAGCACCCATCCTAGACCCGACGACTTCATCTTATCAAATACCTGCTACTCTACTGACATGCCACACCAATACTATCTAAAGCCACAACTCGTGCAATCCGTGCACCAATAAGAAACCTTTCAAATGTACTCAATCACGAAAGTGACTAAAACAAGAGAATCGTCCTGTAAGCCCGATGGGTACCACCCCAACGCAATGCTAAGAACTCATCACACACCATAGAACTATAACACACGAATCTAACACAAAGATCATATCTCACCATAACTCTGACGCAATACGCGACCCTATCCAAATACTGATCCACATGAAATACCTCAGCCACCATGCTCAAAATCAATAACCACATGCAATCCGGCATCAAGTACTCGAAGTGCATTACCATAACCATGGAGAAGCAAATGACACATTGCCACACAAACCCGAAAGAACATAACCAATGCGCAACTACTCATGCATCACCCAAATACCCATCTCACGCAAATAGAAGAGTAACTCACCGAACATATCAATACATGAATAAGCTCAACAACAACTGAATGGCACATCCCTCAACAATAGTAGTATGGAGCCAACCAATCCGACTCGATGTAGAATATACATCCTAATTCGGCCTACCAATGGACCCCCAAATCAACTTCGAGCACCCCCACATGGATAAATAACCCTCTGAAAGCACACAATGACTGAATCATAACACATACTATCATCTAGCAAGCTTCGGCCATGACTTTACAGTCCACAACCATGGAAACAACCTGCTCTTGAGAACTCCCAGTCTCCAAATCTATGTAACACATGAATCCCATATCTGATCCCAACTACACCACCAGAATATCTAACACATCTCTCATACACGATCATCGACGAGGAATACTCCTAAAATTCTTCCGTGCCATATAGCAAAAGTGAATATCAGCAGTCGATCAACCAGAAGAGTATCACAATACCAATGCACATCCGTAAATCAAAACACAATGCCCCTTTCAACCATGCACCCTCTCAGGGATTACCGAGCAACTATAACATTCATCTAAATATACAACACTGACTATTCTGTCCATAATTCGTGAACTTGCCTTCAAGAATGAACTGTCACCTTGTACATGTAAATCTTAATCCTGCACAACACACCATATCTATCATGTCATCACCATACTGGTCTAGCCTACTACCCAATTGTCCTATTTACTTCGAGTTTCTTCTAAATTATCCTCAATTTGATACTTCTCCTTGTCAGAATTCCATGATCCTTACCCAAAGCTCACTACAAGACACCCTAACATAATACCACACCACCATAAGGCTCGTAAGCCATTGTACCCTTCTTAAGTACCTCCAAAAATACCTCAACTGTAACGCTCACTCTGAAAATACCTTATCCGAATTTAAAATTATTCTTCTTACCTTTCTTATACTAAAATGTAGAATCCATAATCATATAGAATTACCACAAATCTCGGTACCATTAAGTGTAATTTCAGGTTCTAAATTGCACCGCCCAAGCGGGCTGAAAGACACGTGCCTCATTATCACAACAACATTCGAAGGGGTAACCCTGCCTAAACACCACAGATCAAATTCACACCCCGTGCGCACTACATCCTTCAAAATAACAATTTAATCATTTCATGATTTTTTTTCATAAAGTGAGATATAACTCGCATTCAAGAAATTTTCTAACTCAAGTCATCCCCGATATCAACCTTTGCAAGTAATAACCAATCAACAAGTATGCCTCAGCCTAAAAACTAATACCGTACAAAATCGTGCAATCAAATCATAGATAGCAGACTCCCCCACTTGGCTCAAAGCCATATAACAAAACATCTGATAACTTACCATACCCAAGATAACATCTAAATTGACCATACTAAGCAATAAGTGATCTACTCTAGTCTCCAGACTCCAAATAGTCACCACACACGACCGATATACACGGTCCACAATGACAGTATCGCCCACTGGCGTAGACACATAAACAGGTGAAACTAGAGACTCACAGGGCATATCCAGATAATGAGAGAAATGCGAGGACACGCGTGAATAAGTGGGACCAAGGTCAAATAATACAAAGGCAACTCTATGGAAAACCAAGACAATACCTGCAATCACAGCATCCGAAGCAATGGTATCTGGTCTGGCAGGGAGTGCGTAGAAACGGGCCTGACCGCCACCTAATCGGCCTCCCCCTCTACGGCGACCCCTATCTGACTGAGATCCACCCCGATCTGGCTGGGTGGGTGGTGAAGTAACTGGTGTCGAAGTCGAAGGCTAACTCCTCTGCTGAGATGAACCTCCCAAAAGGCGGGGACAATGCCTCTTGATATGACCCAAATCTCCGCACTTAAAGCAACCCCTCTCTGCAAATGGCCGTGGTTACTAAAGGGAACCCCGAGCACCGGAATAACTGCTAGAAGGTCTTGACACAGAAGAACCCTGAGATGATGGTGCATGGGACGAACTCTGTGCTGGTAGTGCACCGAATAAAGACTGGCCCCTGCTGATAGTTATGTGCACCATGGCTAGATAATGCACCATGGTGAATCGGGTAAGTCGTCTGAGCATGTCTGAAAGAACAACCCCTACCGCGGTGGAACTGACCCCTAGAAGGAACACCGCTGAATCCACCCTGTCCACGAGGCCTCTTGGCCTCCCTCTCAACCCGCTCCTGGCTGCGAACCATCTCAAACTGACGAGCAATATCGACAATCTCATAAAATGTAGCACCATACACTCTCTCTAGTCATAAGCAATCGCAGCTGAAAAGTGAAGCCATCTATGAACCTCTTGATCCTTTCCCTTTCTGTGAGAAACAACCAGATAGCATGACGGGCCAACTCTGAAAATTTTGTCTCATACTGCGTCACGGACATATCACCCTGACGAAGCTGCTCAAACTACCTGCGCAACTCTTCTCTACGGAACTGAGGCACGAACTTCCTCAGAAAGAGAACGGAGAACTGCTGCCAGGTAAGAAGTGCTGCGCCGACCGACCTACGCCTCTCGTAAGCCTCCCACCAACTAAAAGCAGCCCCAGAGAACTGAAAGGTAATGAATGAGACTCCACTAGTCTCTAGAATACCAGCTGTATGGAGTATCCTCTGACACCTATCCAAGAAGCCATGCATATCCTCTCCCTCTACACCACTGAAAGATGGAGTCCGGAGCCTCCCAAACGTCTCCATTCTACGCTGCTCATCATCAGGCATAGAAGGAACCACAAAGTCCTGAGCAGTTGTAACCGGCTGGGCTGGTGGTGCCCCCGGTATCTGGAGTCCCTGTACCACCTGCTCTGGTGTGCAGGCAGCTAGAGTCTGAGTGTCTCCCCCGACCTGAGAAGTGGCTGTTGCGGTCGGAATAGAGACCGCCTGAGAAAGACCTACGCTTCACGAACGCGAAGCTTTGCAAACTCAGACCTTCGCGAATGCGTCCCTCACCTCGCGAACGAGTAGAACAAAAGACTGGGGTCCCCAGCTGCCTCACTCCCCTTTGCAAATGCGACACCACTCACGCGTTTGCGATGCACACACTGCCATACCTTTGCGTTCGTATCCTCTACTTCGCGGACGCCTAGAGAAAAATCTCACCAACTCAGAAACACACTTCGTGAATACGAGGCTCCTCTCGTGAACGTGTAAGAGGAAACCAGAAAAAGTGCAGCAGCAGATATCAACTATCTCACCAAGGCCAAAAATGATTCGTTAACCACCCGAAACTCACTCGAAGCACCGGGGACCTCTACAAAACATACCATCAAGTCCCAAAATACTATACGAACTTAGTCGAGCCTTCGAATTACTGAAAACACCAATTACACCTGGATTCAAGCCTAAAGAACTTCTAAACTTTCAAATTCCACAAACAACACTGAAACCTATCAAACCACGTCTGATTGACCTCAAATTTTGCACACAAGTTATATTCAGCATTACAGACCTACTCCAACATCCAAAATCGGAATCCGACCTCAATATCAAAAATTCAACCCCCGGTCACACTTCCCAAAAATTTAACTTTCGCCATTTCAAGCCTAAATTAGCTATAGACCTCTAATTCATAGTCTGGACACGCTCCTAAGTACAAAATACCCAACGGAGCTGATAGAACCGATGGAACTCCATTCCAGAGTTGTCTTCACAACATCCCAACTACGATCAAAATCCTAATACTTAAGCTTCCGTTTTAGGGACTAAGTGTCCCAAAATACTCTGAAACCAAAACAAGACCTCCCGGCAAGTCACATAAGTAGAAACAGATACAGGGAATGCAGTAAATAGGGGATAGGGGCTAATACGCTCAAAATGACTTGTCGGGTCGTTACATTCATAGTACAGGGACAAGATGGATAGCCATGCATGCCATGGATTTGAAAGACCATAGATGATTTGAAGTTTCATTTCTGGGTTAGGGTTTTCGGATTTGGGGATTTTGAATCTTAATGTTGAAAAAGGGAAGAAGACAGCTGATGGTAGGCTAGAATCTCGTGTTTTAGTCGCTTGTTGCACTCCAATTTACTGCACTTTAGTCATTTTAAGCTTTAATTGATAGTGTTTTGCACTTAATGTGTGATCTATGCCTTGTACGAGTGATTTCAATCTATATAGATATTATGGAATGAATTCAAGTGATTTGGAGCTTTGAAGTCTGAGTAAAAGCCCAAGTGATTAAGCCGGAATCTTATTCGGGGGTCGAGAATCACATCTGGATATCAAAAAGTAAGGAAAATTCCGTACTCTGCGAAAACCCCACTGCCGTAGCGCGTGGGGCGGCGCGTGGGGCACTGCGCATGTACAGTTTCCTACTTCCTGTCAGAAATAATTCTCTGTATTTCCCTACTAATGCCCCACATGGCACGTCACCCCATGTGGCACGCCTGTGTAATTGTTATAGAGAAAATGTCCTATTTCGGCCAGGAGAAGGTGGTTTCATCTGGGCCCGACCCTACTTAGTATAAATACATGGGAAAATGTTATTTTTGGGACTTTTGACACATATTAGACCTAGGGAGGCTAAGGAGGAGTTGGAGAAGCAAAAGCACAAGGAGTTCATCATTCAATCCTCACTCAAGACCGGAGTTTGGATCGTTTTATGTTTTCCTTTACTTTAAACATATTTGTGATAAATTACTCCACATATATGGAATAGTTCTCTTTAGGGTTTAATGGATTTGGTGTATTGATGATTGTTTGTGAATTATAACTCTAGTTTTATGTATTGAAGCGTTTTTGGATGATTTAATTGTTGCATCTATATTCACTTGTTCATGTAATCGAGAGAGGCATAACTTCTAAGTAATCGAAAGAGGCTAGTTCAATCATTGATTAAACCTAGTTAGGAGGATAATCGAGAGAGGTTCTCCTAAAGACCAATCCACTATACATTCTTGCATATCTTCACATGCTTAAATTGGTTCATCTTGCGAGGTTAAAACTTATTCGAGAGAGGAGATTTTGTTGAACGTTTGAACTAATAATTGAGTGAATTGGAGTGACTCCCTTGAACATTAGAAGTGAATTATCTAGAGTTATATCCCAAAAAATTATCTTGCACCTATCCTATCAAAACCCTATCTTCTCCCATTGATAACCTTCTTTGCTTATTTCTTGTTTCGATAATCATTAGTCAATAGCTTTAAACTCTTAGTTAATTGTAGTTATTAATCATATAAATCTCAATTGTTGATTCTTTTGAATAGCAATCAAGCTAGAAACTACGAAAATATTATTTAACTCCAATCCATGTGGATACGATATTATACTATATTATCTTTGACTAGCGAGCATAATTAAAGTGGTGTTTTGTGCTTGTCAATAGCAAGATGTGCGAGTTTAACTTATAGTAGGAATGATTTTTTGGTTAATTTGAGACTTTGCATGGATTTGTGCAAGCTTTTGAGATAATAGAGAGAGGAAGGGGAAAGGGGACGACCGAGTGGAGGAGTGAATAATTAGGGTTTAGGAAGAGTAGGGGTTTGTCTCTAGTGTTAAAGTCAAGAGATAGAATCTAGGCTGTTGATCTTTGAGATCAACAGTCCTAATAATTTGCTCATTAAAGAATTTTAAGGGGTTTTTTTGGTGTCCGTTAGATGATGAGATTTTCGATGGTAGGGATGAGATCTCTGGGGCGGGTATTTAAAATTAAGAGAAAATCGGAGATTAAATGTGAACTGTTGATCAGATGGACCAACGGCTCAGATGTGAGTGTGTTAGTTCTGTGAGTGGTTAGGGAGGGTGATGTGGTGCGCTGTGATTGGTGAAAATGAGACGGCACGGATTGCTACTGTGGAAAGAGAGGAATGTTTGGACTGGGTATACTTCGGACTGGGCTTCATGATTGGGCTATAATAAATTTAAGAAATGGCCATTGTACATTTTATTGAGAATTGCAATTGTAGCCCTTTTGTCTTTTAATCCCCTTTTGAATTTAATTTAAATAAACTTAACAATTTTCAATAAATGTGGAAAAAATATAATTATTATATATACGACTAATTATTTTAATTGATTCTTTACAAAACACTTTGTTTTTGTCTAAATTGTAACACTAATTTTGAATTTTTGACATAGTAGTCTAATTAACTAGAAATTAAAGAGCAATTCATCAAATTAATTACAGAACCTATGTAATGTATATATAACAGTTATTTTGATAATCTTAAAATAGTAAATATATTTCTACTTACATAATGTTAATACTACGTGATTAATTTTAAAACTAATACTTAATAAATTTGTAAAAGTAGATATTTATTGCTAAAACTACTTTAAAAATATTTATTGTAAATTATTAAGTATAAATTAATTAATTAAAAAAAGGATGGTCAAAAGTGATCGTCAACAGCTGCCCTTCTTTGACCGAAGACGATGAAAGAGTTTTCGAGCAAAGAAATTGAACCAAAGCTAATTTTGTCCTGACTTTAGGCATGTATTGCAGGAAGATTATGAGTTTTAGGATTGAGTTAAGGAAGATTTTGAGGGGATTTTGGGAAGAATTTTGGAAATATTGGGGTCGAATTTTAGCGTTGAATTGCTTACATACCTCGGGCTTAATGAGGATCAGGCCTCATGTAGTTCTCGAGTGAAGATTTTGAGGAAGCGACACTCGCAGGAATTGCCCCAATATCGCATTATGACTATACATCGAGATGGAGGATTAGGCACTCGTGATAGCTTGAGTTTTGCGGCTTGATTTGAAGGATTTAAAAATTTTGAGTTTCACTGGTCGTCTTGAACTTGGATCCTTGGCCCGCTAGTGGGTTTTCTATCCCCATAGCGTTGTAGTTTTGTCTACTACTAAGAAAGGTTCCACGCTGCGGTGTTTGTCCTTTCAAAATAAATAAAATACACGCATACAATTATATTGCGATGTAGAGTATATTAAGATGTGATGTAAATGATGCAGTAATGATGATGACTAGCTACCGGTGAGCCATTATTTTGGATCGGGATGATGAGATACTTGATATTGACTCGATTTGATAGCCAAGCTGTGTACCGTTCCGCAACTATCGGAGCATTTGAAATTTGTCTCCGCTTTCTGGGAGAGCTTGATTGGTAGAGTGCGTCTCCGCTTGTTGGGAGAGCTTTGCACTGAGAAATGTCTCTACTTGTTGGGAGATCTTGATTTGTAGAGTGCGTCTCCGCTTGTTGGGAGAGCTTTGCACTGAAATGTAAAGTAATCATCATTTGGAAGTGATTGACTAAAATCGTAATCATGCCTGAAGCTGCATGAGCAAAATATTAAAACATCCAAAGTAATAGCAAATGGAATAAAAGCATGCCCAAGAGATACTCTTGACTTTGAAGCTAAGTTGCGGCCATCGATTGGCATAACATCAATGACGAGGTGGTGATGCGAGTTGCTTTGTTGGCTAAGTTTGTAGTTTGCTATATACAAGTCTCTGGTTAGCGAAGCCGACGTTCGATTTGTACAGGGCGCTCCGATTGATTTGAGCTGACGATTTGCTATATACAAGACTTCAATTGATGAAGCTGACATCTCGTTTGTACAGGGTGCTCTGATTAGTTGAGCAGTCAGTTTGCTACATACAAGGCTTCAATTGGTGAAGCTGACGGCTCGTTTGTACAGGGTGCTCTGATTAGTTGAGTAGGCGGTTTACTATGTATAGGTTTTTCCGTATCAGTTGTCTGATTCTGAAATACTTGTAAAGGAATCAGAGGTTATCTTTAGTTGTACCAGAAAAATCTAAGTAAAGGAGAAAGAGAGATAATCTTAGACAGGTGGCGGGTCCGTCATTTTCCCCAGTGTGGTCTTAGTGCTTTCTTGCTCCCTATTGAACCTGAACTCAAAGAAAAGTTCTTAGTGGGAGTGGGAAAGTTGGTTTGTGTCGACAACAATGTTGGTCTGACCTGACCTTTGATATGGTTACCCCACGAAGTTCGGTAGGTGGAAAAAATTACTCTATTATAGAAAACATTTTGGAAATACATTATTTTTTAAGAGGAATATGGTTGTTTCGGATAATGACATGTTACGAAAGATTCTCCACGCATGAGCGTATCCTCTTGAAAACATTGTCCAGTTGATGTTGATCTTCCATGATGCTTCTGACAACGCGGCTGCTTGTTGTCATGACTGCATCGTAATTTGAACTAATGCATTACAAAGCTTTTCCTAAGGTTATGACCGGACCCTTTCAGGTTGCCTACGTATCCAAAACGGAATCAGGTCTGCACAAAGTTCGTGGATTATTATAAAATGGGTTAAACATGACCGAGCCTGACTCAGGCAGCCAAAGTATCCAAATGGAATCAGGTCAAAGCTTTGTTCAATTACAACAGATGAAAAATAATTAAGAATGAAAATGGCCGAAATCAGGCCAGAACGTAGTTCAATTACAAAAGACGACTGAATCCGATGAGGATTGCCTACGTATTCTTTTATGAGAAAATCAAGTTGGCTTAGTTCATGAGCAATATACAAAAGTGATATTTGATTTTTCTATTACAAGAGAAAGGGGGGAGAGAAACTGAACCCTACGCGGGATTCCTACGTATCCCTCCGTGGGAAGCCAGGTTGAACATAGTTCTGTTAAAAAACCTAACCTTGTTTGTCTTCAAGCATAGTATCTCTTGATTGTGTCTGAGTTGATAGGCTTTGTGTTGACTCTTCCATCCATTTTTGCCAAGATTAGAACTCCACCCGACAGTGCTCGGTGAACCACGTAAGGACCTTGCTAGTTTGGTGCGAACTTTCCTTTGGCTTCTTCTTGGTGGGGAAATATTTTCTTCAAGACTAACTACCCCGATGCGAACTGGCGAGGCTTCACTCTCTTGTTAAATGCACTGGTTATCCTGTTCTGATATAGCTAACCATGAGCATCCATTATTTTCTCATAAATGAGCATGAGTTGCTCTTGCCTGACCTGTATCCACTCTGCGTCATCTAATTTTGCTTCTTGAATGACCATTAAAGACGGTATTTTGACCTCTGCAGGTATCATAGCTTCAGTGCCATATACCAACATGTACGGTGTGGCCCCAATGGTTGTTCTCATGGTAGTCTGATAACCCAGTAAGGCAAAAGGTAGTTTCTCGTGCCATTGTCTGTGATTGTCCACTATCTTCCATAGAATTCTCTTGATATTCTTCTTGGCTGCCTCGACTGCCCCACTCATTTGTGGTCTGTAGGCTGTGGAATTGTGGTGGACGATTCTAAAGTTCTCAAAGATTTCTCTCATAAGGTCGTTGCTGAGGTTAGTGGCGTTGTCAGTGATGATAGACTCTAGTATCCCAAATATGCAGACGATGTTGTTTCGGACGAAATTTGCCACTATCTTCTTTGTGACGGCCTTGTAAGTAGATGCTTCGACCCATTTATTGAAATAATTGATAGCTACCAAGATGAAACAATGTCCATTTGATGTCGCGGGCTCTATGGCTCCAGTCACGTCCATGCCCCAAGTGGCGAACGGCCAGGGTGAACCCATTACATTTAACTTATTTGGTGGAACTCGGATGAAATCCCCATGAATCTGACACTAGTGACACTTCTGCACGTAGCAGATACTGTCTCTTTCCATAGTCATCCAAAAGTATCCAGCTCTGAAGAGCTTATTGCCTGATGTGAACCTATTCATGTAGGGTCTGCACGTTCCTGCATGTATATCTAATAGTCTAGTTGCCTCAACAACGTCTACACATCTCAATTAACCTAAGTCTGGGGTCGTCCTGTATAGGACTTCCCCGTTGAGGAAAAAGTTGTTTTCCAGCCTCCTGAGGGCTCGCTTTTGACCATTAGTCGCATTCCCTAGATATTCTCTGATTGCAAGGAATTTCTTGATACGATGGTTTACCATCTGGTTCTTCATCTACATGGATGCAATAGGCATATTGATCCATGATCTCTACCTCGATAGGGTCGATGTAGTTCTTGTCTTGATGCTGAATCATAGATGATAAGGTTGCAAGGGCGTCGGCGAACTTGTTCTGAATCCTGGGGACGTGCTTGAACTCAAGCTTTATGAATTTCTTATATAGCTTCTTCACATAGTGCAGGAATGGATGTATCTTGACATTCTTGGTGGACCATTCCCCTTGGACTTAGTGTATCAACAAATCAGAATCCCCTATGACCAAAAGCACTTTGTCGTTCATGTCAACTTCCATTTTGATTCCGAGAATGCATGCTTTGTATTCAGTCATATTATTGGTACAAGAGAACCTTATCTTTGCCGATGCTGGATAGTGCTGTCCAGATTCCAAAATCAGGACTGCCCCAATTCCGACTCCTTTGAAGTTTGCTGCTCCATCAAAAAACATCCTCCATCCAGGGTACGATTCTGCAATATCCTCTCCAGCAAATATCACTTCTTCATCGGGAAAATACGTAGTAAGTGGCTTGTAATTTGCGTCCACCTGATGCTCTGTGAGGTCATCAGCTAAAGCTTGTCCTTTGATAGCCTTTTGAGTTATGTACACAATGTCAAATTCGCTGAGGAGAATTTGCCATTTAGCTAGCTTTCTGGTAGGCATCGACTTCTGGAAGATGTACTTGAGCGTGTCGATCCAAGATATCAGATGTGTAGTGTATGCTAACATGTAATGCCTCAGTTTCTAGGCAATCCAAGTCAGAGCATAACAAGTGCGCTCTATCAAAGTATACTTGGCCTCGCATGGCGTGAACTTCTTACTTAAGTAGTCGATAGCCTGCTCCTTTCTCCCAGTTTAGTCATGCTGTCCTATCACACAGTCAAAGGCGTTATCGAAGACTAACAAGTAGAGCAGCAATGGCTTCCCGGTTTTAGGGGGAACCAGTACTGGCGGATTTGACAGATACTCCTTGATTCTGTCGAAGGCTTTGTGGCACTCTTCTGTCCATTTTGTGGTAGCATCCTTCTTTAGCAACTTGAAAATGGGTTCACAGATTACCGTGGACTGGGCTATGAAGCGACTGATGTAATTCAATCCACCCAGGAAATTCATGACATCTTTCTTGCTCTTTGGTGGTGGTAATTCCTGAAAGACCTTGATTTTTGATCGATCCAGTTCTATCCCCTTCCTGCTTACAATGAAGCCTAACAAGTTCCTAGCGGGGACTCCGAACGCGCACTTTGCTAGGTTTAACTTCAAGCTGTACCTTCGTAGGCATTTGAAAAATTTTCTCAAATTGTCCAAGTGATCCGAACTCTTTCGAGACTTTATGATGACATCATCCACATACACTTCAATCTCCTTATGAATCATGTCGTGAAAGAGGGTCGTCATGGCACTCATGTAGGTGGAACCGGTGTTCTTGAGATCAAATGACATGACTTTATAATAATAAACTCCCTAAGGTGTGGTGAAGGTTGTCTTCTCTGCATCTTCCTCATGCATAAATATTTGGTGGTACCCAACGAAACAATTCACAAACGACTGCAAATCGTGCTTTGCACAGTTGTCGATGATGATATGGATATTTGGTAGAGGGAAATCATCTTTTGGACTAGCTTTGTTGAGGTCTTGGTAGTCCACACATATTCTGATCTTTCTGTCTTTCTTGGGTGCCGGGACGATGTTTACCAACCAACTTATATAATTGGTGACCCTCACCACATTCGCTTCTATTTGTTTGGTCACTCCTTCCTTTATTCTCAGACTTAAATCAGGTTTGAATTTTCTAGGTTTCTACTTGACCGACAATCTAGTAGGATCGGTGGGCAGTCGATGCGAGACAATGTCAGTACTTAATATCGGCATGTCATCATATGACCATGCGAACACATCGATATACTGTTGGAGAAGCTCTACTAGTTTTTCCTTATGCTCAGCTTCTAGGTGACTGCTGATTCTAGTTTCTTTTATATCTTCTTCACTTCCAAGATTGACCACTTTTATTTCTTCAAGGTTGGGCTTTTTCTGACTTTCCAACTGCTCGATCTCCTACGAGAGATTGCCGGGCATCATGCTCTCATCATACTCCTCATAATCTGGGTCGTTGTGCTCAATGGTTTCGTTATATGTCATAATCACGGAACACGGGTTTGTAGCAGCTTGATTATTGAAAAGAAAAGCTAAGTATAAATAAAGCCATAAATAAAGTTTAAATATTTGAGAAAATGATTCTTTTTATTTCATCAAAAGAGGAACATCTTAAGCGTTCAAAAGAGGCAAATGACAAAAAGAAAACACGGTGCAGGCCTCAATTGACCGTCCGATTTTAAAAAGAAAACTCTAACAGTTCCATAATACCAAGACTCCCGGCAAACCAAAATGGGTTGGCAGTCCAATTCCATAGTTCTTCCCCTGGTTCGGCATCCCTGATAGTCGTTGTCTTGATGTCAGTCCCTTCACAATATTTTTCAATCATATTCACGAATAGATTTCCCATCCCGTCGATGATATCATCTTCTGGAACTGAACTTTTACCCGAATTTGGAACATGCTCTGGCACAAAAACCCATTTCCCGAAACTAATGGTATGAGCTTTCCTTTCCGGAGGTTGATACCATATGTCGGTCCTTCCATTCTGCCTATTATGTTTAATTGGCTCTATGATTAAGTCCGACCTAGCTCCCAACATTGTTCCTGGCCTGTATCCATATTTCATCATCTCCCCCACAGCCATTTTGGATCTATACGAAGACTGCATTCTCAAGTTTTGTTCAGTCTCTTACATCTCAGTAGTCTACATGATTTCCTGTGCATGGAAAGCAACACCGCCTAGCCCTTCAATTAACGAAAAGGCATACTCCAAATAGGCGGAGTGACCCCACTCACCATGAACCACAATCTCCTGACATCCCCGCTCAAATTTAATGCATTGGTGCAAAGTGGATGGCACGGCCCCTGCCATATGTATCTAGGGCCTTCCCAGCAGCAAGTTGTAGGAAGAGGAGATGTCCATTACTTGAAACAATATGGGGAATTCGACCGGCCCGATCTGCAAGGCCAAATAAATTTCTCCAATAACATCCTTTTGCGAACCATCAAAGGCTCTCACCCTCGCATGGCTTTCCTTGACTTCCCTCAAATGAATCCCTAACTCCCATAGGGTGGAGAGCGGACAAATGTTGACTCATGACCCTCCACCGACCAACACCCGGGACACCACTTTGTCCCCACATTTGATAGTGATGTGAAGAGTCTTGTAGTGACTTGCTCCTTTGATAGAAAGTTCGTCTCTTCTGAAAGGGATCATATTTGCTATAACCATTTTCCCAATTGTCGCAGCCAGCGCTTCACTAGTGGTGTTACTTGGTACACTTACCCAACTTAGTACTTTCAACAGGGCATCCTTTTGACTGTCGGAACTCATTAATAGATCCATGATTGATATCTGTGCTGGAGTTTTCTTCAGGCTCCTCTACAGAATACTTTTTGCTTGACATTCTCTTCAAAAACATGGTGGCTTTTGGGTCTGTTATGTTTCTTCTTTCAATTTGCTCTCTTCCAGAGTTCCCTCGATTGACATCTTCAGGAGCGTAGCACCTTCCCGACTTAGTCATACCATGGGTTATGGCAGAGTCTGTCATTTTGGCCTTTCCTTTCTGCTGGTATGTCCATGGGACGGTTTTGTACTCCCAATGGTAGGTTGTCGCTGATAAGTCTGAACAATCATTATAGGTCTCACTTGTACTGTAATCATTGGAGCCCTTTGAGGAGGGATCCAGGTGGCTTCTGCATTTCCTATAGTGACAATCATTCCCTTTAGGTCATACTCTTTGTCCAACGTGATCATGTTAACTCCCTGGTTTCGGTGATTTGGTAGCGGATTGCGATTCATGTTGGGCGGCACTGGAGTGCATTGGATGGATCCGCTCTTGATCAGCATTTCAATATCATTTTTTAGCTTAAAACAATCTTCAGTATCATGTCTATGTACATTGGAATGGTGCACACATCTTTTTGTGGCATCAAAATACTTGGAGGGGTATTTAGGAACCCTTCCTTCAACTAGATGTATCAATCCCGCTCTTCTCAATCTTTCAAACAATTGGGACAGAGGCTCAGAAATTAGGATATAATTTCTAGGACCCCTCTCTTAAAATTTTGGACGAGGGCAGGTTGCATAAGCTGGTCAGTTTTGGAGAGTAGTGGTTTGGACAGGAGCATATGGTCGTTGTGGGTTTTGGTTATTGTTAGCTCGAGGTGGGTTGTATTGTGGTTGAGGGTGGTAATATGGCTGGGTGTTATAGATTGGAGCATAAGTGGGTGGTGTGAATGGTTGTTTGGGGAATAAGAAGTGCTTTTGTGATGTGAGTTGGGTTGGCAGTAAGGGACGACTGCTGAGACCTCCTCTTTATTCTTCTTTCTGCTACCGATTAACCTTGATTGTCTGGCCTTGCTGTCCTCTTGCAATGCCACCATAGATTATACTTTACCAGATTTTATGCCCTCTTCTAATAAATCTCCCATCTTGACCAGCTCGGGGAATTTCTGTCCCAACATTCCTATCATCTTTTCAAAGTATATCCCTTCCTGAGCTCTGATAGAATACTTTGTTAATTCACTATTATCCAGTGGAGGTTGCACCCTGGCGGCCTCTGACCTCTACCGACGTGCATATTTTTGGAATGACTCGGACGGAATTTTTCTCCAGGTTAATCAGTGTGAACCGATCTAGAGTGATCTATGTGTTGAATCAAAAATGAGTCATGAAGTCCTTCGCCATATCTTGCCAAGTTCTCCAATTTTGCGGATCATGTCGAGTATACCAAGTGAGTGCTTATCCCGTCAAACTTCTTATAAATAGTTTCATCCTTAGCTTCTCATTCCTCCCCACTCTGAATAACTTGTCAGAGTATGCCCTCAAATTATCACCCGCCCCATCGAAGATATCGAACTTTGGGGGTTTATACCCTATTGGCATATCCACATTTGGATGAAGACACATATCCTCGTAGTCCAAAATTTCACTTCCTCGGGCAACTTAGAGGCTTTTCATTTGCCTTCTCAAAATTTGCAACTACTCAGATAATGACTCTTCTTCCTTACGCCTGGCTTCCCTCATCATCTCGGCGTATTGGTCAATCTCATAAGGCACCTTGACCGTGACAGGTGTTGTAAAGGTAGGTTCAGAAATGGCATATATAGGGGGAACGTACTGCTCATGAGTAGCGGTATGTGCAATAGGTATGTGCTGGTTAGTGGTAAAAGTGACTCCGTCACGAGGAGGGGTATGAGTTGCATTGGTAGTAATAGGCGGGTTTTGTGATGTCTAAACGTACTGCGGTACATAAGTAGTGTGGATAGGGAAGTTGCATGAGTCACTGGAGGTATGACTTGAGTATTAGGAGCTGAAGTTGGGGTGTTTTTGTTTTGGCGTGATGTGGAAGGAAAGTGGTCAGGGAGTGAATCCAATGAAGGAAATCGAGGTAGTTGAGAAAGTGTTGTCATGGCTAGAGGCGCTAGTTTCCTTATATGTTGTACCTCCTCCCTTAAAAACTCAATTTATTGGGCCATCCTAGCCACATATTCATCATTCCTGATGTCATCTTTTTCCCCTGATTGCCCCGGGCTGTCGGCTATGACCAAAGCATGTTTAGTTGGGTTTTCTGTGACTGACATCTTTCCCTTTGACCTTAGATTATATGGTGGTTCTGCCAGTTTTGGTCGACACAAACCAACATTCTTTTCGCTTTTCGGGGATAATAATAAAGCAAAATAAAAATAAAAAACAGAAGAGAAAAATGAACAAGAGTCGGTTTCTTCATTTATACAAGCAGGAAATCACACAAAGCAATTAATTCATGCATTACAGCTAGCGCGTTTCCTAGAATTCGCAGGGACCTCTCCTTGCTGGATGTCGGCCTAATTCACAGATATTTGACAAATATTTAGACTTGACACATTTAGATCCGAAATAATTTATTTTCATTGATAATTTGGACTGATACAAATGGGAACAAAGATTACATCACTGTTTTCATAGAATTGCATGGGCTTGGACAACTTGCCCTTCTGGAAAATAAATAGAGAATTAGGGATAAAGGTACAAAGTGGGAAAGAAAGGGAAATCAACCAACTCTAATAACCATCGCCTAAGTCATTTCCCATATCCTGCTCTTCTTCTGGCTCCTCTTCCGGATCCTCCTCCGAGTCTTCTTCAAACTCCTCCTCGCCATCGTTAAACTCTGACTCCTCCTCCAGATCTTCTTCTGGCTCTATGCTAGACTCTATTTGCATGCAGGTGGAAACATGTGGTCAATGGATCTTAGGACTACTTGACGGTGCATTGAAGTGGTCACAAGGTAATGTGGTAGGATCTATTGGTAAATTTGCAAGGCAGCCACCGTCTCCTCTAACCAGGCTATACACTCTCTGCTTGGTCGGGCCAACTCTTCCTCCTCGTTGATCCAGACGTAATACTCAGGAGTACACCGCGAGTTTTGACCCATAAGCATTGTGACCAGGTCTTTCCACACTTCTTGGAGCCTTCTTATCCCGGGGATTGGAATTTGCCCATTGTACTCATCCTCATATAGTGTTGTCGTTGTCCACATAGGCATATCTTGGATCATCCCAAACTATCTGAGGACCTGCAGGGGTGAGTAAGGTTGAGTATCTTCAAGTCCGATCAGCTCAATGAAGTATTTCTGAGGAGTCCTCAAGATTGCTCTTCCACCTAACCAGGATAGCTTCTAGTTGATCCATTCCCCACTCAGGTTGGTCAGCGTTTCCCTCCACTCTTCTTGCCCAGGTAGGGAGACCCAATGTCTCATTATTTTGTTGTGGTTGCGGATCATGTTGCAGACGCCCAAGAATTAGTCGATGGTGGCCTCTCACTGGAAGAAATATTCAGTAGCCGAGATCTGAAGCAGCAAGTTGCAACCTTTAAAGAAATCATACCCCCATGCACATGCGGACAAATCCCTCAGCATCTCAGCTAACACCATCAACACAAAAGTAGCTTGAAGATTGCCACGGAAGGTCGCCACAACCATAGGTAATAGGTTGATGTTGATCCGACCCCTTCGCTGTGGGAAGACCAATAGTCCCAATAGTGCCTGAATACCATTCGTAGCTTTCACGGTGCCCAAATCTGTCAAACAACTGGTCGAGGCTGATCCATCTGTCCTTGATATTTCTTAGACTCCTACTGTTGGCCAGGCCTAAGGCATCCAAGAATTGGAAACCGGGCATAGTATGGCAATATTGGCTTCCATCCATTGAACTGAAGTTCCATAAAACTTGTGACTTCTTCCAATGTTGGTACTAACTCACAATCGGCAAATTTGAACACCAACTTAGTCGGATACCTAAATTATATCAATAGGCGAGTGAGTACCCTGTCTGCTCTGATGTTCAACAATGCGATTAATGCCCCTAAGTGCGTCTGAACCTCATCTCCGTGTTCCCGGCGAATATTCTTCCACCACTGTTTCAATATATGGGTTGCTCCCATTACCATGCTAATCTCAGGAATGTTTTGGTTGATTTTTATTTTTCTGAAGTGGGTAAAAAAAAGATGTTTAAGTAAGTGTCTGCTTTAGATCTTTAAGTGTCTTGTCAGGTTTGTTTGTCTTTCCATAAAAGTCATGTCGTTGGGTGCATGACCCGTTGACATTTGGGTGGCTTTCCTAATTGTGTGTCAATGACAAGGATCGACTCACCTAAGGTTTATGCAATGTGACCTATTTTACTAGAGTAGAGTGTTTCCTACTTTTGAGTTGGATTGAAGGCTGCGAGAAGTTATGTCAGTTGGCCTGACAAAGCCGTTCTCTGAAAATAGAGAGATTTGAAATAAGGTTCGAGGGGTGTAAAAGACAACCCTCACATGCCATTGTGTGTGATAGTGTATGGCCAAGAGTTGATAGGAAAAAATGTGATGACAATGTATATAAAGCAGTAACAGACAATGAAGTAGCAGCACTAAGCATGATACTAAGCATAAAGAGCAAATAAAGCAGGTAAGCACGTAATTACAATTTTATCTACAATTAAAGCAATGTACAAATAAATCTAGATGCCAAATTAGTCTAATCTGCTAAGGTCAGAACCTAAGTGTGAATTCCCCAGCAGAGTCGCCATGTTGTTGCACCCTAGTTTGCACTAGTCAAAACAAGGTTCAACTTGTGATTTCTCTGTTGTTGATAAAAGAGAGTGGCCACCTAATATTTGAAGGTATACTAGGGTACTTATTTAATCACTAAGTCATATTCTTATTGGTATGCTAACCAGTGAGATTATGGGGGGTAAGGGTTCTTGTTCTTCTAAGAGAAAGGTGTTAGGCACCCTTTAAAACCTACTTGACGTAGCTTCATAGGACTTAGACTAATTTTAAAGGATCGGTTATTTGCACTATGCTTAATTACTATTAAAGAGTACAGCTTACTATATATCTAAGGGGGAAGCATGATATTTATAAAAGGACCGTGAGACTGTTAAAGGATGTGAATTTTCAAAAGGAGTTTAAAGATACGTTGGTGGATATAATTGAAAGAGTTTTGAGATATGTGTGTAAATGGCTTATATTTTATAAGGCTTGTAGAAAAAGGTTAAGTCATGAAAACACTTGGTTTAGGGGATGGGTGTAATTCTAAGAGGTGTTTGTAAAAGGTGAGCCTAAGATATACCTTTATTTGAATATTTAAAGAAAAATCATCTTGTTGAAAATCCTTTAAGGTGACAGTTCTTCATTTTTTGCAAAATTCTAATTTTCTTCTTGATAGTAAAGCTTGCGATTCAGATCTGATTTCTTCTTGAAAAAAGAGGCTGCTATTTTTACTAAGTTCTGGGCTACAAAATCTTTTAAGTAAAGGGAAGGTGAGTGAGAACATAGTAATGATATTAAACCATGCATGAAATATATAAACACACGCCTGGAACAAGAATATATTAAAATATCAATATTCTAACACTATAAGAAATTATACTAATGTGGTGGTCATACATGGCAAATAATATATATTGAAAACGTTTGGTTGTCATTAAACACTAAACCCCTAAAGAACCAAAAGTGTCAACGAATTAAGGGCTAAGGAGGGAGTTCTTACTCAAGGTCGATGCCCCTTTTGAATCCCCCGGCACTTCAAATTCCTAAGGGACTCAACGCCCAGGGCATTGTTTGTGTCGGGGAGAGCAGCCAAACCTAGAGTCAAACTCCACCCCCAAATACCCCTAACCACTAACGACTTATTTTTCCCTATGGGTTTAATTTCCAATGAGGCCCTTTCAATGTGAACCAAATACTACAATATCCCCTTCCACATAAGTATACTTTTCACCTAACAGAAAGCATAGAGACATAAAAACAAAACTTAATACTACATTTCTAATACCAAATGAACAGCATCAAGGTAAATCTGAAGGTTAGACTTTTGAGCACATATATGAGAGAAACAAAAACATTATAGCATATTGTTAAAGGTCTAAGCATTAGGGAAAAATACATTCAAAGGGAAGGTGAGGAATACAGAGTTCATATATGCAGTAACACAAGAAATACAGATACTCCTACCCTAGCAGACTAATGATGAATTGATTAGCTTGCTACTAGCACATGCATGAATTAGTAACACTACTTGGAATTTTAAAATGTGTTAATAAAAGTTTCAGGCAAACAGTTGTAACTAACACTTTTTACAGAAGTTATCAGAGATATCAGAAACATGATCAAAACTCTCAATATGACTATAGGTTCATAGATTTGAACATGGAATCCCTAAGGGCTCAACAGGATCATATTCCTAATAGTGTTAACCTTAAACAATCCATCATGTTCCGACAGTATCAACAAAGAACTTCTCGTAAGATTTTGAAATTAGGTTCAGTTCAAATTTGCAATGAGGAAAGGACTGAGTACAGTTTAAAACAAAAACATTGAATCACAGAGTTAGAAATGGATACATGAAATATTCAGTCAGTTATACGTAGACACTTCAAGTGGGATTGTAATCTTATACGGACATGGGAGCTTTACATATTATAGAATCAAGTTTACCATGTCATGAAGGGAGGGAGTTATAGACAAAGGAAGTATTATACCAAAACAAGTTTAACTCATATGTATAGCTTAAATTAGTATCTAGATACGAAGTAATCACACACAGCTTAAAACTATCGTTTTTGACTATAACAAGAATGACTAGGTCATACTTTATGAAAGATACCTCAATGACAACTGAACGTAAGCTTCACAAAGTCAGCAGTAGCATAGAAGAGGTTAGAGACAAAAAAATGATATATCAAACAAGTTTCGACTTAACACATGTAACTAAAGGATTTAGCTAAACATGAGGCAGTTTGTTTAGCTTAGCAGCAATTACCAGTCAACTATAACAAACATGATTATGATTTGCCTTTTATGAGAAGGAGTGACTTAATCTTAGCAAAATATATACAACAGAGATATTAATATTCATAAAAGTGCACCTCAACAGGAATGTTTCAACATATGCAACCAATTATTAGATAAAATCATGAGAATGTCATGGGGATAACCCAGAAGTTGTCTTCAGAGTTAGCAGATACAGGTATAGAGAAGGAAAGCATCTAAACACTTAGATTTTTTCATGCTGTAGTTAAAAGGTGTATGATATGAACTTATGAACTTATAGGTTTATCTCAGCTAGGATTATCAAATAATAAACTCGACCACGAGACAAACAGAATGCAAGGAAACAATAGAGGTGGTAGAGATCACAACAGAATCATCAATGAAAGACTATGAAGTTTAGTTAAACATGAGCAGTCATTCAAAGCACATTAAGGAAAATTAACCATGTAGACTATTTAGACTCAGAAAAAAAGGTCATTTGAGGTCACATAACAGCATGGTTAACATTGATTAAGACTCAGAAGCATGATAAGTGATCACAAGTAGAAAACATCTTATCATAAACAAAAATAAACATTTCTATACTAGTTATAAGCATCATAAACGACTATAGTTCACAGAAGACAACAAGCACATTCATAACATTCTAATGACACGATCATAAGAGAAAGGTTAGAGGTATACTAAACTTTTTGAGGGCAGCAAACCAAACAGGGATCCTTCTTAATCGCCTAAGACCCGAGATTTCAAGCTTGAAGCAGTAAAAGCACTCAGGAAACAAAAGAAAAGAAAATTAGTAAGAACCCCTAAGTTCTGAAATCTCAGAATTACTCTTAGATAATTTTGAATTTAATTTAAATACACTTAACAATATTCAATAAATGTGGTGAAATTATAATTATTATATATACAACTAATTATTTTAATTGATTCTTTATAAAATACTTTATTTTTTCTAAATTGTAACACTAAATTCGAATTTTTAACATATTAGTCTAATTAACTAGAAATTAAAGATAAATTCATCAAATTAATTATAGAATCTATGTAATGCACATATAAAAGTTATTTTAGTAATCTTAAAATAATAAATATATTTTTAATTACATAATATTAATACTACGTAATTAATTTTAAAACGAATACTTAATCAATTTGTAAAAATAGATATTTATTGCTAGAAAATAATTTAAAAATATTTATTGTAAATGTTTAAGTATAAATTAATTAATTAAAAAGGGAGGGTCAAAATTGGCCGTCAACACATAGAAGAAGCAATAAATAAGGAGCAGAGAAATAATACACAAAAATGAATGGTCGGGTCGTTAGAGGAAGCAAGTGTCCAAACTCAATCCAAAACCTCCCTGAAAACAAACCAATCATCCCCGCAAGTCACATAATTATAAATACACATAAGGGATACTTCATAGTCTTCAAAAGGTGTCTTAACCTAGCCTCGTCACTACTCTACCGAGGTTAGGCTTGATACTTACTAGGTACCGTTGTGGTGTACTCATACTACACTTCTGTACAATGTTTTGTACAAATCCAGGTACGTCTGCTCGTTCCGGGTGCTAGAGTTAATTTGAGTTACTATTGTGGAGACTTCAAGGTATACCTGCTCCACATCCGCAGGACTTTGAGTCACCTTCCCTATTTTACTTCCTGTTGTATTTCTTTCAGACAGTAATGTATTAGATATCCTAGTTTTATTCTATAGAGCTTATGACATCGTTCCACAGTTCTTGGGGATTGTATGGTTGAGATTCTATTTTTCGGAAGTTTATATCAGTTATTCAGCCAAGTTATTATTATCTGCTAGGATTACCTAGTCTTGGAGACTAGGTGCCATTACAACATACTACGGAGGAAAACTGGGGTCGTGATAATTTCTCAGCTTTTATTTAATATTTAAGTAGTTATATTTTGTTGATCTCGTCTTGTGATTGGCTTACCTAGTCTTAGGAACTAGGTGTCATCACGACATCATACGGAGGGAAATTGGGGTCGTGACAAGTTGGTATCAGAACTCTAGGTTCATAGGTGTTGAGTCATAAGCAGGTTTGGTAGATTCTTGCGGATCGGTAAAGAGACGTCCGTACTCATATTCGAGGGGCTACGAACCTATTAGGAAAAACTTCACTTCTTTGATTCCTTATCATGCGAATTGGTTGACTCCGAAAACTGAATCTGTGACTTTCAATTCTCTCACAGATAGTGAGGACACGCGCTGCTGGATCTGATAATCAGATACCCGCGCTCCCTGCTAGAGGTGCGATAGGCCAGGGCCGGGCCAGAGGCCGAGGAGGGGCACGTGGTGCAGCCAGAGCACCTACCCTAGACACGACAGAGGAGCTACCAATAGCTCCAGTCGGGGACATTACTTTAGGAGACCCTCGCACAGTTCCTGAGCATGTTCAGTACCTTAGCTCATGCGGGGTTGATTCCACTTGCACCAGCCACATCTCAGGCTAGGGAAGGAGCTCAGACTCCTGCAGCCCATACCCTAGAGTAGCGGGTCCAGATTGATCAGAGGTTATACCGGTATAGCCTGTTGCTCCGGTTCAGCCCGTGGTTAGGGCACCAACATCTAAGGAGGAGCAGCTTAGGCTCGAGAGGTTCAAGAAGTATCACCCACCTACTTTTAGTGGTTCCAGCTAAAGGGAGCGGCATATCAGTGGTGGTGAGCGTACAAGGTGGGTAGCCCAACCGAGGCAGCTTCACTTACATGGACTCGATTTTCACAGTTATACCTGAGAGAGTTTGTTCCTCAGATCCTTCGGGTTGCAGGGCGCGTAGAGTTTGAGCAGTTGCTCCAGGGTACTATTAAAGTGTAAGAGTATGTTGTTTGATTCAATTATTTGTCCAGACATGCACCTATCTTAGTTTCTACAGTCAGAGAGCGAGTCCATTGATTTATCGAGGAGCTCAACTATAGTATTAGATTCGGCATGGCTAGAGAGTTAGAGACAGATACCCCATATCAGTAGGTGGTAGAGGGGCTCAACCATGCTGCAGCCATAACCCATCATGGTAGAGGCTATGTTAGTCCTCTAGTTCATTCAGCACTTCCAGCTTCTAGTGGTGCTCCGGGTATTCCGAGGTCTCAGGTTGCACACTTTGCTCAGCCACTTTCTAGTGCACCTCCTGCATGGAGTGCCTTCAACAGTCAGTCTAGCCGACCAGGCCCGACCTAGTCCTAGCATCCACGCCCACCAAGAGCTTGCTTTGAGTATGGTGATACCCGCCACATGGTTAGATACTACACCGGACTCAAAAGGGGTGCACCTTCCCAGTCTACTCAAGCTCCACAGATTCAGTGAAGTCCATAGACCTCTCAGGCCATAATTGCTGCCCTAGTTTCCACACCACTCGCACATCCAGCTAGGAGAGGGGGTGGGCTGGTAGAGGTCGCCCTAGAGTAGGAGGCTAGGCTAGATTCTATGCTTTTCCTGGTGGGATATAGGCGGTTGCTTCAGACTCAGTCATTACAGGTATGGTTCCAATTTGCCTATAGAGATGCATCAGTCTTATTTGATACGAGATCAATTTATTCATATGTGTCATCTTACTTTGCTCCGTATTTGGACATATCTCGTGATTCTTTGAGTTCTCCTGTTTATTTGTCCACACCTATGAGAGATTCTATTGTTGTGGACCGTGTGTATCGGTCATGTATAGTTGTTATTGGAGGTTTTTATACCAGAGTTAATCTATTATTGCTTAGTACAGTACATTTTGATGTTATCTTGGTCATGGACTGGTTGTCGCCCTATCATGCTATTCTAGATTGTCACGCCAAGACTGTAACGCTGGCTATGCCAAGTTTACCATGGTTATAGTGGAGGGGTGCATTAGATTATGTTCCCAGTAGGGTTATATCATTTCTAAAGGCACAGCGGATGGTTGAGATGGGGTGTGATGCTTATCTAGCATTCGTAAGGGATATCAATGCTGATACTCCTACCGTTGAGTCAGTTCCGGTAGTGAGAGACTTCCCAAATGTATTTCTAGCGGATCTTTCGGGCATGCCACCCGATAGGGTTATCGATTTTGGTATTGACTTATTACCAGGCACTCATCCCATTTCTATTCCACCATATTGTATTGCCCTAGCAGAGCTGAAGGAGTTAAAGGAGTAGTTACTAAAGTTGCTTGATAAGGGTTTCATTCAGCCTAGTGTGTCATCGTGGGGTGCACGTGTCCTGTTTGGGAAGAAAAAGGATGGACCTATGTGCATGTGTATTGATTATCGACAGTTGAACAAGGTTACAGTGAAGTCCATTGCCACGCATTGATGACTTATTTGATCAGCTACTGAGTTCCAGAGTGTTCTCAAAGATTGATTTGTGGTCAGGTTATCCACAACTGAAGATTTGGGATCCAGATATTTTGAAGACTGCCTTTAGGACTCGGTACGGTCACTATGAGTTCCTTGTGATGTCATTTGGGCTGACCAACACCCTAGCAGCATAATTTCGTCATTGTGTTTATTGATGACATCTTGGTGTACTCCCGCTATCGGCAAGATCATGAGCAGCACTTGAGGATCGTGCTTCAAACCTTGAGAGAGAAGCAGTTGTATGGAAAATACTCAAAGTGTGAATTCTGGCTTGATTCAATGGCGTTATTGGGACATGTGATGTCAAGCAGTGCAAAGTTGGCTGATACTATCTTCAGCCACTGAGAATCCGAGTTTTCTTTTGTTTGAGCAGGTATTATCGTCGTTTTGTAGAGGGTTTCTCATCTATTGCTGCACCTATAACCAGATTGAACCAGAAGGGTGCTCCTTTCAGATGGTCTGAATGTTGGTGTTGCCTACGGGTCGGGGCCTTATACAGTGTATTGTGATGCGTCATATGTTGGCTTTGGCACGGTGTTGATGCAAAATGGTAGGGTGATTGCCTACGCATCTGAGAAGAATTATCCAATCTACGACTTGGAGTTGGCAGCCAGTGTTCATGCGTTGAAGATATGGCGGCATTATTTGTACGATGTTCCTTATGAGGTCTTTACCGACCACCGGAGTCTACAACATCTATTCAAACAGAAAGATCCTAACTTGTGGCAGCGGAGGTGGTTAGAGTTGCTTAAGGACTATGATATTACCATTTTATATCATACCGGGAAGGCCAAAGCCTTGAGTCAAAAGGCAGAGAGTTTGGGTAGTTTAGCATATCTACCATCAGCGAAAAGTCCATTAGCATTGGATGTTCAGGCCTTAGCCAACCAGTTGGTTACATTGGATGTTTCGGATCCTAGTCAAGTTCTTGCCTATGTGGTTTCTCGGTCTTCTCTATATGACCGTCTCAGAGAGCATCAGTATGATGACCCCTATTTGCTTGTCCTCAGGGACACGGTTCAGCATGGCGATGCCAAGGAGGTTAGCCTGGGAGATGACGGTCTGTTAAGGATGCAGGGACGGTTATATGTGCCCAATATGGATAGTTTGCGTGAGTTGATTCTTCGGTAGTCCCACAGATCAAGGTACTCCATTCATGCGGGTGTCGTTAAAATGTATCAGGACTTAAGGCAGCACTATCGGTGGAGGAGGATAAAGAAAGACATAGTGGAGTATGTATATCGATGCCTAAATTGTAACCATGTGAAATATGAGCATCACTTGCCAAGTGGTTTGCTTCAGTGACTTGAGATTCCCGAGTGAAAATTGGAGTGTGTCACCATTGACTTAGTTGTTGGGCTCCCACGGACTTAGAAGAAATTTGACGCGGTATGGTTTAATTGTGGACAAGCTAACCAAGTCAGCTCATTTCATTCCAGTAGTGACTACCTATTCTTCAGAGCAGTTGGCTAAGATCTATATTCACGAGATAGTCCAACTTCTTAGTGTACCGGTATCCATCATCTGTAACTGGGTACGCAGTTCACATCACATTTTTGGAGAGCTGTACAGCATGAGTTAGGCACATGGGTTGAGTTGAGTACAACATTTCACCCTCAGACAGACAGACAGTCATAGCGCACTATTCAAATATTAGAGGATATGCTTCATGCCTGCATTATGGACTTTGGGGGTGCTTAGGATCAGTTCTTGCCGCTTGTGGAGTTTGCCAACAACAACAACTACCAATCAAGTATTTAGATGGCTCCTTATGAGGCCCAATATGGGAGACGGTGTCGTTCTCTAGTTGGGTGGTTTGAGCCGGGAGAGGCTAAGTTATTAGGCACGGATTTGGTGCGAGATTCCTTGGAAAAGGTCAAGATGATCCATGATCGACTTCGTATAGCCCAATCTAGAAAGAAGAGTTATGCGGATTAGAAGGTTCGCATGTTGCATTCATGGTTAGAGAGTGAGTCTTGCTCCGGGTTTCACCTATAACGGGTGTGATGATTTTAGAGAAGAAGGGAAAGTTGAGCCCTAGATATATCAGACCTTTTGAGATCCTTGAGAGGATTAGAGAGGTGGCCTACAAGCTTGCTTTGCCACCTAGTTTATCTGCGGTTCATCCAGTGTTCCATGTATCTATGCTCCACAAGTATTATGGTGATATGTCTCATGTTCTAGACTTTAACATAGTCCAATTGGAAGAAGATTTGACTTATATTGAGGAGCATGGAACTTGGACCGATAGGTCCGGAAGTTGAGATCAAAGAATATTTTTTCAGTGAAGGTTGAGTGGATGGGTCATCCGGTCGAGGAGGCGACCTGGGAGACCGAGAACGACATGCGGAGTCATTATCCTCATCTATTCACCACTTCATGTATGTCCTTATGCACGTTCGAGGAAGAATATTTGTTTTAAGAGGGGGATAATATAACGACCCGATTGGTCATTTTATGTAATTGCGCCCTGTTACCCCTTTTTATGCTTCACACATGTGTGTTTGTGGTTTTAAGACTTGCGGGGTTGGTTAGTTTCATTCCGAGAAGCTTTCGGGTTGATTTGGACCCTTGATTCTTGACTCAGAAGTTTAAATTAGAAAATGTTGACCAAACTTTGACTTTTGTGAAACCGACCCCGGAACTGTGTTTTTACGGCTCTGATATCTTTGTATCGTGATTTTGGACTTGCCGAAATTTGGCAATTTAAAGTTAAAAGGTTTGATCGCAGGTTGACTTTAATCTATCGAACTCGAAATTTGATTTTGGGACTTAGAATAGGTCTGTTATGGTATTTAGAACTTGTCTGCAAAATTAGGTGTCGTTTGGAGTTGATTTGATAGGATTCGGACGTTTAGTCATAATTCTAGAAGTTCTTGAAAATTCTTTGAAATTCATGGCTTTTAGATTTCAATTCGCAGTTTTAGATGTTATTTTTGTGTTTTGATCACGTGAGTGAGTTCGTATGATGTTTTTAGACTTGTGTGGATGGTTGGTTTTGAGACCCGAGGGCTCGGATGAGTTTCAGACATGTTCCGGAGTGTTTTGGTCTGATATTGGCAAGTCTGGTGTCTGGTGCCCTCTGGTGTCGCAATTGCGAACACCAGGGCCGCATTTGCGACCATAGCAGGGAACCTTCAGGTATTGAAAATGCGATTCCTTAGTCGCATTTGCTAAGGATTTCGGGGCTGGCTTAGGTTCGTATTTGCGATGGCCCTTGTCACAATTGCGAGGGTTGCAGGGTTCGCAATTGCGAACCCATATTCGCATTTGTGAAGAGAGCTTCCCAGGCCTTCAGTGCCGCAATTGCGAGGTTTTCTTCACAATTGTGAGGGTTCACAATTGCGAAACCGTACCGCAATTGCGATAATTGCAGCTGGACAAAAGGGCTGAAAGTAGAGATTTTATCTCTCATTCTCTCATTTTTGAACCCTGGACTCGGTAAGAGGCGATTTGGATAGGAGATTTTCACCTTCAAATATTGGGTAAGTGATTCTAATCTATTTCTAATCATATTCCATCAACATATCTTCGATTTTAGTGTCAAAATCATATGAATCAATGTGAAAATTTATGAAATTTTGTCAAGTTATTGAAAAATAAGAAACTAATCATATATATGAACTCGTGGGGTTAGGGGTAGTCGGAATCTACCATTGGACCCGAGTTTTGACCGGACGGGCCCCGGTAGACTTTTGTTGACTTTTTGGGAAAAGTATAAAGATCTTAGTTTTATCTATTGCAACTGAATTCCCTAGCATTGTTTGATGATATTAAGTCGATTTTGGTTAGATTTGAGCCGTGTGGAGCCAAATTGTAAAGGAAAAGCTATTTCCGAGTGTCAAATTGGCCCAGTTGAGGTAAGTGTCTTGTCTAACTTTGTGTGGAGGAACTACCCCTTAGGATTGATATTGATTGATTCAATTGTGCTAAGTAAAATCTGTGTACGCAAGGTGACGAGTGGGTACACGGGTTGTACATGGTATTTGATCGGTTTAGGCTACTTATACTATTTCTATGCTATAATTGTAATGTCATATCATGCTCTAAATTCTCATAATCAATTTATTCTTACTTGTGTTAGTCTATCCTTACATGTCTTAAATGATTACGTTATCACTTGTTCTACATTCTAATTGATGAATTGCTCTCATGCTTTAGTCGAGCTTGTTGGCTCTTTATTTGTTACGTGTTATCTCTTTCATTGTTGATTATCATTATTTGAAGTTATTTTTCAAGTTTTCTCTTTCATTGTTGATTATCATGATTTGAAGTTATTCTTCACGTTATCTCTTTCATTGTTGATTATCATTATTTGAAGTTATTGTTCATGTTATCTCTCTCATTGTTGATTATCATTATTTGGGGTTATTGTTTATGTTATCCCTTCCCTTTTTGATTTCCATTAATTGAAGTCATTGTTACACGTTATCTATTCCATTGTGAGTTATTCTTATTTAGCATCATGGTTATACATTATTTCTCATTATTGAGTTACTGGTGATGAAGTTGTGAAGACGTTATCACGTTGAGGCGAAAATTTTATTGTTGAAACATCTTATTATTGAACATTTTACATTCATTGTTGTTGTTTATATTCTTGTATACATTGTGGTGGAGTCGTGGGCTATTGTTATGGAAACACTGATATTGCTGATTATTGGCAAGTTGTGATATATGGGCACTTGTAGTGCGAGTTGTTATTGTGATGTGATATTGATGTGCATACGGCAGTATAAGGCTTGGGGTTAATATGCATGTGGCGGTATAAGGTGGGATTTATGTGCGTGTTGCTACTAGGGGAACAACGTGAAGCCACGCCTCGTCATAAGGTGGGCTAAAGTGCATGTAGCTATTTCGGGAAAACTATTTTCAAAAACCTATTTCAAATGTAATTGAGATTGTGAAATGTGTATATGAGGCGGTACCTCGGTTTTGATTCTTGATTTATATGAGGCGGTACATCGGTGGTGATTTTTATTGTACACGAGGTAGCACCTCGTTGTGATTCTTGTTGTGTATCTCTTTTGTTTGCTAGCAGTTTTGGTCGGAACATTTCTGTTGTTTTGTTCTTCCTTGTTTAGTAGTTGTTGCCCGTATATGATAATTTTGGCTCTCTCTTTAGCTGCTTCTTTTATGTTACTTTCATGTCTAAATTCCGGTATTAAATCATGTTATTATCTTGTTTCGTTTCGGTTATTTCTTTGCTTTCCATTATTTATTCTTATTAAACTTCCATATTACTTATTTATATCCTAGTAGGTGTCTTGACCTAGCCTCGTCACTACTCTACCGAGGTTAGGCTTGATACTTATTGGGTACCATTGTGGTGTACTCATACTACACTTCTGCACAATGTTTTGTACAAATCCAGGTACGTCTGCTCGTTCCGGACGGTATAATTGATTTTAGTTGCTGCTATGGAGACTCCAAGGTATACCTACTCCATGTCCGCAGGCCTCGGAGTCACCTTCCCTATTTTACTTCTTGTTGTATTTCTTTCAGACAATGATGTATTAGATATCCTAGTTTTATTCTATAGAGCTTATGTCACGACCCAAACCTAACCTGTCGTGATGGCGCCAATCGTGGAACTAGGCAAGCCGACACATTTCCAAACAATGTCGATATTTCATTTAAAAGATAAGTCAAAGCTTTACTTTACTAGAATCTTCATTAAAGAGTTAAAACCAAAATAAAAATAGAATGCGAAAAAGATAGCCCGATATCAGGGTGTCACTAAGTTATGAGCAACTACTACAAACTGTCTGATAACATCAAGACTAGCATAGTCTGGGAAAAACCAATACAACTAGGGGGAAGATAAGGAAGAAGAATAACAGGGCTACGATCGCCAGGCAGCTACCTCGCTATCTCCAATGATTCGCTACTGAATATATCAACAACCGCTACCGTGGCCAGAAATGCCTGGATCGGCACACAAGGTGCAGGGAGAAACGTGAGTACAATAACTCAGTAAGTAACAGCAGTAAATAAAGGCTGAGAAGTAATGACGAGCTAGATGAAGGTATAGTTCATATCACAAAAATTCCGCAAAGTACAGCATGCTTTAAATAACAGTGTTTAAGTCAAATCAGCTTGTTTAAATCCAGTTCAAGTAAAACCAATAAAATATCTTTCAACAGTTCTCAATCAAGGACTCAAAGCAGCTATGAGCACAAAGGATGAAATCATATACCGCCCCTCGGGAAAAAAATCACTCAGTCCTCTCAGTCACTCCAACCTCACGATCACTCATGCTTCCCAATCACTCGGCACTCGCACTCAGTAGGTACCTATGCTCACTGGGGGTGTGTACAGACTCCGGAGGGGATCCGCTCCTTCAGCCCAAGCGCTATATCAATGCCCATTATGGAAGAATCAATAAAACATGTAGCGGTGTGCAGCCCGATCCCATAAATGTCCTCACAATCAGGCCCTCGGCCTCACTCAGTCATAATCTCTCCAATCTCTCGGGCTCTCAGAAAATAAGTAATCAGTCGAAACAACATTGATATGATACATCAAATAAAGTAACAGAGACTGAGCTATGATGTAAAAAGGCATGAACATGACTGAGTACAGATTATCAACCAAAAATAGTGAGAGGACAGCAAGAAAAGACCTCCAAGGTTCCAAACAATACTGGCATAACGCCTAGACATGGCGTCTAGCATGATTTACTGTAAATCTTTCTCAAAACAAAGAAGAAGCATATAGCTACGACAGTATATTCAACTTTACAATTGCTACGAGACGGACCAAGTCACAATCCCCAATGGTGCACGCCCACACGCCCGTCACCTAGCATGTTCGTCACCTCTAAATAGTTATATGACACAAAAATCCGGGGTTTCATACCCTCAAGACTAGATTTACAACCGTTACTTACCTCAAACAGAGCAAATCTCTACTCTGCGATGCTCTTGCCCCTCGATTTGGCCTCCAAATACTCTGAATCTAGTCACAACCAGTACAATACCATCAATATGTGCTAAAGGAATAAATTCCATAAAACAATTACCAAATCAGACTCAAAACCCGAAATTGGCTCAAACCCGGCCCCCGGGCTTACGCCTAGATATCCAACAAAAGTCACAAAACTCGAAAGCCCATTCACTCACGAGTCTAGTCATACCAAATTTACTAAAATCCAACAACAAAATCCCCTTCAAAACTCCAAAATTCCATCTCAAGAACTCTTCCACTTTTTCCCCAATTTTTCACCCCAAATCACAATTTAGATGATACAAATCAATATATAATCATGGAATTTAACCAAAACTAAGGGAGAAACACTTACCCCAATCAACTCCACAAAAATCCCTTCAAGTATCAGCCCAAATCCGTGACCTCTAGCTCAAAATATGAAAAATGAGCTCAAACCCTCGATTTTTGAATATAACACTGTCTGCCCAGATTTTTTTTCGCGAACGCGAACGCCCTCTCATGTTCGCGTAGACCAACTAAGACTGCCTCTCTGCTTTAATCTTCGCGAACGCGACAACTGCCTTGTGAACGCGATGCCTTACCAGCACAAACCTTCACGAACGCGACCCTCACCTTGCAAACGCGTAGACAAAGGACCTGGGGGTCCCCAAAAGCCTTTCTCCTCTTTGCAAACGCGACACCACTCATGCGTTCGCGATGCACACACTACCCTACCTTTCGCGTTCGTGTCCTCACATTCGTGAACGTGTAGAACAAAAATTCACCATTTCAGAAATATGCTTCGCGAACGCAAGGCCCTTCTCGCGAACGCGTAAGAGGAAACCAGAACCAAAATACAGCAGCATATCAGCAATTTCACGAAGGCCAAAAATGATCCGTTAACCACCCGAAACTCACCCGAGGCCCTCGGGACCTCAACTAAACATGACAACAAGTCATATAACCCCATCCAAACTTAGTCAAACCTTTAAATCACTCAAAACAACATCAAAACACCAAATTACCCTTGGATTCAAGCCTAAGAACTTCTAGACTTCCAAATTCCGCAAACGATGCCGAAACCTATCAAATCGCGTCCGAATGACCTCAAATTTTGCACACAAGTTAGAAATGACACCACAAACCTATTCCAACTTTTATAAATCCAATCTGATCCCGATATCAAAATTTTCACTGCCGGCCAAAATCGCCAAAATTCAAGCTTTCGCCAAGTCAAGCCTAATTCTACCACAGACCTCCAAATCACATTTTGGATGCGCTCCTAAGTCCAAAATCACCTAATGGAGCTAACGAAACCATCAAAATTCAAATCCGATGTCGTTTACACATAAGTCAATATCCGATTGACTTTTCTAACTTAATTTTCTATCAAAGAGACTAAGTGTCTCAATTCACTCCAAAACCACTCCGGACCCGAACCAACTAACCAGACATAACATAATATAGCTGAAGAACACAAAAGAAATAGAAATGAGGGAAATGGGGCTATAACTCTCGAAATAACAGGCCGGGTTTTTACATCCCCCCTTAAATAAACGTTCGTCCTCGAATGGTTCTAGAAACATACCTGGAGTCTCAACTAGGTGTGGATATCTGCTCCGCACCTCCTACTCGGTCTCCCAAGTGGCCTCCTCCACAGGCTGACCTCTCCACTGCACCTTTACTGAAGCTATGTCCTTTGACCTCAATTTTCGAATCTGTTGATCTAAAATGGCCACCGGCTCCACATCGTACATCATATCACCCTCCAACTGAACCGTGCTGAAGTCCAAAACATGGGACGGCTCGCCAACATACTTCCGGAGCATGGAAGCATGAAATACTGGATGCACACTCGAAAATCTGGGTGGCAAGGCAAGCATATAAGAAACCTCCCCAATCCTCTGAAGCACCTCAAAAGGCCCAATGAACTGGGGGCTCAACTTGCCCCTCTTCCCATACCTCATAACACCCTTCATGGGTGATACCTTCAGCAAAACCTTCTCCCCAACCATAAAAGACACATCACGGACCTTCCTGTCCGTATAGCTCTTCTGCCTAGACTGCGCCATGCGAAGCCGCTCCTAAATCAATTTCACCTTATCTAATGCATCCTAGACCAAGTCTGTACCCAAGAGCCTAGCCTCACTTGGCTCAAACCATCCTATCGGAGATCTATACCTCCTCCCATATAAACCTCGTACGGAGCCATCTGAATACTCGACTGATAACTGTTGTTATATGCAAACTCCGTGAGCGGTAGAAACTGGTCCCACAAACCCCCAAAGTCAATGACACAAGCGCACAACATGTCCTCCAATATCTGAATAGTGCGCTCGGACTTTCCGTCCGTATGAGGGTGAAAGGTTGTGCCCAACTCGACCTGGGTACCCAACTCTCGCTGCACGGACCTCCAAAACTACGATGTAAACTGAGTACCCTTATCTGAAATGATGGAAACTGGGACACCATGAAGGCGAACAATCTCTCGGATATAAATCTTAGCCAACCGTTCTGAAGTGTAAGTAGTACCAACTTGAATGAAGTGCACTAACTTGGTCAGCCGATCCATAATAACCCAAATAGCATCGAACTTCCTCGAAGTCCGTGGGAGCCCAACTACGAGCTCCCACTTCCACTTCGGGATATCTAATCTCTGAAGGAAGCCACCCGGTCTCTGATGCTCATACTTAACCTGCTGACAGTTGAGACACTGAGCCACAAACCCAACTATATCCTTCTTCATCCGCCTCCACCAATAGTGTTGTATCAAATCCTGGTACATCTTCGCTGCACCCGGATAGATGGAATACCGCGAGTTGTGGGCCTCCTCAAGAATCAACTCCCGAAGCCCATCTACATTAGGCACACATATCCGACCCTTCATCGTCAACACGCCTTCATCACCAATAGTCACGTCCCTAGCATCACCTCGCCGAACCCTGTCCTGAAGAATGAGCAAGTGGAGGTCATCATACTGATGCTCCCTGATACGGTCATAAAGAGAAGACTTGGAGACCACACAAGCCAATACCCGACTCGACTCCGAAATATCCAGTCTAACAAGCTAGCCCGCTAAGGCCTGAACATCCAATGCCAAGGGTCTATCTGCTCCCGGAAGATATGCTAAACTGCCCAAACTCTTCGCCCGGCGACTCAAAGCATCGGCCACCACATTGGCCTTCCCCAGATGGTATAAAATAGTGATATCATAGTCCTTAAGAAGCTCTAACCATCTCTGCTGACGCAAATTAAGATCCTTTTTCTTAAACAGATGTTGCAGACTACGGTGATCAGTATAGATCTCACAATGAACCCCATGCAAATAATGGCGCCAAATCTTCAAGGCGTGAACAATGGTTGCCAACTCAAGATCATGGACAGAATAGTTCTTCTCATGGGTCTTCAACTAGCGTGAGGCATAGGCAATCACCCTACCCTCCTGCATTAGAACATATCCAATGCCTATCTTCGAGGTGTCACAATACATAGTGTAGGAACCTGAAGCTGATGGCAGAACTAACACTGGAGTTATGGTCAAGGCAGTCTTGAGCTTCTGAAAGCTCTCCTCACACTCGTCCGACCACCTAAAAGGAGCACCCTTTTGGGTCAATTTGGTCAAAGGCAATGCAATAGATGAAAATCCCTCCACAAAGCGACGGTAATAGCCCGTCAAACCAAGAAAGATCCTAATCTCCGCGGCTGAGGACGGTCTAGACCAACTCTGCACCGCCTCTATCTTATTCGGATCCACCTGAATACCCTCACCGGACACTACGTGCCCCAAGAATGCTAATGAACCGAGCCAAAACTCACACTTGGAGAACTTAGCATAAAGCTTCTCCTCCCGCAATCTCTGTAACACAACCCTCAAGTACTACGCATGCTCCTCCTGGCTACGAGAGTACTCCAGGATGTCATCAATGAATACAATAACGAATGAGTCCAAATAGGGCTGGAATACACTATTCATCAAATGCATGAATGCTGCTGGGGCATTGGTCAGCCCAAAAGACATTACAAGGAACTCATAATGGCCATAACGGGTCCTGAAAGCTATCTGAAGAATATCCGAATCCCGAATCTTCAGCTGGTGATACCCAGACCTCAAATCAATCTTGGAGAACACCCTCGCTCCCAGAAGTTGGTCAAACAAATCATCAATATGAGGCAAAGGATACTTGTTCTTGACTGTGACCTTGTTCAACTGCGTGTAATCAATGCACACCCTTATGGAACCATCCTTCTTCTTTTCAAATAGAACCGGTGCACCCCAAGGTGACATGCTAGGCCGAATAAATCCCTTATGAAGGAGTTCCTAAAGTTGTCCCTTCAACTCCTTCAACTCCGCCGGTGCTATACGTACGGTGGAATAGATATGGGCTGAGCACCCGGCACCAAATCAATACCAAAGTCAATATCCCTGTCAGGCGGCATGCCCGGCAGGTCTGCAGGAAACACATCCGGAAAATCACGTACCACCGGAACAGAATCAATGGTACGAGTCTCTGCACTAACATCCCTCACAAAAGCCAGATAGGATAGACAAACCTTCTCAACCATACACTGAGCCTTCAAATATAAAATCACCCTACTAGGTACATAGTCTACAGACCGCTCCACTCAACCCTCGGGAACCCCGGCATCGACAACGTCACGGTCTTAGTGTGACAATCTCTAATAGCATGACATGGAGACAACCAATCCATACCTAATATCACATCAACATCGACCATACAAAGTAACAAGAGATCTACTCTGGTCTCCAGACCCCCAATAGTCACCACACATGACCGATATACGCGGTCCACAATAATAGTATCGCCCACAGGAGTACATACATGAACAAATGAAACTAAAGACTCATGGGGCATATCCAGAAAATGAGCGAAATACGAGGAAACATATGAATAAGTGGAACCAGGGTCAAATAATATAGAGGCATCTCTGTGGCAAATAGAGACAATACCTATAATCACAGCATCTGAAGAAATAGCATTTGGTCTGGCTAGGAGGGCATAGAAACGGGCCTGACTACTACCTGAATGGCCTCCCCCTCTAGGTCGACCCCTAGCTGACTGGGCGGATGGTGAAGTAACTGGTGCTGAAGTCGAAGGCTGACTCCTCTGCTAAGATGGACCCCCATGATGATGAGGACACTGCCTCCACATATGCCCAAACTCCCCACACTCAAAACAACTCCCTGGTGTGGGTGATGGGGACTGAAGGGAACCCCTAGCACCGGGATAACTGATAGAAGAACCTGGCATGGATGAGCCCAAAACTGATGGAGCATGAGACGAACTTTGGGCTGGAAGGGCACTGAGTGATGAGTGGCTCTAATGAGAACTGTGAGAACTACGGCCTGATGATGTACCACGGTGAACTGTGCGGGGTGACTGAGCATGCCTGAATAGACGTCTCTGTCGTGCTGGATCTGACCCCCATGAGGAGCACCACTGAATCCACCCTGTCCACGAGGCCTCTTGGCCTCCCTCTCAACCATCTCCTGACTGCGAACCATCTCAATCTGCCGAGCAATGTCGACAACCTCATCAAAAGTAGCACCAGACACTCTCTCTCTGGTCATAAGCAATCGCAACTGATAAGTGAGGCCATCTATAAACCTCCTGATCCTCTCCCTGTCTGTGGGAACCAACCAGATAGCATGATAGGCCAACTCCGAGAATCTCATATCATACTGCATCACAGACATATCACCCTGATGAAGCTACTCAAACTATCTGCGCATCTCCTCCCTACGGGACTGAGGCACGAACTTCTCCAGAAAGATAACGGAGAACTGCTGCCAAGTGAGGGGTACTGCGCCAACCATCCTACGCCTCTTGTAGGCCTCCCACCAACTGAATGCAGCCCAATAAAACTTAAAGGTAGTGAATGAGACCCCACTGGTCTCCAGAATACCTGCTGTATGGAGTATCCTCTGACACCTATCCAAGAAACCCTGTGCATCCTCACACTCTGCACCACTGAAATATGGAGACTGGAGTCTCCCAAATCTCTCCAATCTACGCTGCTCATCCTCAGGCATAGCAGGAACTACATAGTCCTGAGCAGCTACAACCAGCTGGGCTGGTGGTGCCCCCGGTGTGTGGAATCTATGTACCACCAGCTCTGGTGTACGGGCAGCGGGAGTCTGAGCACCTCCCCCGGCCTAAAAAGCAGTTGTTGCGGACGGAACAGAGACCGCCTGAGCAAGACTGGTGCACGTGATCATAATCTAAGCTATGGCCACCTGAAGTCCTGGAATCACAATAGGCACAGGTGGTGCCTGAGCTGGTGCATCAACAACGGGAATCTAGTCCTAATCAGGGGCAACTAGTGGATCTGCAGGTACTTCCCTAGCTGCTGCTGTGCGGGCTGCACCTCTGCCCCTACCACGGCCTCTACCGCGGCCTCGGCCTCTCGCGGACCTAGCTGGTGGTACTGGGGGCTGGCCCTCCTGACCGGTAGTATGAGTCCTCACCATCTATGAGAGAATGAAACAACAGATATTTAGTTACTAGAATCAACAGATTCACACGACAAGAATTCAAGAATGTGGAATTTTCCTAAAGGTTCTGCAGCCTCTCGAAGAAAAGTACAAACGCCTCTATACTGATCTGCAAGACTCTACTAAACCCGCTCAGGACTCATGAGACCTGTGTAACCTATGCTCTGATACCAACTTGTCATGACCAAAACCTAACCCGTCGTGATGGCGCCTATCGTGGTACTAGGCAAGCCAACACATTTCCAAAACACGTCGATATCTCATTTAAAAGATAAGTCAAAGCTTTACTTTACTAGAATCTTCATTAAAGATTTCAAACCAAAATAAAAATAGAATGCGGAAAAGATAGCCCGACATCGGGGTGTCACTAAGTCATGAGCAACTACTACAAACTGTTTGATAACATCAAGACTAGCATAGTCTGGGAAAACCTAATACAACTAAGGGGAAGATAAGGAAGAAGAAAAATAGGGTTGCGATCTCCAGGCAGCTACCTTGCTATCTCTGATGATCCGCTACTCAATATATCAACAGCTGCTACCGTGGCCAGAAATGCCTGGATCTGCACACAAGGTGCAGGGAGTAACGTGAGTACACCAACTCAGTAAGTAACAGCAGTAAATAAAGGCTGAGAAGTAATGACGAGCTAGATGCAGTATAGTTCATATCACAAAAATTCTGTAAAGTACAACATGCTTTAAAACCCAGTGTTTAAGTCAAATCAGCTTGTTTAAATCCAGTTCAGGTAAAACCAATAAAAATATCTTTCACCGGTTCTCAAACAAGGACTCAAAGCAGCTATGAGCACAAAGGATGAAATCATATACCGTCCCTCGGGAAAAACATCACTCATTCCTCCCAGTCAATCCAACCTCACAATCACTCATGCCTCCCAATCACTCAGCACTCGGCACTCGCACTCAGTAGGTACCTACGCTCACTGGGGGTGTGTATAGACTCCGGAGGGGCTCCTTAAGCCCATGCATTATATCAATGCCCATCATGGCAGAATCAATGAAACATGTTGCAGAGTGCAGCCCGATCCCATAAATGTCCTCACAATCAGGCCCCGGGCCTCACTCAGTCATAATCTCTACAGTCTCTCGGGCTCTCAGAAAACAAGTAATCAGCCCAAACAACATTGATATGATGCATCAAATAAAGTAACAGAGACTGAGTTATGATGTAAAAATGCATGAACATGACATATTACAGATTATCAACAAAAAAAATGAGAGGACAGCAAGAAAAGACCTTCAAGGGTCCAAACAATACTGGCATAAGGCCTGGACATAGCATCTAGCATGATTTACTGTAAATCTGTATAAAACACATAAGAAGCATATAGCTACGATAGTATATTCAACTTTACAGTTGCTACGGGACTGACCAAATCACAATCCCCAATGGTGCACGCCCACAAGCCTGTCACCTAGCATGTGCGTCACCTCCAAATAGTTATATGACACAAAACTCCGGGGTTTCATACCCTCAGGACTAGATTTACAACCGTTAGTTACTTCAAACCGAGCAAATCTCTACTCCGCGATGCTCTTGCCCCTCGATTCGGCCTCCAAATACTCTGAATCTAGTCACAACCACTACAATACCATCAATATGTGCTAAAGGAATAAATTCCACAACAAAAAACTACCAAATAAAACTCAAAACCTGAAATTGGCTCAAACCCGGCCCCTGGGCCCACGCCTCGATATCCGACAAAAGTCACAAAAATCGAAAGCCCATTCACTCATGAGTCTAGTCATACCAAATTTACCAAAATCCAACAACAAAATCCCCTTCAAAACCTCAAAACTCCATCTCAAGAACTCTTCCACCTTTTCCCAAATTTTTCACCCCAAATCACAATTTAGATGATAAAAATCAAGATATAATCATGGAATTTAACCAAAACTAAAGGAGAAACACTTACCCCAATCAACTCCGCGAAAATCCCTTCAAGAATCACCCAAATCCGTGACCTCTAGCTCAAAATATGAAAAATGAGCTCAAACCCTAGATTTTTGAATTTAACACTGTCTGCCCAGATTTCTTCTTCGCGAACACGAACGCCCTCTCGCATTCGCATAGACCAACTCAGACTGTCTCTCCGCTTTACTCTTCGCGAATGCGATAACTGCCTTGCGAACGCGATGCCTTACCAGTTCAAACCTTCGCGAACGCGACCCTCACCTTGCGAACACATAGACCAAGGACCAAGGGGTCCCCAACAACCTTACTCCTCTTCGCGAACGCGACACCACTCATGCATTCGCGATGCACACACTGCCCTACGCTTCTCGTTCGCGTTCATGTCCTCACCTTCACGAACACGTAGAGAAAAAATTCACCATCTCAGAAACACTCTTCGCGAACGCGAGGCCCTTCTCGCAAACGCGTAAGAGGAAACCAGAACCAAAATACAGCGGCAGATCAGCTATCTCACGGAGGCTAAAAATGATCCGTTAACTACCCGAAACTCACCCGAAGCCCTCGGAACCTCAACCAAACATGCCAACAAGTCATATAACCCCATGCAAACTTAGTCGAACCTTCCAATCACTCAAAACAACATCAAAAAATCAAATTACCTTCGGATTCAAGCCTAAGAACTTTTAGAATTTTAAATTTCGCAAACGACGCCGAAACCTATCAAACCGCGTCCGAATGACTTTAAATTTTGCACACAAGTCAGAAATGACACCACGAACCTACTCTAACTTTCAAAAATCCAATCCGATCCCGATATCAAAATTTCCGCTACCGGCCTAAATCGCCGAAATTCTAGCTTTCGCCAATTCAAGTCTAATTCTACCACGGACCTCCAAATCTTATTCCGGTCGCGCTTCTAAGTCCAAAATTACCTAACGGAGCTAACGGAACCATCAAAATTCAGATCCGATGTCGATTACACATAAGTCAATATTCGGGTGACTTTTCCAACTCAAGCTTCTATTAAAGAGACTAAGTGTCTCAATTCACTCCGAAATCACTCCGAACCCAGACCAACTAACCCGACATAACATAATTTAGCTGAAGAACATAAAAGAAGCAGAAATGGGAGAAATGGGGCTATAACTCTCGAAACGACCGACCGGGTCGTTACAGCTTATGACTTCGTTCCACAGTTCTTAGGGATTGTATGGCTGAGAACCTGTTTTTCGGAAGTTTTTATCAGTTATTCAGCTTTGTTTTAGTATTTTGATAATTGTTTCTGCCACGTTATTATTATCTGTTAGGCTTACCTAGTCGTGGAGACTAGGTGCCATCACGACATCCTACGGAGGAAAATTGGGGTCGTGACAATTTCTCAACTTTTATTTAATATTTAATTAGTTATATTTTGTTGATCTCGTCTTGTGATTGGTTTACCTAGTCTTAGGACCTAGGTTCCATCACGACCCTTATGATGGAATTTTTAGTCGTGATGAATATAGTACAGTATCTTGAATTTTTATTATATGAACATGTGGTACATTAATTGATTTTCCTTTATGCATGTGTATTATGTAATAGTTTTTATAGTTATAGGCAATTGTTGGAGCTACCCCGTACAACTATATACCCTGTTAGTATAGCTATATATATATTATATTGATATTATATGTTAGTTGGATCCTTTTTTAGTTGTATTAGCTACATTTAATTGGTACACTATTTGATTTTTCTTTAATATTAGAAATATGGTATGGTATCTTCAATTTTCTTATTATATGAACATGTGGTACATTGTTCGATTTTCCTTTATGCGTGTGTATTATTTAATCATATATTTGATTTTTCCTTTATGCTTGGTACACTATTTTTTTATTTTTCTCTTTATGCATGTGTGGTGTAATAGTAGTATAGTCATATATAGTTGTCGGAAATTAACCAGTAGAACTGTATACCTTGTTGGTATAGCAATATGTCATATGGATATCATATGATAGTTAGAATATTTTTTGGTTGTTTTAGTGGCATTTTTAAGTCAATTCTATTTTGAAATTATTTATATGAACATGCTTTGCAGTGTTGGGATTTCATTATGCCGATGAACATAGATTACAAACCAAAGATAGATTGGGATACCAACTGCAACAACATTCATTAGTTGAAAGAGAAGTTAACAAAGAAGCAACTTCGGATGTTTAGGAAAATATGCTTTGGATATTTATTGGATCTGCCACCAGTCATTATGCAGATTTGAGCTATGCACCATTTACTTACTAGCGAAGTACATCATGAGATGAAAGATGAGATGTGGTTTGTAGTGAAAGGTTCTAGGTTGCATTTTGATTTGGGTGAATTTGCACTCATTCTTGGGATGAAATGTAAGGATGATACAAATATAGAGAGCCCATCAAAGAATAGGTTAATTTCGAAATATTTTAGGACTTCATCTATGGCATGGACCCAACTAGTAGATTGTTTTATGAAGAAGAAGTGGTAGTCAGATGATGTTGCGCAGAAGATAGCGGTTCTTTATTTTGTGAACACCTTCTTACTTTCTATGGTCAAAACAAAGGTTATTTCACTGTCTTATATTGACTTAGTTGAGTGCAGTGATTTTAATAATTATCCTTGGGGTGCAGATGCTTATAACGCAACACTCGAGTCGTGTTCTAACAAGTTTCAAGATAAACCTTCTTTTAATAGGCTCGTCGGCTTTACAAATTTGGTTGTATTAATGATGTCCAAGTTTGGATGGTCGCTTTGCTGATCATATTGGAATCAAATTTCCATAAATTCTAAATTGGGTAGTCAAAGAGCAGATACAGAATGAGCAAGTTGCTCTGCATACATTTATCTTGCAGCGCGAGCATGTAATATTTTTATACATTTATTGCATCTTTTAATATTTTGGTACAGTAGTAAAGTCTCAGGTAGTTGTAGCAATATGTCAGAGCAATCATATACTCTGTTGGTATAAGTTGCGGCCAAATGCGCACGCAAGTATACACGGTCATCAAGTAATAAAGTGACAAAAATTCGGATATCAAACCCATGAGGACTTGTTATCAACTATTAACTATATCAGAGTATAATAATTATCTAAATAAGAATTAAAATAAAGAAAAACAAATAAGGAACTCTAAACAAAAGAAGAGAAGATTTTTATGATATCAATGTAATGAATACGATCTAGGGTTATGGGCTATCTAACAATCCTATTATATTCTTCAAGAGAATTGATTAATTAATTTATCTTATTTATTGGTTGCCGGGGTTAATAATGCTCATAAAAATCCTTCCATCTCCTACTCGCCTATTCAAGCTACTCCAATACCTTCTATAGAGTTAGAATCAACAAGAATACATTTATAATTCCCGTATAATAACCAAGCATGGCAATTAGCATATGTCTATCCTAACCGCGAATCCATTCCCCGATGCCCTGGTTCAGGAACTTGCTTTACTCAACCCTATAGGCAATCTAGAATTTTCACTTTCAAGTTCAATTCTATATCAGTAGATATTATTCAATTGGTGATTAATCAATCAAATAATTAAGCGCAAGATTGAATAAATAAATCAATATGATAAGCTACGAAATCAAAATCAATATTCGAATAATAATGGTCATGAAAGAACCACAACCCTAGAACGTAAAGTTTAGCTCCACATAGACATGGTAGCAAAACAATAAATCATACAAATAAACATAAAAATTAGTAAGTTTGGTGGACGAAATAATAAAATTCGGCCTCCACGACGGCTCCTTGCTCTCCCTAGGTCGAATTTCTCTCAAAACACGTCCTCCCGCAAAGTCTTCTTCCTTTATAAAGTGGCTAACTATCATATTTATATCGTTTATAGTTCAGTTGGGGCGAATTTGGCTTCTCCTAATTCGAATTAGAGAAGCTAATTTTTTTCTGCTCTGGTCCCGGTCTGGCAAAGCGAACCTCGCTTCGCTATCCCAGATTTTTGTCTTCAACTTTTCTTTCGCCTAGTTTGCTCCTATTTGATCCTTTTTCACGCAAGTTCGTTCCTACACATAAGAAACACGTAATGAGCATATTTTACTTCAAAAGTAGTGTGAACTCCCACAACTCGCACAAGAATTAATACACAAACACACTCAAAATATACACTTTTCACCCTTTATGAATATATATGTATACCATATTGGTATCATATGGTACTAGGGATCTTTTTTGCTACTTATACTTTTATTGCATCTTTCAATATTTTATTATCATTTCTTTTCTAACTAGTGTCATTAATAATTGCAGCTAAAGAACATCACCCCCAACTGATGCTGAGAAGGAATTGTTTGATGTGGATGGTGTAAACTTTGAAATTAAAGTTGATTGCACTAACAGTCAGCTTGACAGTTTTTAGGTTTTGGCACTCAACTGCCAAAGACACAAAGTATGCATCAAAGTACAGGAGGTGATTCCAGACCAAACAATGTTGAGGTAAAAAGGAGTTAGAATATTTGAAACTTTTTGTAGAGACCAAGTTTTTAGAGGTGCTTGTGGCTATTGGTAGGTAGTCAATGAAACTAGAGAAAAATCCAGCGGTATTGTTCTTTTATATAGTATAATACTATAGTATATTGTTCCAAAATATAATATATGCTTACAACATACTATTCCATTCTTCACTTTATGTGCACATAGTATCTTTGTAATATACAAAATAATAAAATTCTTATTTTCTCATTTTCATGATAAGCAAAAGGATAATGATCTCTACTCTGGTGAGATGCATAAAGATTATGACCAGTTTGAAAGGGGCGACAATGGGAATGATCCCGTAGTTATTGGAGATAGCACCTCGAAGCACCTTATAGTATGTAAATCATAGATTTGTTTTTTTTTTTTGTTTTTTTTTTTAAAAATAGTACTCTTGATGATACTTTATATATTCAACGCCTGGTTTTGGTGGTGTTGGTTGAGAGGGCGGTAGAAGTGATGTCAACGTCACAGCAAAGGATGTTGTAGTTAATAATGCGAGTAACAATGATTTTCCTTCTGGTAAAATCTTGTATATGCAATTTTCCCTGTATTTTTTTATTTAACTTTCTGTATTTGTGCGTTTATCAACCTTTTTTAACTTTCCAGTCCACTATATACACGAGCATGATCTTGGCTTGAACTGTCTGCATCTGCAATTGATCAAATCACCGCCATTACACAATATGTAAAATATATGCAGCCAACTCATGATGTAAAGAAGTCTGGACCTGCTCCTTGCCATCAGGAATCCCAGCGCAGACACGACCAGATGTTGTTTTTGAGTCTAAAGCTCCTTCTTTGGGAGAAAATAATGCTATGTAGGGTACGATTCTTGATGTTACAAATTTTGAAGTTGGTATATAAATCAGAAATTTATGATATTTTTTATTTAAATAATGATATTGATAATATTTTTATATGTTCAGTATCTCGGGTTGATGGTGTTGGTCGAGTGGATGTTGGTTGCAATGATGTCAATTTGCCTTCTGGTAAAGTATTCTATATATAACTTTTTATTCTGTTTTTATTTGTTAACTTTGTATATTTTTTCATTCACTAACATTTTATAATTTAAGATTTATGTCGACACGAGGGTGATCTTGGCTTGGATATTGATTTTGAATATACCGACTCTTAACTTGATCTAATTGATACCATTACACAAGGAGGGAGACATAATATAAATGAATTTGAAAATGAACTGACAACTTGTGATGTTAAAAAGTCTAAACGTGCTCTGTTGGTATCAAGAACTACTATCCAGAGACGAACAGATGTATAAAAAACTCCTGCAATTTTCGCACGAAAAAGCCACCCTGTAGCTGTAAAACATTCACCGTTTAGGAATGACTGGCAATCTGGTGTTAGTGAAGTTGGAGGATTATCGAAGGTTATCAAAGGAAGATTTACATTTATAAATGACATTTCAGTGCCTGTTGATTTTAAGCTTACAACTGCATTCTCAAACTTTGTTGAAGCATAAATGCAATTAGGAGAGTGTGTATTCGTTCCATGTACTATTGTTTTCAGGTTTTCTTAAATTTTGCTGATATGCTTTTTATCCATATCTTCTTCTGTATGAAATAGGGAAGTGTATTTACCTGATGCTAGGAATCTGGATGCTTTTTTTGACTTTCTAATGGAACAGGTTGATGATAAGATATTTTTTCACTCATTAAACTTTTATGGCAAGCCGCTATCTAGTTCGGTATGTGTACTGCTTTTTGTTATTATATTTGTATTAGTTCATGCATATTATTAGTGTTAGTCATATTTTCATCCTTTTGTACTTTTTATTATATTGTATTATTTTCAGGTATTCAATTCAATACTATACTATCAGAGTATACAACATACTTTAACATTATATGTATATAACTTTGTCCTTTTTTACAGCACTTGAATATTATATTCGACTATCTTAAGAAGAAGGAGAAATATGGAATTAATATGCCAAATCAAGGTCACAGCTACAGATACTTTTTTTAATAATATCATTCAAAGAGTTTATGCAGATTTTGTAAAAGGTGGAAAAAAAGATCATTTGATTGATAGATCAGATGATATCGTGGAGTACATGAAAGGATTTTGGATGTATTGCAATACTCCGTGGCACCAGGTTAATCATGTCCTCTTTCCAATTAATTTGTCTAATAAGTGGAATTGGATATTGCGTTGTGTATCATTCCATAAGAGATGTTTTTATGTATATGACTCTCTACGTAGTTGAAAGCACAAAAACGTTATTCAAAAGGTGGCAGGGGCATATGCTATGTTGACTCCCCTGTTTCTGATTAGCAATGACTTGATAATCAAGGAAGTGACATTTTAGTATAAAATGGTCTACATATGGGAAAGGACACGACTGATCTCTATGAGATTGAACTGATTACAAATCTGCCAACAGAACAAAATTTATAAGAATAGTCACTTTTTTACTTTGTTTTCCTCATTCATGTTAACATTTTCAATATTAATTGATTTAATATTCTATTTATTTTTTTATTTCAGAGATTGTGGATTATATGTTGCATGTGTTGTTGTGTACATTATTGAAGCTCTTCCAATCCATGTTGACAATTTTGATGTGGACGGTCTTCGAGCCAGGTTTGGTATATTACTGGGGCACTATGGGAGGAACAATCAGTTACATGGTGAATAAAGTGAGTCTAAGGCTCCACGAGTAACAAAAAAGATTTGTGGAAAGAAGCGCAAGAAGTAGTATAGGGCTCTATTTGCTATTAGTTAATAGTAGCATGAAAACTTTATAGGATTTTAATAATTTTTGGTGAAGTATGGTATTTTGTATTAGTAAATTGAAAAATGCTAGCTTTTAAAAGTTTGTGTTCTAGGAAAACAATTTTGATATTATAATATGTTGCTATAATAGTTTTTAGTTTGGAATATGTGTTTTAGTGTAGGAATCTATCTTCAGTGTGTTTTATTTTGAAAACTGTAGCAGTTTTACTTTTGGCAACATATTTGTTTGAATGGGATGAAATATTTTAGAAAGTGAATTGATTTTTTTTAATGGGATGAAATATTTTAGAAAGTGAATTGGGTTTGGATTTGTATTAAGAATAGTTTTTAGTTGTAGTTGAATCTGCTAAGTTTTTTTTGAGAAGTTACATTATATATTTACCTATATGTACATGAGCTGCAAAGTGTGCCTATTATGCTAAAAATATTTGTGCAGATTTTTATTTGTCACAACCCAAAATGCGCCTAGTCGTGATGACACCGAACCTAACCCGCTAGGTAAGCCAAACAACAGTTGCATAACTCTAATGAAAATAATAAGTAATCAATAAGTGAAATAGTTGAATTCCACACAATATCCCAAGGATTGTTAGTACAAGTCATGAGCCACTAAGATTTAGATTTACAAGCTGGTACGAAAATAAATACAATATATGTTTGAAATATAAATAAGCAGAGTACGAATCTAGAACTACCAAGGACAAGTGGTCGTTATAACCAAAAAGAAGGTACATCTTCAATGCGAGCTTCCATTATCCATAGCAGTATCAGCTCCAAGATCTGCATGCAAGGTGCAAAAGTGTAGTATGATTACAACCGACCACATATACTCAGCAAGTATCATAACTAACCTCGACGAGGTAATAGTGGAAAGAATTATTAATGATACTCGCCAATAATCTATTCAATTCATATATCTCGCAAATACACAGCAATAATGCTATCAAGTCATAAATCTCAAATAAAGCCTCCTCGGTGCCCAGAGATAACATAACATGCTCATTTTCGGTTAACAAACCAGCACAGAGAGAAGATATGCATCCAACATTTTTAAATCATCAAACTAGCATATATAGAAGATATGCGTGAAATACCAGACAATCCTTCATCAGTTACATATAGAGAAGATATGTGTGATTAAACAAGTCAAGTCACACAGATTCACATATAGAGAAGATACGTACCGTGTCTCATCTCATCAAGTAAGGTGGCATATATAGGAGATATACATGGAGGCATGTATATATTCCGTAGCTAGAAAATAAAGAAGAGATGCAACAAAATCATGTATACATCCAAGGAAATTGCAAGTAGAGAATAAATGCAATAACCAAAACATACACTGGCCAGTTTTTCTCATACCGCGTATACACCATCGAGAGAGAAACATGAGAGGGTGACCCTAGAGGGATGGATCCTTATCTACATGTTGTACGAATAACTCAAGTGACGCAAAGACAATACACGTGCCAATAATATTTCAACTGCACGGACAAATAGCGTGCCGATAATATCAATCTCACGGACAACTAAAGTGCCAATAATAACAATATTTTGAATCCATACTGTAATAACCTGGATGGTCATTTTGTGTAGTGTAGCCCCGTTCCCCTATTTATCACTTCTTCTATGTTCATTTGTGGCTATCTGACTTGCTGGGGTGTTTGGATTGGTTTCTGGAAGGTTTCATAGTGAATTGGAACACTTAGTCCCAAGGTTGGAAGCTTAAATTGAAATAGTTGATCGGAGTTTGACTTTTGTGTAGACGGCTATAGAATAGAGTTTTGATGGTTCTGATAGCTTTGTATGGTAATTTTGGACTTAGGCGTATGACCGGATGTTGATTTGGAGGTCCGTAGATTAGTTTGAGGCTTTTTGGCAAAGTTGGAAAGTTGAAGGTTCAGAAGGTTGAGAGGTTTGACCGAGAGTTTACTTTGTTCATACCGGGTTTGGATTTTGGTTTTAGGAGTTGGAATAGGCCCGTAGTGTTATTTTGGACTAGTGTGCAAAATTTGAGGTCATTCGGAGATAATTTAAAATGATTCGGCATTGGCTTTAGAAGCTGGAAGATCATTCGTTTCATTAGGCTTGAATTGGGGTGCGATTCTTGATGTTGATGTTGTTTGATCTGATTTGAGGCTTCGAGTAAGTTCGTATCGTGAATTAGGACTTGTTGGTATATTTGGTTGGGTCCTGGGGGCCTTGGGTGCGATTCGGATAATGTGCGTACCATTGTTTGGACTTAGTTGTAATGCTGAAGAATTTCAATTTCTTGTGCAATTGCACCTGCAAGGATTTGGTCGTAGGTGCGGGACCGCATGTGCAGTCATTCCATCGCAAGTGCGAATGTTTTTCCGCATCTACGAGCTCGCAGATACGGTAAATGGAAGGCAGAAGCGAAGTGATGTGTGTTCTTTGGCTTCCGCAGATGCGGACGTTGAGGCGCATGTGCGCATGCACATAAGCACAGATATGACCGCACAAGCAAATGTTGGCTAGGAGGCCTTTGACCCCAGATGTGGCCACTTTTCTGAAGAAGTGGGACCACAGATGCGGTTAAATGGTTGCAGGTGCGGTTTCACTGGTAGACTACATATCTCGAAGGGTTTAGTATTTTTCTCATTATTGGAGTTGTGGAGTTCAGCTAAGGACGATTGTTTTACCACTTTTCACCATAGTTGAAGAGGTAAGTGAAAATTAATCACTTTTGTTGTTAGATATTGAATACCCATTGCTTATTACACCTAATTTTCATGAATCTAAGATAGAATTTGGGGATTTTTGGACTATGTTATTGGAGAGTGAGATTTGACAGTTTGAGGGTCGATTTGTGGTTGGAATTGGATGATTTTGGTAGGGTTGGACTCGAAGTGGAATGGGTGTCCGGAATTTGTGAATTTTGTCGGGTTCTAAGGTGCGGGCTCGGGATCGACTTTTTGGGTTGACGTTATCATTTTGATTAAAGACTTTAGATTTATCATTTGAGATTGTTCCTACGGCTATTATTGATGGTATTGAGTTATTTGTGACTAGATTTAAGTCGTTCGGAAGCCGAGTCGCGAGTCAAGGGCTAGTTGGAGTATCGAATTGCGCGTTTTGAGGTAAGTAACATTTTTAAACTTGGAATTTTGGGTAATTATCCCTAGAAAATATGTTATTTGTGTTATGTTGGGTTGACACACATGCTAGGTGATGGGTGTGTGGGCGTGCACCATGGTAATCATGATCCGGGTTTACTTTTGTAATGTGTTGCTATCAAGTCTTGTTTTATCCGTGTAATTCCTACTTGTTAGAGTAATTGAGCTGTGATTCGCGTTAGAAATCATGTTAGGCTATGTGCTTATTCGGTTGAGACCTAATGGAGTTATTTATGTTGTTTTGAGTTATCTGCTTCAACTGTAATTATACACTCCGGCGTGCTTCTTCATTTAAATATCTTATCTCAGTTTTTTGTTCCTTATTCATTGTTACATCACCGGTTATCATCGTTGGGCTGAGTGTTTCGAGATTTGTGAGCCCTCAAGACTTGAGAGATTAACGACTGAGGTGGGCCTTAGAGCCGTGTTGAGAGTGTTATTGTGGATCGGGCTGCATGTCGCAGTAGGCCATATTTACTTTATTATTATTATTATTATTGTGGATCGGGCTACACATCACAGCAAGCCTTATAGGCTTTTGATTAGCGCCTGGGCAGGATCCACCCCTCCAAAGTCTGACATACCATAAGTGAGCGCAGGCACAGTGATATATATACGTGCTTTGGTGAGGATCATTGATTCCAGGCACCCATACAGTGCTGAGTGATTTTGTGTGTGTGATGAATGGGCATTTGAGATAGATAGTTTGAGTATTCTGAGAATGAGAGTACTTGGGGATATCATCGTGAAATCATTCATTGACATGCATATTTGACATGTAGGCATAGAGATGCACCATTCCTCAGCTGTAATTGACATGTTCCTATCAGTGTTAGGCTTTAATGGTTTAACTTGAAAGCATGTCTAACTTTCTGTAATCTGAACGAGCTAATTATGATAATTTCTTTGAGTATTTATTGTTATTGTCATCATTATATTTGTGTTGTCATTATATTGGATTCTGACTGTCCTCTATCGAGCTCATCACTACTTTCAGCCCAAGGTTATTTCTTTTACGTATTGAGTACATGGGGTCGGTTATACTCATACTATGCTCTGCATTTTGTGTGCATATCCAGGTACATCTGGATGTGGTGATTGCTAGATCTGTGTTGGTACCAGTGCTTGGAGACTTCAAGGTAGCTACTATGACACCCGCGGACCTTGACTCTCTTTTTCTTTATTTTCTTCAGTATAGTTCTATTACCCAGGCAGTTGTACTAAGGATTTAGTTTATGTTTTGATACTCAGTAGTTCTCATGTACTCATTGACACTAGATTTTGGGATGGTTGTAGCAGTATTCTTAATGTTTTTATCAGAATATTATGATATTTCCGCTATTAAGTTTAGGTAACCATGTTTATTCAAATGTTACGCTATTATGTGACTATTGGCTTGCTTAGAAAGTAGTGTTAGGCACTGTCACGGCTCCGGTGGGAGTTGGATTGTAACAAGTTGGTATCATAGCCCTAGGTTGCTAGGTCTCATGAGTCATGAGCAGGTTAAGTAGAGTCTTGCGGATCGGTAAGGAGATGTCTATGCTTATCTTCGAGAGTCTACCAAACCATTAGGAAACTTCACTTTCTTGTATTCTTGTCGTGCGGATTTGTTAATTCCGGAATTTGAACTTCTATTCTTCTATTCCCACGTAGATAGTGAGGACAAGTACAACCGGACTAGGATGATGGCCACCAGTACCACCAGTTAGGGTCGTGAGAGGTCGGGGTCGTGGTAGAGGCCGAGGTAGGGCTCGTAGTACAGCCAAAGCAGCACCTGTGGAGCCATCAGTTGCTCCAACTGAGGAGAATATACCAGATTTTGTTGAGTCGGTGGGACCAGCATAGGAACCAGCAATGCCCATTGTTATCCCTAACATTTAGGAGGCCTTAGCCTAGATTTTGACTGTGTGCACGTGCTTGGCTCAGGCGGTTTTGGTTCCAGTTGCACCAGCCATTTCATAGGCTGGGTGAGGTACCCAGACTCCTGCCGCCCGTACTCCAGAGTAGCTAGCTTAGGGACTTCCAACACAGGGGGTACTACAAGTTCAGCCGGTGTTGCTACTCGAGCCGCAGTTGGCCCACCTATTAGTGATGAGGAACATATGAGATTGGAGCGGTTTGAGAGGATGAAGCCTCCAGAGTATAGTGGGGCAAAGTCAGAGGATGCTTAGGATTTTCTAGATAGGTGTCAGCGGATTCTTCGCATAACAAGTTTTTTGGACACCAGTGGGATTGCATTTACCACATTTTAGCTGATTGGGGCAGCCTATAGATGGTGGAAAGCTTATGAGTAGCAGGTCAGCCGACGCAGTACCACTTACGTGGCATGCATTCCCAGTTCTCTTCTTAGAGAAGTTTGTTCCGCAGACTCGTAGAGAGGAGTTGCATAGGTAGTTTGAGATGCTACACTAGGAGGGTATGATAGTGACTCAGTATGAGATGAGATTTGTAGATTTGGCTCGTCATGTAGTATGGTTGGTTCCTACTGAGAGAGAGGATCAGGAGGTCCATAGATGGCCTACATTTTGGTTTGGCTCAAGAGGCCGAGTTAGATATTAGGTTTAACAAGGTGGTCGAGATTGCTAGGCGCTAGGAGTCGGTTCGCAGGCTTGAGCGCGAGGAGTAGGAGGGCAAGAGGCCCCGTGTTTCAGGTGGTTCTGTGGTACCTCATCTGGAGGTCAGTCACATCACAGTAGAGGTCGTCCTTATAGGCCAGCTCAAATGGCTCGTCCGGTTCATTATGGTGCATTATCTAGTCATGCTTCATATTGTACTCGTCCGGGTCAGTCATCTTTCAGTGCAGTCCCAGCTCAAAGCTCGTACCGCTCTCCATCAGTTCATGGTTTGTCAGTACCGGGTTTGTCTGGTGGCTATTTTAGTTCTCGGGGCCGGTTCAGGCTCTTCCGCCATCTTATTATCAAGGTTGCTTCAAATGTGGGGAGTTGGGCTTGTGAGGAGGTATTTCCCCCGTCTTATGGTAGGTTCCGTTCAGCAGAGAGGTCAGGCTATGACTTTCGCACCAATTACTACAACACCTGCTCAGCCAGATGGAGGTGGGGCTCAGGCACTTCGAGGTTGCCCTAGAGGGGGAGGTCGATGCTAAGCTTTTCCTCCCAAAACAGAGGTAGTTGCTTCAGATGAAGTGATCACAGGTATTGTTTCAGTGTGCCACAAGGATGCTTTAGTATTATTTGACCCTGGTTCTACTTATTCATAAGTATCATCACACTTTGCTCGTTATTTGGACATGCCCTGTGATTCTTTAGTTATGCATGTTCATGTATCTACGCTTGTAGGTGATTTTATTATTGTGGACCATATATATTAGTCATGTGTGGTGGCTATTGGGGGTTCTGAGATGAGAGTCGATCTTCTACTAGTCAACATGGTTAATTTTGACGTGATATTGGGCATGGATTGGTTATCGTCGTATCACGCTATCCTTGATTGTCATGCCAAGACCGTAACATTGACGATGCCGGGGATGCCAAGGTTAGAGTGGAGAGGCTCCTCGGACTATGTTCCTAGCAGAGTGATGTCATACTTGAAGGCTCAACATATGGTTGAGAAGAGATGTTTGGCATATTGTGCCTTTGTGAGGGATGTTAGTGCTGATACTCCTACCATTGAGTCAGTTCCGATAGTGAGAGACTTCCCAGATATATTTTCGGTAGATCTGTCATGCATGCCACCCCCATAGGGAGATTAATTTTGTATTGACCTGGTTCCAGGCACTCAGCCTATCTTTATTCCTCCATATCGTATGGCAGTAGAGAGTTAAAGGAATTTAAGGAACAACTTCAGGAGCTACTTGATAAGGAATTTATCGGGCCTAGTGTGTCATTTTGGGGTCCACCGATTGACTTATTTGACTAGCTTCAGGGTGCTAGAGTATTTTCGAAGATTGATTTGAGGTATGGGTATCATCAGTTGAAGATTCGGGATTCTGATATTCTAAAGACGGCATTCAGGACCCGCTATGGTGACTACAAGTTCCTGGTGATATCTTTCAAGCTGACCAATGCCCCAAAAACCTTTATGCATTAGATGAATAGTGTATTCCAAGCATATCTGGATTCATTCGTCATCATATTCATTGATTATATACTGGTGTACTCACGCTGCCAGGAGGATTACGAGTAGCAATTGAGGATTGTACTCCAGATGTTGAGGGAGAAGAAGCAATTTGCTAAATTCTCCAAGTGTGAGTTTTGGCTCGATTCGGTAGCGGTCTTTGGGTATGTGATGTCCAGTGAGGGGATCAAGGTTGATCCGAAGAAGATTGAGGTAGTTCAGAGTTGTCCTATACCGTCTTCAGCTACAGAGATTCAGAACTTCTTGGGTTTGGCAGGCTACTATCGTCGTTTTGTGGAGGTTTTCTCATACACATTGCTGCATTTTTGACTAGATTGACCCAGAAGGCTGCTCCATTTAAGTGGTCTGAGGAGTGTGAGGAGAGCCTTCAGAAGCTCAAGAGTACATTGACTACAACCCCAGTGTTGGTATTGCCTACAGGTTCAAGATCTTACACTATATATTGTGATGTGTTGTGTATTGGGCTTAGCGCAGTGTTGATGCAGGAAGGTAGGTTGATTTCCTATGCGTCTCGGTAGTTGAAGGTTCATGAGAAGAATTACCATGTGCATGACTTGGAGTTGGCAGTTATTGTTCACGCATTGAAGATTTGGAGGCACTATCTGTACGGCGTTCATTGTGAGGTCTATGCAAACCATCGGAGTCTCCAGCATCTGTTCAAGCAGAAAGATCTTAATTTGCAGCAGTGGAGATGGTTAGAGTTCTGAAAGACTATGATATCACCATATTATATCATCCGGGGAAGGCCAATGTGGTGGCCGATGCACTGAGTAGGAAGGCGGATAGTATGGGTAGTTTGGCATATTTACCGGTAGAAGAGAGGCCACTAGGCATGGATGTTCAGGCCTTGTCCAATATGTTTGTGAGATTGGATGTCTCGGAGCCTAGTCGGATTCTTGCCTTGCATTATGGCTCAATCATCGTTGTTAGAGTGTATAAACCCTCCCTAGTTTGATGATCCTCACTTGTTGTTATTGAAGGATACGGTACAACGAGGTGGTGCTAAGGAGGTTATGGTTTGTGATGATGGTGTTATGCGCCTTCGAGGCTGGATTTGTGTTCCAAATGTTGATGGGTTGAGAAATTTTATTCTTGAGAAGGCTCACAGCTTGCGCTGCTCCATTCACCCAGCTGTCACGAAGATATACCGTGACTTGAAATAATACTATTAGTGGAGGAATATGAAGAAAGATATTGTTGCTTATGTCCATCGGTGTTTGAATTGTCAACAGGTGAAGTATGATCATTAGAAACCGGGAGGGTTGATTTAGAGGTTGGACATAGCGGAGTGGAAGTGGGAGCATATTACCCTGGATTTCGTTGTCGGGCTCCCACGGACTTTGAAGAACAATGATGCAGTTTGGGTTATTTTGGACCGGTTGACTTAGTCTGCACACTCCATTCCGGTGGTGACTTCCTATTCTGCAGAGTGGTTGGCTCAAATTTACATCTGGGAGATTATCTGCTTGCATAGAATGCCTATTTCCATCATTTCTGACTGAGGCACGCGGTTCACATTGCATTTTTGGAGAGCAGATCAGCGGGAGTTGGGCACACGGGTTAAGTTGAGTACAACATTCCATCCTTAGATGGAAGGGCAATCCGAGCACACCATTCAAATCTTGGAGGATATATTACGTGCTTGTGTTATGGATTTTGGAGATTCATGGGATCAATTCCTTCCGTTAGCAGTGTTCGCCTATAATAACAACTTTTAGTCGAGTATCTAGATGGCTCCTTATGAGGCCTTGTATGGGAGGAGATGTCATTCTCTGGTGGGTTGGTTTGAGCCTGGGGAGGCTAGGTTGTTGGGCACTGATTTGGCCTGTGATGCTATAGAGAAGGTCAAGGTGATTCAGTAATGACTTTGTATTGTGCAGTCTAGATAGAAGAGTTATGCTGATAGGAAGATTTGTGATGTTGCATATATGGTGGGTGAGAAGGTTTTGCTCAAAAGTTTGCCCATGAAGGGTGTGATGAGGTTCGGGAAGAAGGGCAAGTTAAGCCCTCGGTATATTGGTGCCTTTGAGGTGCTTGAGAGAGTTAGAGAGGTTTCCTACAATCTTGCATTGCCACCTAGTCTATCGAGTGCTCCCCCAGTGCTTCATGTATCTATGCTCCGGAAGTATTAAGGTGATCCTTCACATATTTTTGACTTCAGCACGGTATAGTTAGATGGGGACTTGACTTATGATGTGGAGTCGGTGGCTATTTTTGGTCGGCAAGTTCAAAAGTTGAGAGCAAAGAATATAGCTTCGGTGAAGGTTCACTGGAGAGGCCAGCCAGTCGAGAGGATACTTGGGAGACCGAGCGAGAGATGTGGAGTAGTTATCCACACCTATTTGAGACTCCATGTATGATTCTAAACCCATTCGAGGACGAACGTTTGTTGAAGAGGGGGTGAATGTAATGACTCAGCTGCTCATTTTGTGTATTGTAGCCATGTTCCCCATTTGTCTCTTCTTCTATGTTCATTTTTGGATATGTGACTTTTCATGGTGGTTGGATTGGTTTCGGGAAGGTTTCGGAGTGAATCGGTACACTTAGTCCCAAGGTTGGAAGCTTAAGTTGAAAGAGTTGACCAAAGTTTGACTTTTGTGTAGACGAATCCGAAATAGAGTTTTGATGGTTCCGATAGCTTCATATAGTGACTTTGGACTATGGTGTATGTCCAGATGTTAATTTGGAGGTCCTTAGGTTGGTTTGAGGCTTTTTGGAAAAAGTTGGAAAGTTAAAGGTTTGGAAGGTTGAGAGGTTTGACCGAGAATTGACTATGTTGATACCGGGTTCTAATTTTGATTCCTGGAGTTGGAATAGGTCCGTAGTGTCATTTGGGACTAGAGTGCAAAATTTATTCGGAGATGATTTTATATGGTTCGGCACTGGTTCTAGAAGTTAGAAGCTCATTAGTTTCATTGGGATTGAATTGGGATGCGATTCGTGATGTTGATGTTGTTTGATGTGATTTGAGGCTTCGAGAAGTTCGTATCGTATATTAGGACTTGTTGGTATGTTTGGATGGGGTTCTGGGGGCCTCGAGTGCAAATCAGATGATGTGCGCACCATTTTTTGACTTAGTAGTAATGCTGAAGAATTTCATGTTCTGGTGCAACCACACCTACGATGATTTGGTCGCAGATGCGGGATCGCAGAAGCGGTAAGGCCATTGCAAGTGCGGAATGTGATGGGGTTGGGGAAATGTGCAAGTGCAAATGCTGTGGAGCGCAGAAGCGATGTGGAGTGTGGTCTTTGGTTTTCGCAGATGTGGACGTTGCGCGCAGGTGCGCATGCGCAAAAGCGCAGAAGCGGATGTTGGCTAGGAGGGCTATGACCGCATATGCGGCCACTTTTCTGCAGAAGTGGGACCGGATTTGCGGTTAAGTGTCCGCAGGTGCGATTTCACTAGCAGACTACATATCTCGAAGGGTTTAGTATTTTTCTCATATTTGGAGTTGTGGAGTTAGGCTAAGGGCGTTTTTTGGACCACTTTTCACCATAATTGAGGAGGTAAGTGAAGATGCATCACTTTTGTTGTTAGATATTTAATACCCATTGATCGAATATTTATTTTTAGATTCTTTTATCTGTTAGAAAAAGAGATAATCTGCTATTTTTCCTTTTAGAAAATTAAAAATTCAATAAAATAAATAAATAAGAGACTGGAAATGAAAGTCTCTTTCTCGGATCTATCTACTCTCCTTTTTTTGGTCTCCCCCCTGTAACTTGATAAATCATAAGAGAAGAAGAAATGGTTGCGTAGAAAGCCTTGCTTACTATCTTCTCCATCTTAGTTATATAAGAGAAAAAGAGTGAAAAGCTTACTTTTAGGTAGTGGCCTAAGCGCTAAGAAGCTCCAATCATGCTACTCAGAGTATATGCTTAACATATGCAAGTCGAACCTTGGTTTTCGGAGTTTGAAAGAGAAGGGGAAGAAGCGGAGTAGAGGAATTGGTCAACTCATCAGGCTCATGACCTGAAGATTGCAGGTTCGAATCTTGTCCCCGCCTAAACAGTGGAACATTGTTCACCTGGATAGAAGGTCGGTCCCAACCCGTATTACACGTAATTATCAGAAATCTAAGATGGAATTTGGGGATTTTTGGACTATGTTATCAGAGAGTGAGATTTAAGGGTTTGAGGATCGACTTTTGGTTGGAATTGGATGATTTTGGTATGGTTAGACTCACAATTGAATGGGTGTACGGGATTTGTGAATTTTGTCGGGTTTCGAGGTGCGAGCCCAGGGTTGAATTTTTTGGTTGACTTTTCGATTTTGATTAGAGACTTTATCTTTATCATTTGAGTTTGTTCCTATGGGTGTTATTGATGGTATTAAGTTGTTTGTGAATAGATTTGAGTCATTCGGAGGCCGATTCGCGAGGCAAGGGCCTGTTGAGTATTGAGTTGCATGCTTGGAGGTAAGTAACATTTCTAAACTTGGAATTGAGGGTAATTATCCCTAGAAAAAATGTTATTTGTGTTATGTTTGGGTGACGCACATGCTAGGTGACGGCCGTGTGGGAGTGCACCATGGTAATCATGATCCGGGTTTACTTTTGCACTGTGTTTCTATCAAGTCTTCTTTTATCTGTATAATTCCTACTTGGTAGAGTAATTGAGTTGTGATTCATGTTAGAAATCATGTTTAGGCTATGTGCATATTCAGTTGAGACCTAATAGGATTATTTCTATTGTTTTGAGTTATCTACTTCAACTGTAATTATACACTCAGTCATGGTTCTTCATTTGCATATCATATCTCAGTCTTGGATCCTCATTCATTGTTACATCACCTGTTATCATCAATGGGCTGAGTGTTATGAGATTTGTGAGCCCTTGAGACTTGAGAGATTGACGACTGAGGTGGGCCTTAGAGCCGTATTGAGAGTGTTATTGTAACACCCCGGAAAATTTCGAAGTACTTAAGTGTAAAGCCCGGTAAAGTTTGCAAAGAAAATAATATTTCATGGTACCGGACTAGGCTTACGTGTTTGAGGATTGTATGAGATTTGTGAGTCCTTGAGACTTGAGAGATTGACGACTGAGGTGGGCCTTAAAGCTGTGTTGAGAGTGTTACTGTAACACCCCGAAAAATTTCGAAGTACTTAAGTGTAAAGCCCGGTAAAGTTTGCAAAGAAAATAATGTTTCATGGTTCCGGACTAGGCTTACGCAAAGAAAATAATGTTTCATTGGGTTGAACAATGCACCGGAAAGTAAAGGAAATTTTTTGGCGGAAAAGTGCATTTATGTGGTTCACTATGCGACCGTAGAACCACTCTGCGGACCGCATAATGGCCGCAGAGTGAGGCAGTTAATTGGGTCAGTTGGAAGCAACTATGCGGTTGACTATGCGACCGCATAACTGTTATGCGGTGCATTATGCGACCGCATAATAGTTATGCGGATCGCATAGTGACCGCATACACAGGCAGTTCTTTTGACTATTTTGTAACCAAATATGTGACCGATATGCGGTCCGCATATCGGTTATGCGATCGCATACCTTGTTCCGGAGCTCCATTTTTGGGTTTTTAAAATCCGACCCTATTTCATTAAATACACTCTTTGGGCCATTTTTGAGACATAATGTGATATTTTAGAGTGAGAGAGAGTGCCCTAGAGTGAGAAGGTGTTCTTCAATAATTTTTTCTTCAATTCTTGCTCAAGTTTTGGAAGATTAAGAAGGGAAGCTTACTAGTTCTTCATCCTAGAGGTAAGATTCTACACCCTAAGCCCTAATTTCGAAATTTTCTGAAAATGGGTAACTAGCAAGATAAATTTCTGGGCATGAGAGTTGTTTATTTTATATGCATATGTTATCAAAGGGTGTAGGAAGATTGTTGAGCTAAAAAATGGTAAAGATTGGGTTGTGGGATGATGAAGTCCTTCATAAAAAGGACATTGAAACCTTATGCACACCTAGTGTTTGATAAAATGCTCAAGTGAGCTAGAACCATGATCATCTTCTTAATTTTGATTCAATTTGTTATATTTATACAATAGATTGAAGTTGCTAAGAATTCCGGAACGTTTTAGTGTGTAAGGAAGCTCAAGTGAGGTATGTTGGCTAAACTCTTCTCTTAGAATTGAATCCCACGATATTCATGTAAATTATGTAAGTCCCGAGTGATTCATTATAAAACTAGCTAATCCGAGTAAGATTGGGTTGAAAGAAATATGTTCAACAAGCATACCAAATGCTTTATTCATGTTATGTTACCAATTGAGGATGTGTTAAAATATGGGCTATGCATTACTAATGTTTCGACTTTAAGTCAAGTTTAAATAAAGGCTAAATTGCTCATATGTGTACTACACACCTTGATTTGAATTGTAATTTTGTTGATGATGCTAATGATTTTTAAGATTGATAAGGTGAGTATGAAATACTGAATATAGCCAACGTGCCAAGAATGATCTTATAATTATGGCCACTAGTGCCAATGAAAGGAAAATATGTGAAAGTATTATGAAATGCAATGATTAATATAAAAAATTTTATGTCTCAAATAAGACAGCCTAACCGGTCGGGTCGTGATCGGACACCATGCCGCACACATGGTGGTGATTGTGCTGGAAATTGTAATTGAAATTGTGATTGTGGTCGATGTCCCTAATGGATAGCCTAGCCGATCGGGTTGTGATCGGACTCCGTGTTAAAGACGGTGGTATTGATATTGAGATAAATTGTGGTTGATGTCTCTACTGAGATAGCCTAGCTGATCGGGTCGTGATCGGACTCTGTGCTAAGAGTGCGGTGGTACTGGTCTTGTGAATAATGGTATTGTGAATAGTGGTAGTGGTATGGTGAATAATGTTACTGGTATTGTGGACAATGGTATATTGATACAAATAATCTCCCACTGTGAGATATGAAAATTAGTTTGAACATTGTCTTCATCCTAAATTGAGGTTAGATGTTAATTAAGGCTTTCATTGATATTATGATAATCTTATTTGTATTATTTGTCATTCTATTGAGAGAGTGTTTAGTTATACATACTAGTGCTATTCGACAGTACTAACGTCCCTTTTGCCGGGGGCGCTGCATCTTTCAATGGATGCAAGTGGTTCCACAGCAGGAGATATTGGTCAGTGATAGCAGTGCACCTTCTTCCCGACTGACTTGGTGAGCCCCACTTCATTCCGGGGTCATGAATCTTTTGTACTCTGTGTATTATGTTTGAGGTATAGCCGGGGCCTTGTTGCCGGCATTATCATTGTACTCTTCTTTATCTATAGAGGCTCCATAGACATAGTGTGGGTTATGTATTGGTGCTGGGAAAGACAAACTATGCTATGTTATGGTTGTATTATTTGTCCATTTGAGACTTTAAAAATAGTGAAACTTATGGTAAGAAATTGGTAATTGCAGACACGACCACTTTATTGTTTAATTAAGGAAAACATATATTCTCTTTATTCATGAATGAGTTTGGGTAGAAGAAATCTAACAGGCTTGCTCGGTCGGGTTCACTCGGTTGAGCGCCGGTCGCGCTCCTCGGTTTTGGGGCGTGATAGTTACTGTGGATCGGGATGCACATCGCTGCAGGCCATATTAGCTTTATTATTAGTATTATTATTATTATTATTATTATTATTATTATTATTATTATTATTATTAGTATTATTAGTATTATTATTATTATTATTGTTGTTGTTGTTGTTATTGTTGTTGTTGTTGTTGTGGATCGGGCTTGGGCAGGATCCGCCCCTCCGGAGTCTGACATACCAGAAGTGAGCGCAGGCACAGTTATATATATAGGTGTTTTGGTGAGGGGCATTGATGCCAGGCACCCGTACAATTATGAGTGATTGTGTGTGTGTGTGATGAGTGGGCATTAGAGACAGACACTTTTGAGTATTCTAAGAGTGAGAGAGTACTTGGGGATATAACCATGAAATTATTCATTGACATGCATATTTAACATATAGGCACAGAGATGTACCATGCTAGTTGTAATTGACATGTTCCTATTAGTGTTGGGCTTTAATGGTTTAACTTGAACGTATGCCTAAATTTCTATAACATGAACGAGCCGATTATGTAATTCCTTTGAGTATTTATTGTTATTGTCATCATTATATCTGTGTTGTCATTATATTGGATTCTGACTGTCCTCTTCTAAGCTTGTCACTACATTCAGCCCAAGGTTAGTTCTGTTACGTATTGAGTACATGAAATCGGTTGTACTCATACTATGCTCTACACTTCGTGTGCAGATTCAGGTGCATCTGGACGTGGTGATTGCTCGATCTGTGCTGCTACTAGTGCTTGGAGACATCAAGGTAGCTGCTATGATGTCCGCAGACCTTGACTCTCTTATCCTTTATTTTCTTCAGTATTGTTCTATTACTCAGGCAGTTGTACTAAGGATTTAGTTTATGTTTTGATACTCAATAGTGCTCATGTACTCGTTGACACCAGATTTTCGGATGGTTGTAGCAGTATTATTAATGTTTTTATCAGAAAATTATGATATTTCCATTGTTAAGTTTAGTTAACTATGTTTATTCAAATGTTAAGTTATTATGTGACTATTGGCTTTCCTAGAAAGTAGTGTTAGGCACCATCACGGCTCCGGTGGGAGTTGGGTCATGACACGCACGGACAACTCACGTGCCAATAATCACAACCGTAAGTACAACTCACGTGCCAATTGTAAGGCCCCGTAAAATTTTACCTAAAACCCGGGGATTCGTGGTGCCGAGGTAGACTTATGTGTTGATGATTATAGAGAATATTTGGCAGTGCAGGGCATTTCTGCGGTCCATTCTGCGATCGCAGAACTCATCGCGGACCGCAGATCTGTCGTGGAATGAAGCAAAAACTTGAGGTAATTTTAGGACCATTATGCGGTACATTATACGGCCGCATAATTATTTCGCGGGCTGCACAATCCATCGCAGATCCAACACAAAAATTTCTAGAAGGGAGTTCTACGGCGCATTATGCGACCGCAGAATTGGTGTGCGGACCGCAGACCTGTCGCAGAGTGAAGCAGAAATGCCCAGTTTTGGAGGGCCACTATGCGGTCCATTTTGCGGACCGCAGAAGCTTTATGCGATCGCATATGCAACCTCATATCTACATCGGGGCTTCATTTTTCTAATTTTATAACCAGACCCCCATTTCGTTTATCTAGGCTGAGGGTTCATGTTTGGGGAACTACCTGACATTTTAGAGAGAGGAGAGAGTTATTCTAGAGAGAGGAAAGGGAGGACTAAGGATTTCACTACTCTACTTTGATCAAACCTTGGAATTTCATCAAAAGGAACTTGCTAGGGCTTCAAAAAGGTAAGAATTTCTTCCCCCAATTCTACAATTCGGGTTTGGGATGATTATGGGTGATAAGGATAGATTTATCACATGCATGAGCTAATAGAGACTTTGGGGAAGTTGTTGAACCATCTTGGCTGATTTTGTTCTTGAATTAGTTGAGGGAAGGTTGGGTCATCACTGTACCAGCTCTTGCCATATGAATTCCTCTAATCATGCTTGTAATTCTCCCCTCTTCTATAGATTAGCATCATTAGAAGTGTCGGGACGTTATTGTTACACCAAGGAAAGCTCTTTTGAGGTATGAAGACTAAACTCTTCCTCTAGTATCGGAATTCCTGAATCCTTGCAAAACTTCATCATGTATAGTCGAACTTGAAACATTGTTGAGGTGGGGTGTTCAAGCTAGTAAATTGATTCTTAAATTGCATAACATGCCCGAACCCTCATGTGTTAAGGATTTTCTATTGCGACTTAATTATGTTATACCCCTTTTGGGGAAGCAAACCTTGTATGAAATCAATGTGATCAAATACTTATTTTCTCATATGATAAAACATTATGAACTTACACTTGCTAAGGCCAAAGGTGCCAAACGGTTGATTGGAAAAGAACTCTTTTGTACAAACTATTATCGTTTTGGGAATCCGAAGTGTGGCATTGTGAATACACCTTCACCCGCATATATTAGGGTGAGGCGGCGGGGCCGCTTTGTATAGATGTTGTGATTGGGATTACACCTCCACATGCACACATTGGGATGAGGCGGCAGGGCCGCTTTGTGCAGAGTTATGGTATTGTGATTACACCTTCACCCGCATACATTGGGGTGAGGCAGCAGGGCCGCTTTGTGTAGAGTTGTGGTATTGTGATTACACCTCCACCCGCCTACATTGGGGTGAGGCAGCAAGGCCGTTTTGTGTAGATATTATGGTATTGTGATTGCACCTCCACCCGCATACATTGGGGTGAGGCAGAAGGTCCGCTTTGTGTGAAGGTGGTTACAGAGGATCCCCGATTTAAGATTTATAAATGTCATTGGAAGCTCTTAATAAATTTGCTTTGGCTCTAACGGCTATCTAAGCCCTTTTATTGTTACCATGATTCATCATATTCATGTTGTATTTCTAAGTCCTTGAATAGGTATTTTGGTTTTCATACTAGTACTATTAGACATGTACTAACTTTCCTTTTATCGGGGACGCTGCATCTTTAATGGATGCAGGTGGTTCCATAGCAGGAGGTATTGACCAGTGATAGCGGTACACTCTCTTCTCAGCTGAATTGGTGAGCCCGACTTCATTTCGAGGTTGTGCATCTTTTGTTCCGTGTGTATTATGCTTTGAGGTATAGCCGGAGCCTTGTTGCCGACACTATTATTGTACTCTTTTGTATCTATTAGAGGCTCTGCAGACATAGTGTGGGTTGTATCTTGTTTTGGAAAGATTAAGCTAAAAATGTTGTAATCGTATCATCTGTTCCACTTTAACTATGATTGTATAGTGTACTATTTTGGAGACTTGTTAATGATGTAACTGATGGAAATGAAATTCATGGGTGAGTTGGGTAGACGGCATTGTGCAGGCTTGCTTGACCGGGGTAACTCTTTTGAGTGCCGGGCGTGCTCCCCAAGGTTAGGGCATGACACCAATAATTACAACAGCACGGACAAATCATGTGTAAATAATCACAAATGCACGGATAACTCACGTGCTAATAATCACAACCGCATGGACAACTCATGTGCTACCAGTCCAACCCATATAACAAAGAAAGCAGATATACGCGATTACATGCATATGAACAATGGATATCAAATTTCATACTCACGGAGTGGTATAAGTGACATTCTAAAGTGTACGCATGTGCAAAATATGCTACCATAGCTTAAATCAGCTAATTACATCAAGAAAGTAGCAATTACCAGGTTCAATCAGGAGATTAGTCTCTATGTAACCTCAAACATGGTTCAGATAGCTCACAAAAGAGGTACAAATGTAAGAAACATAACATCATGAAGCTTAGCAGTCAATTCAAGGCGTATCATAGCCTAATCACTACCCCGAGCATGGATAATACCCCAGTGCGCACACATGGACTCAACCCCTCACATATGCGCCACCCATAGCATGTAGATATCACTAATAAATCAGGCAACTAGTACCTCAACCAAGTTTAGGTAAGGTACTTACCTTAAGCAAGCCAAAAGAATACTCTAGAAATGCCTTCCCGCACGAATCAACCTCTGAACGGCTCGAATCTAGCAAAAAGCAACTCAAAAGTAAAAAATAATGCCATAGAAATAAAACACAAACGATAAAGGTCGAATGTTTAATCAAATACTCAAAGTCAACCAAAAGTTAACCCGAGCCTGCACCCTCGAACCCAACAAAACTTACAAATTCCGATAACCCATTTAAATACGAGTCCAACGTACAAGTTTCATCCAAATCCAACTCTGAATCGATGTTCAAAACTCAATTATTCACTTTATAAAAGTTTAGCCAAAACCTCCAATTTCTCTTTTAGATTCATAAATCAAATACCAAAATTGAAGATAAAATCATGAATAATAATCCAAAGTGAGGCAAGAACACTTATCCCAATCCAAGTGGAGAAAATTGCCTCAAAAATCGCCCAAATCCGAGCTCCCAATCTCAAAATATGATAAAATGAGTAAAACTCTCGAATATAATAACTTATAGATCTGTTCCAAGAATATCCATCGCGATTGCGGGGCCCACTTCATGATCGAGAAGAAAAAAATCACTGCCTCCCTCACAACTAACATCGCGATTGCGCCAGACCAATCGCGATCGCGGGAAGACAATCAGCCTTAGCATCGCGAACGCAGACCTCAACGCGAACACGGAGACAAAACTTCCAATGCTCCACTCAGCACTACGCGAACGCGCAACATATACGCGAACGCGAACGCCTACAAGATCTGACCCTTCATAAATGTGATACCTTGTCACGAACGCGATTCACACTACCCCGTCTCCCATCATACACTATGCGATCGCGGCGATAACATTGCCATTGTGAAGAACACCTGAGGCATCAGAAACTAGTAGAAAACCAACAATCAAAGTCAAGGGAGAAATTGTCTGAAACCTCCCTGAACCATGCCCGAGCCCCTCGGAACCCTGTCCAAACATACCAAAGAGTTCCAAAACATAACACGGACCTACTCGAGGCCTCAAATCACATATAATAACATCAAAATGACTAATCACACCACAATTCAAGCTTGGCGAACTAATTCAAATCTCCAAATTTCAAACTTACGCCAAACACGTCTAAACAACTCGAAATCACCTCACATTTTTCACACAAGTTCCTAATGATTTAACGAACATATTCCAACTCCCATAATAACAATCTGAACCCGATAATATCGAAGTCAATTCCCGATCAAACCTATGGAGTTTCCAAACCTTCAAATTGCCAACTTTCACCAATTAGAGCCAAAACCATCTAGAAATATCCATATGAAAATACGGGTATACGCCCAATACCAAAATCATCATCCGAACCTAACGAAACTATCAAAACTCTGATCATAGGTCAAATACACAAATGCCAAACTTGGTCAACTCTTCCAACTTAAAGCTTTCAAATTAACAATCATTCTTCCGAATTAATCCCGAACCACTGAAAAACCAAAGATGGCCATACACTCAAGTCATAATGCATCATATGAAGTTGCTCAAGACCTCAAATCACGTAACGATCCGACCAGTCATTTTGTGTATTTGAGCCTCGTTTTACCATTTGAAGCTTCCCATATGTGTATTTATGGATATGTGACTTGTGTGAATAATTAATTTGGTAGGTTTTGGATCGATTTAGAATAATTGGTTCTTAGTTTGGAATCTTACGTTAGAAATATTGACAAAGTTTGACTTCTGTGGAAAATGATACTAAAATGGTGTTTGATGGTCCCAATATGTTCGTATGGTGATTTTGGACCTAGACGTATGCTCGGAATTGGATTCAGAGGTTCCTCGATTGAATTGTCTCTTTTTGTCAAAAGTTGACAATTTGAAGGTTTAGAAAGTTTCTAAGTTTGACATGGATTGACTTTATGTCTATCATGATCGAATTCTGATTACAGGACTTGGAATATGTATGTTTTACCATTTGGAACTTGTGTGCAAAGTTTGGTGTCATTCCAAGTTAGTTTGGTAGGAATCGGATGCTTGTGATTTTAGAAGTTCTCGAGTTTAATTTGGAATTCTATGCATTTTGGTGTTCGATTCGTGGTTCCGGATATAACCTTGATATTTTGAGCTTGCGAGCGAGTTTGTTTGATATTTCTAGACTCGTGTGGATATTTTTATATGGTACCCGAGGGGCTCGGGTGAGTTTCGGACGTGTTTCGAAATATTTTTGGACTTGGTTCATAGCTGCTGGTGTGCTGGTGATTCAGTTATCACAAATGCGAACACCAGTTCACATTTGCAAATATTGTATTTAAGAACGAGCTGCTGCATTTGCACGAGGGGTAGGGGATGGCAGGCTTCACACTAGCGAAGCCAGCCTCGCAAATGTGTAATGGGTCTGGGCTGGGATATGTCGCTTTTGCCGTGGGGACAAGCTTCGCATTTGCGATGTTTGAATCACATTTGTGACGTCCTATTTGTCTGGCAGTGTTCGCCTTTGTGAGTCAAGGGTCGCATTTGCAATCCCAAGGTCGCAAATGCAACTTTTGCAGCTCTGCATATATTTGGGATTTCGAAACTTAGTCTTATTTCATCACATTTTGAGCCCTAGACTTGGTGAGAGGCGATATTCGGAGGATATTTTCTCACAAAGCTATTGGATAAGTGATTTTGAGTCAATTTTGAAATTATAACATGATTATTTATGAATTTTTACATCTAAATCACGAGATTTGAAGGGAATTTTGGGGATTTATACTATATTTTGGAAAATAAAATTTTAAGATTTGAGAGTCGATTTGGACTAGACTTTGAAAACCAAACATGTATTTGGACTCAAGGGGTTATGGGAAGTCGAGATCTACCCTTCCACTCGAGTTTTGACTGGGCGGACCCGAGGTTGTTATTTATTGACTTTTTGGGAATTGTGTAAAGATCTCAACTTTATTAATAAAAATTGATTTCCCTTGCATTGTTTGATATTATTATATTATTTTTGGCTATGTTTGAGCAGTGCGGAGGTGAATTTTCAAGGAAAAGCATTTTTAGAGTATTGATTGAGGCTATTTGAGGAAAGTATCGTGCCTAACTTTGTATGGGGAAATTACCCCTTAGGATTTGGTCTAACTTGTATTATTTGTGCCATGTGAAATAACGTGTACATAAGGTGACGAGTGTGTACACGGGCGTATGTGTGGTAATTAACCGGATTAGACATTAGGCTATTAATATGCCTTGAACTGAGATTATTTGTTATATGAAATAAGTTTTATTGTTGTATACACCCCGCACTCTTATGTTATTGTTATGCTATTGTGCATCTTATTGTTGAGTTGTGGGCTATAACTTGATGTGACTTCGATATTGTTGTTTTGGTTATATTGTGGCACACGTGTGCGTGTTGCATGGGTTGAGTATTGTTGTGTGAATGAGATGCGTATGCGGCGACATAAGGGAAGTATTTCATTGTGATGTGCATGCGGCGAGATATGGGTGGCTATTTATGTGCATGCGACGACATAAGGGAGGCAAACCATTATTTATTTGCATGCGCCGACATACGGGTGGCTTTTGTTGGGATTGTTATGAGATATATCGGGGTATTTCATTGATGTGGTTCATGGGTTGGAACCGGGGTTGCTGTTTCGATCTCAAACTTGTTTTTTGAATGTTCTCGGTATAAATAGTTGGTTGAATTTTATTATGCTATCATATGTTCCACCCCCATTGATATTTTATTGGCAAAATACGGATTAATTTACATTGAAGTTGTTGTTATACTCTCTTCGAGGTTGTTGATATTCGTCCCATTTTGTTCTTCTGTTGTCTGCTTTATGTTGATACTTTGCACAGACTATTTAACTAGTGGGTGTTCTACCAAGGTTAGTCTTGATATTTACTGGGTACTGATTATGGTGTACGCATACTACGCTCCTGCATATTCTTTGTGTAAATACAGGTTGCTCGGATCGTGCTAGTCATTAGAGAGATTTGAGCCAGAGTTGTTGGAGATTTTAAGGTATACCTATTTTTCCGTTCGTAGGTCTCGGAGTCACCCTCCTCCTTTCTGTTGTTTATGTACTCCAAACCGTGATGTAGTTTTTAGACTTCTTACGTACTTCATGTAGAGCTTATGACTTAGTATTACCGGGTTTTGGGATTGTGACTGTTGTATCACTGTTTTGGCTACGTTATCGCATTTCCCAGCTTTAATTTACATTTTGAAGTTGTTATTCTGTTTGATATTGCCATGTGATAAGCTTACCTAGTCTTAGGTACTAGGTGCCATCACGACCCATATGCTGGGATTTTGGGTCGCAACAAACCACCGAACAAAAATGCTAATGCTCAAAACGACCGATCATATCATTACAACATTGCCACACTAGTTGTATTCTGCAAAGATTTTGGTTCAGGTATATTAGTGCAGTAGAACTATATACTAATTAGGTATACAGATATACCATTTGGGTATCACATTATATTTGAGTACCTTTTTTCCTGTAGCTACTAGATATAAATGCATTTCACTTTTATATACTAAAATACTGACATGAGCTGCAAAGTGTGCCCATTTTGTTAAGGAATTTTGTACAGATGTTGCATTTTGGTGCACCACTTATATTTATGCACAACTTTTGGTTTAGCCATATTAGTGCAATACAACTATATACCAATAAGGTATACAGATATACAATTCGGGTATCACATTTATTTGAGTACCTTTTTTCCAGCAGCAACTAGATGTAAATGCATTTCACTTTTATATACAAAACTACCGACATGAGCTGCAAAGTGTGCCCACTTTATTAAGGAAATCTGTATAGATGTTGTATTTTTGGTGCACCATTGTATTTCTGCACAGATTTTGGTTTAGACATATTAGTGCAATACAATTATATACCAATAAGGTATACAAATATACCAATTAGGTATCATATTATATTTGTGTACCTTTTTCCCTGCAACAATTGCATGTAAATGGCTTTCAATTTGTTATACTAAAATACTGACATGATCTGCAAAGCGTATCCATTTTGTTAAGGAATTCTTTACAGCTGTTGCATTTGGTGCACCGCTTATATTTTTGCACAGATTTTGAGTTTATCCATATTAGCGCATTATAATTATATACCAATCAGGAATAGATATATTTTATTTGGGTATAACATTATATTTGAATGTCTTTTTTCTTGCACCAACTACATGTAAATGGCTTCCACTTTTATATACTAAAATACCAAATAAGCAGATTTTTATTGAAAACACAAGTACATTCCTAAAAAAGTAATTTGGCAAACGATTACTATACCAACTATATGTCAAGTTCAAGACATGCATTTTATTTCTTTGCAATTTAAATGATATGATTCTACCATGTATCAGTTCTTTAAAAAATATTGATGCATTATATCAAACTCTCTATGAAATATTTTTACACGTTCTCCGGTTGTGTCCAGTTTTTCCGCATAGTGCACATGTAAATGTATCCCCTTTCTAGCCTCCTATGCCTCTCTTCTTTTTAGGACTTCCTAGTTTGATTTTTTCTTTTAGTGGTAGTACCACATGCGAAGAAACATATTTTGAAATTTGCCACATAGTTTTATCCGGCAAAGTATTTACTGATATCTCATATGTTTTCAGCAAGTAGTCTTTGTTGTAGTAAGCCGAGCAATACTTGTATATATCCATATGAAATTTTTGTATAACTGCCATTGCATGTGGACATGAAATATCATTTAGTTAAACCTTCCACAAGTGCAGTTTCTTTTATGTAGAGGCACCACATTTCTTGTTTTGCCATCAATTACTAAATGTAAGAATTCAGTTGATGGCAACACCTAATATAATTTTAATTAGTAAAAGTCATTAGTCGTGTGAAGTAATAATATTTTTAAATAATAATATGCATTTTTTTAGTAAAATTTCTAAGGTGCAGAAGTAATTACATTACATACGGTGTTTTTATGATTCTAAAAATGCATACTGTCATTGCTTGTGATGAGATAATATTATCTACCAACATTTTTTATATTTTTCGTCGATCATCATAAATGATTTCATGGCATTCTTCCGATTGGTGTATTTCTATTTTTGTATCAAGATCGTCATAAAGTCAAGCAAATTCCCAACTGGTAGGTCTCTTGCGTGCTTGTTTGCTGTATTTAGTGATTCTTCAATATTTGATGTCATGGCCATGGTTCTATTTGTCTTGGCATGTGCCCAAGACCATCTATCATATCCAATATTCATCAGGTATATTTTCACTCTACTATCAATAGTTTTTAACTCTGTCATTTGATGTTGAATTCTTCAACTGTGTATGCTCTTGCTAACGCAAAGTATACATCTTTAATTTGTTTTTGGATCTTCCTGAAGTTCGTCTTTATATTGTTCCACAGATGGAACATACATGTAGAGGGACTTTCGGATAAACAATTGAAGTTGCTCTCCATATACCGTCATGCCTATCTGATACAATACACACGCCCTCTCTTTGTCCAAAGGTTTTTCCGAACTACTCGAATAGCCACTCCCTCGATTCATCATTCTTCGAATCAACAATTGCATAGGTGAGGAGTAGAATTTGTCCTGTAAAACAAAATAAAAAAATATTAGTTACAAGATGAAAAATTAATATATCATTCCATATAGTAGTATAGTCAGAGTTAGGTACAGGTATATAGCAAAATAATTATATACTCGGTTGATATATTTATACACCATATTGGTATCATATGGTACAAAGGCTCTTTTTTGCTGCTTAATAGAATGTAATTAGATTGCATTTTTAAAATACTAAAGTGCATGAGTTATTCAATACTGATTCTGAAACTTTTTTTCTTATCCTTTACATCTTGCGCAGAAGCCGGGAGTACGGTCCCCCTGTATTTTGACTTTAAAAAACTTTCATCAACTACAATTATTGGCCTACAATAGATCCAACCTCTAATCGATGCATATATTACTATGAATGCATAAAAGAAGCCTCCCTCTACTTCAGCGTGTAGTCGTGTCACTGATCTTGAGTTAAGATATGTTGGTATTTTCTTGTATGACTCACTTGGTGTTCCTATCAATAATTGCATTGTTTTTTCTTTTGATCTCCGTGCTTTCATGTAGCTTAAGTCCATAACATATGATTTTTGGATGTCTTTTCTAGATATCTATTGGTGTATATATAGTTTTGGGGTCAAAAAGCATATCTTGTACTATTGCTGTTGTCACAACCCCAAACCACTAACCTACCGTGATGGCGCCTAACTCGCTTGCTAGGCAAACCAATCATAACAGAAATGTAATATAAATAATGAACTAACAAAAATAGCACACGTCTAATACCAATTAACATAAGCAATAGTGTCGATACATAACATATCCCCCAAAATTGATAAATATAGAGTCACAAGCTCTAAAATAAAAATGCAAGTCTAAATGCTAAATAACAATACTGTCTTAAATAAAGACAACAGTACAAAATAAAAAGAGATGCCAAGACTACCTCGTCTCTCGAATGACGAACTCAGCAATAAGTTTAAGCTATTGATGGCTTGCTCCAACACCTGGATCTGCACAATTAGGTACAGAGTGTAGTGTGAGTACAATCAACCTTATGTACTCAGTAAGTATCATAACTAACCTCAGCGAGGTAATAGAAGCAAGAATTATAAGTGATACTTGCTAATCACCTATACAGATCATAAATTCAACAAGCGAAGAACAATTATATGATCAAGTCAAGAAGAACCACCTTGGTGCACGTAATTAATTAACTTACTTTGCTCAGTCAAAAATCCAGCATATAAAGAAGATATGCAAATAAATCATATAGCAGTCAAGGAAGTTGCAAGTAAAGATGAAAGTCTTTCCTTAGAATTTTCATAACCGTACCAAACCATTGATCAGTTTTCCTCAATTCGCGTGTACACCATCAAGAAGAAATATGAGAAGGTGACCCTAGGGGGACAGATCCATATCCACGCGTTGCATAGACAACTCATGTGCTAATAATATTAGTATCTAGATCTACACGGACAACTCACATGTTGCACGGACAACTCACATGCTAATAATATCAACCGAATGGACAACTCACATGCCAATAATCATAATTCGTCGGGCATGGTCACAGGCTCAATATCACAATCCGCCCGGCATGGGCACAGGCTACCAGTCCAGATTCATATTACACAAAAAGCAGATATATAAGAATACAAGTACAGGATCAATGAACATCAAGTTTCATACTCCTAGACTGGTATAAATGACATGCTAAGGTATATGCATGTGCAAAGTGCGCTATCATAGCTCAACCCGACAAATACATCACGAAAGTAGCAATTTATCAGGTTCAATCAGGAGATTATCCTCTACATAACCTCAAACATGGTACGAATAGCTCACAAAAGGGGTTTTCTAGAAGAAATATCACAGCATGAAGCTTAACAATCAATTCAAGGCATATCATAGACTAAGCACCACCCCAAGTATAAATTAATACCCTGGTGTATGCACATGGACTCAACCCCACACATGTGCACCACCCATAGCACGTAGCTATCACAAATAACTCATGGAACTAGTGCCTCAATCAAGTTTAGATAAGATACTTACCACAAGCAAGCCAAATCAATCTTGTAATAAGCTCTTCCCGCATGAATCAACTTTTGGATGGCTCGAATCTAGCCAAAATAACTTAATATCATTAATAAAAGCCATAGAAAATAATTCCAAATGATAAAGCTAAGATCTTTAACCAAAATCAAAAAGTAAAACAAAAATTTCAACCCTGCCCACACCCCGAAACTAGATAAAGCTCACAAATTCCGAACACACATTCAGATAGTAGTCCAAATATATGTGTTTCACTCAATTCCAACCTCAAATCATTGAATCTTAATCTCCAAATTCATTGTCCAAAAACCACTAAATTCTACCTTTAATTCATGTAAATTAGGTGTAATAATCTATGGGTAATCACTATCTATCATCAAAATTAAGTAAAGATCATATATCCCTTCAATTGTGATGAAAAGCCCATCAAACATCGCCTTTAACTGAGCTCCACAATTCCAAAAATGAGAAAAAGTCCAAACCTTTCAATATAAGTATCATGTCCAGTAAAACCGCATCTGCGATCCACAGTGCCGCACCTACGATACTGCATCTTGCAAAAAATCCATCGCATATGCAGAAGTCACTTACTCGCCGACCAGCCGCTTCGGCGGACACCAAGCCGCATCTGCAGCTCCGCTTCTACGCATCTGCGATTGCGCATCTACGATTGCGCACCTGCGCACTATGGTCCACATCTGCAGACTTCTTCAGCGAGCCTCCTCTTTCGCATCTGCACTCAAACGGCCGCACCTGCGGCTCCTCATCTACGGCCAACCCCCCACCCCCAGATGCAAAACACTAGAAGTCTAGAATCTTCAGTAATGCACTCGAGTCCAAAATGATCTGAAATCAATCTAAAACACACCCAAGGCCCCCCGAGACCTCGTCCAATCACATCAATCAATCCCAATACATAACACGAACCTACTCGAGGCCTCAAATCACCCAACACAATGTCAAAATAACGATTTGCACCTCAATTCAAGCCTAAATAAGCTAATGGACTTCCAACTTCCAAAACCCATACAGAACCATATTGAATCAACTCGCAATGACCTCAAATTTTGCAAGAAATTTCCAAATGACAAAACGGTCCTATACCAACTCCTAAAACCACAATCCGAACCCGATATCAATAAAGTAAACTCTCGGTCAAACCTATCAACCTTCTAAACCTTCAACTTTCCACCTTTCGCCAATTTAAGCCAAAACAACCTAGGAACCTCCAAATCCAAATCCGGACATACGCGTAAATTCAAAATCACCATATGAAGCTTTAGGAACCATCAAAACATCGTTCTGGGGTTGTCTACATCAAATCAAACTCCAATCAACTCTCATAAATTAAGCTTCCAACCTTGAAACTAAGTGTCCCAATTCACTCCAAAAACCCTTGAAACCAAACCAACTACCTCGGCAAGTCACTAGCCATAATATGTAAAGCATCAAATAGGGGAAAAGGGGTAAAATCTCAAATCAACCGTCTGGGTCGTTACATTCTCCCCCTTAAACAAATGTTCGTCCTCGAATGGATCTAGAATCATACCTGGAGTTTCAAAAAAGTAAGGATATCTGCTCCACATCTCCTACTCAGTCTCCCAAGTCGACTCCTCGTCCGACTGACCAGTCCAGTGTACCTTCACTGATGTTATATTCTTCGACCTCAACTTTTGAACCTGCCTATACAAAATGGCCACCGGCTCCACATCATAAGTCAAATACCCATCTAATTGCATCGTTCTGAAGTTCAAATCATGTGACGGATCCCTATAATACTTCTGTAACATAGAAACATGAAACACTAGGTGAACACCTAATAGACTAGGTGGCAAGGCAAGTTTGTAGGCTACCTCTCCAACTCTCTCAAGCTCTTCAAAAGGACCAATGTACCTAGGGCTCAACTTGCATTCTTCTCGAACCTCATCACACCCTTCATGGGCGAAACACTGAGTAGAACCTTCTCACCCACCATATATGTAACATCACGAGCCTTCATGTCAGCATAACTCCTTTGCCTAGATTGTGTTTTACGAAGTCGCTCTTGAATCAACTTCATCTTCTCCAAAGCATCACAGACCAAATCAGTGCCCAATAATCTAGCCTCCCCACGCTCAAATCATCCAACCGGAGAATGATATCGCCACCCAAATAAGGCCTCATACAAAGCCATTTGGATACTCGACTGATAGCTGTTGTTGTAGGCGAACTCTACAAATGGAAGAAACTGATCCTATGAACCTCCGAAATCAATGACACAAGCAAGTAACATGTCCTCCAAAATCTAAATAGTGCGTTCAGACTGCTCGTCCGTTTGGAGATGAAATGTCGGACTCAAATCGACCTGTGTGCCCAACTCACGCTGCATTGCTCTCTAAAAATATGATGTAAAACTGCGTGCCTTGATCCAAGATAATAGACACGGTCACACCATGAAGGCAAACAATCTCCCGAATGTAAATCTGAGCCAACTGCTTCGAAGAGTATGTATTCATGACTGGAATGAAGTGTGCAGACTTGGTCAGTTTGTCCACAATGACCCACACTGCATCGAATCTCCTCAAGGTTCGTGGGAGCCAACTACAAAATCCATAGTGATACGCTCCAACTTTTACTCCATAATATCAAGCCTCCGAAGCAAACCACCGAGTCTATGATGCTCATACTTTACCTGCTAACAATTCAAACACCGAGAAACATACTCAACAATATCCTTCTTCATCCTCCGCCACTAATAGTGTTGCCTCAAATCATGGTACATCTTTGCGGCACCCGAAAATGGAATACAGCAAACTATGGGCCTTCTCAAGAATCAACTCTCGCAACCCATCCACATTTGAAAAACAGATTTGACCATATGTCATCAACACCCCATCATCACCAATAGTAACCTCCTTGGTATCACAGTGATGTATCCGCGTACCTCGGGACAAGCAAGTGGGGATCATCATACTAACATGCCTTGATGCGCTCAAACTATGACGACACTGATACAACATATACGAGAACTCTGCTAGACTCCAAAATATCCAACCTCATGAATTGATTGGCCAAAGCCTAAACATCTAATGCTAACAGTCTCTCCCCAACTGGAATATATGCAAGACTGCCCATGCTCTCAGCCTTCCTACTCAAAGTATTGGCCACCATATTAGCCTTCCTCAGATGATAAAGAATGATAATATCATAGTCCTTTAGTAACTCTAACTACCTCTGCTGCCTCAAGTTAAGATCCTTTTGCTTGAATAAGTGTTGGAGATTCCTGTGATTTGTGAACACCTCACAAGACACGCCGTAAAGATAATGCCTCCAAATCTAGAGCGTATGAACAATGGCTGCAAATGCCAAATTATGTACCAGGTAGTTCTTCTCATGGGGCTTCAACTAACATGAAGCATAAGCAATAACTCTACCCTCACGCATCAGCACACATCCAATGCCAATTCATGAAGCATCACAATAGACTGTACAAGAATCCTATCCCGATGGTAAAACCAGAACCGGAGCTGTAGTCAAGGCAGTCTTCAGCTTCTGTAAGCTCTCCTCGCACTCATCAGAACACTTGAATGGGGCAAGCTTCTACATCAATCTAGTCAATGGGGCTGTTATAAATGAAAACCCCTCCACAAAATGGCAATAATACCCAGCCAAACCAAGGAAACTCCGGATCTTATTATCAGAAGACAGTCTGGGCCAACTTTGAACTGCCTCAATCTTCTTCGAATCCACCTTAATCCCCTTACTATATACTATATGACCCAAGAATGGCATCGAATCAAGCCACAACTCACATGTGGAGAATTTAGCATATAGCTTCTCTCTCAAAGTCTGGAGCATAATCCTCAAGTGCTGCTCATGATCCTCCCAGCTAAGAATACACCAATATATCATCAGTGAAAACTATGATGAATGAATCAAGATAGGGATAAAATATATTGTTCGTCAAGTGCATGAAAGTTGTTGGGGCATTTGTCAACCTAAAAGACATCACCAGAAACTCATAGTGAACATAGAGGGTCCTAAAAGTTGTCTTCAGTATATCTGAAGCCTGAATCTTCAACTTATGATACCCCGATCTGAAATCAATCTTCGAGAATACCCTATCACCCTGAAGCTGATCAAATAAATCATCAATATGCGGTAGTGGGTACTTGTTCTTGACAGTAACCTTTTTCAACTGCATGTAGTCAATGCACATCCTCATAGAACCATATTTCTTCTTCACAAATAGTATCGGTGCACCCCAAGGTGACACACCAGGTCTGATGAAGCCCTTATCAAGCAACTTATGTAACTGTTTCTTCCATTTCTTCAACTCTACTGGCGCCATGCAATATGGTGGAATAGAGATGGATTGAGTGCCCGACACCAAGTGAATAGAAAAATCAATATCCATGTCGGGTGGCATGCCCGGCATGTCTGTAGGAAACATATCTGAAAACTCCCTCACCACTAGAACTGAATCAATCGTAGGAGTATCAGCACTAACATCTCCTATGAAGGCCAAATACGCCAAACACCCCTTCTCAACCATCCGCTGAGCCTTCAGAAAAGATGCCACTCTACTGGGAACATGATCCAAGAAACCTCTTCACTCTATCCTAGGCAATCCCAGCATCGCCAATGTCATAGTCTTAGCGTGACAATCAAGAATAGAGTGACACGATGACAACCAATTCATGCCCAAAATCACATCGAAATCGACCATACTGAGCAACAAGAGATAAGACCTAGTCTCACAACCCCTAATGTTAACCACACACGACCGATATACACGATCCACCATAATAGAATCACCCACCAGTGTAGGTACATGAACCATCATATCTAAAGAATCACGAGGCATATCCAAATAACGAGCAAAATAGGATGACACATAAGAGTAAGTGGAACCAGGGTCAAATAACACTGAAGCATCCATGTGGCACACTGAAATGATATATATGATCACAACGTCGAAAGCAACTGCCTATAGCCTGGCGGGAAATGCATAGCAATAGGCCTTACCACCGCCTAACCGACCTCTCCTTCTAGGGCAACCTCAAATTGACTAAACCTCGTCCCTAGCTGGTTGTGCGGGTTGTGTAGTTGTTGGTGCTGATATCATAGGCTGCATGCCCTGCTACAAAACTCTACTCAAAAGTCTGGGGCAATCCCCCTTAAGATGACTCAAGTGTCCATATTCAAAACAACCCCTCCTCTGACAAAGACTCTAACCCTGATAATCTGAATAACTTCCTATGGAACCCTGAGCAGATATAGCACAGTGAGAACTCTGTGCCAGCAGTGCATTGAATGATGATTGAATTGGGTGATCACTGTATGAACTATGGTTGACTGATGAACAACGAGTAACATGATGAGCTTTTTGAGTAGGCCTAAAAGGACAACCTCTGTTGTACTGTCACAGGCCTCCAGACGAGGCACCACTAAAACCACTTGAACCACGAGGCCTCTTGGCCTCCCGCTCCTCACGCTCAAGTCTGCAAACCTACTCCAAACGTCTAGCAATCTCAACCACCTGGTCAAACCTAGCATCCGTCTTGGCCTCTCGAGCCAAACTGTAATGTAAACCATAGTTGAGGCCATCAATGAACCTCCTGATCTTCTCCTTCTCTGTGGGTACCAACCATACTACATGACGTGCCAAATATGCAAATCGCATCTCGTATTGGATCATAGTCATACCCTCCTAGCGTAGCTGCTCCAACTCCCTACGCAATTTCTCTCTACAAGTCTGTGGAACAAACTTCAAGAGAACTGAGAACTCATGCCATGAAAGTGGTGTTGTGTCAGCTGGCTTGCCTGACTCATAAGTCTACCACCATCTATAGGCTATCCCCGTCAGCTAAAAAGTAATAAAGGCAACTTCACTTATGTCAACAATACCCGTTATGCGAACAATCTGATGATACCAATCTAGAAAACCCTGAGTATCCTCTAAATCTCCTCCACTAACTCAGGAGGATCATGTCACGCCCCAACCTCGAGGAGTGCGACCGGCACTTAACCGAGTAAACCCGGTCGAGCAAGCCTATTAGACCTTCCCTACCTAACTCATTCATGATCCAAAAAGAGGACGCGTTACCATCTGCTAAATAGGGGAGAGATCAGATATACATGCATAAACGTTGCTAGTCCATTTTTCATTAAATACATTATGCCATAGTTAAGTTTTCAAAATACAACTTAGTCCAGTGACCACTCCGATACCCGTACACGACCCACATAAACGTCTACGGAGCCTCTAATGATACAAAAGACCAACATGACAATGTCGGCAACAAGGCCCCGGCTATACCTCAAAATGTGAAAACTTCTACAAAAGAAGGACTACATGACCCCAGGAGGAAATAGGGGCTCATCAAGACTGTTGTGATGAGTGTGAGGGAAAGCACCAGTATCTGCGATCAGCGCTATCTGCGATGGAACCACCTACATCCATTCAAAGATGTAGCGTCCCTGGAAAAAAGGACGTTAGTACTGTCGAATAGTACTAGTATGTAAGGCAAACACCAATCTTAATAGAATGAAAAGTGAAATAAGCAGAAGTTAGTCATAATAATCAATAAGTGCTTCACAGAAATACACAGAAACTCCAACTAAGGATCACATAGTTTCCGATTCAATCTTTCCATCTTTTTAGGTTAATAATCTTTAGTACCTAATGCCACAACTCATAATGCCACCGTATTTTTACACAGAGTCCGGTCTCGGCCCGACCAGCTAAGCCATCTCAGGTGAGACATATCCATATCCACAATGTAAATCAAATAATTCCAACACAAATGCCACCATGTGTACAGCATGGCGTTCGATCTCGACCCGATCGGCTAAGCCATCTCACTTGAGACATAACCTATTTCCATTGTTCACTCAATTCACATTTTTTCCCATCTTTCGTTACATGGCACAAACAGCCTCATTTATTAAGTAGTTCTTGGCACTTGGGAACATTTTACAATACAAGTCTTTTCCCTTTTTATCCGTTCAAATAACATCATCATTCATGTCGATAAGTACCATCACATAAGGCATTGCACCTATAAGGGAAGGAACTTGGAAAATTATAATAACGTTCTCAAGTAGCGTGATGACATGGTAAACATCTAAAACAATTATGGAACGTGAATCTTTCAATCCAACACACTAAGGCAAACAATTCTAGTATGATCAAGTGGGAACTTACACCAATTATTCAGACACCAGGAGTACAATTCTAAGAAGAAGAGAGTTAGCCATACATACCTCAATTGCGCTTCTTTAGACTCTACAATTATCCAGAACCCTTAGCAACCTCAATCTATTTTAGCAATATACAAATTGAACCCGGAATTAGGAAAACATTCATGGTTCTAGCTCACTTTTTCCCCACACTCTTTATCACACATGCATGCAATATAAACTACCCTCATACCCATGAAGTATCACACTAGTACCCCATTATAGCTATGTTTGAAATTAAGATCTGGGGTGATGAAGTCTTACCTTTTTGGATGAAGAATTTGGTGCTCTACTTAAATATTTTCAAATCTTTAAGTGATGATTGAAGATCAATTAGATGAAAACTTAGGCCCTCCCTCTTGAACCCTCTCTCTCTCACTCTAGAAATATCAAAAAATGAGCTCAAAATAGACTAAAGGGGTGTTTAACGGAATGGAGGTCAAGTTTTAAATTAAGAAAAAGGGTGCCTCGACACAGGTCTGTGGTCGCATATGTGACCGCATAATGGTTATGTGGTCCGCAAAGTGACCGCAGAAATGGCCCTCAGGGGCCTAATCATTCGGCCCATATATGCAACCAGTATGCGGTCCACATACTTGTTCTGCAGTCGCATAATGCACCGCAGAACTCCCTCCGCAGAAACCCAAGAGGAATTATGCGACCAATATGCGGTCCACATAGTGATTATGCGGTCGCATAATCGACCGCAAAACTCACCTCAAATTGGCCAAACTTTCTGCTTCACGTTATGGCCATTATGCAGTCCATAGAGTGATTATGCGGCCGCAGAAATGCGTTCTTCTGTGAAATATTTTCCTCTACGTCCGTAGGGTACTGTTCAATCCAAAAAGTCCTAACCGCGGCTCGCAAGCTCGCCGTGAAGAATTTATACTATAATAACACAGGAATCTATCTTGGCACCACGAAACCCTAAGTTTTTGGTTAAAATTTGTATGGGGCCTTACAGATCAAGCCTCTTAAAATGCTCCAACCTTTTATGCTCCTCGTCAGTCATAGGTGGACCAACCTCGATCCTAGCAACAACAACTGGCTAAACTGATTACACACCTAGTGTTTGATAACCCTAAGCTAGCCGCTCCGGTGTACAGGTGGCGGGAGTTTGGGCTCCGGCCCAACCTGTGAGGTAACGAGTACAACTGGTACCATACCCGCCTGAGCCAAGCATGTGCACACGCTAAAGATCTGAGCCAAAGCCTCATTAAGACTAGGTATAATAATAAGTGCCACCAGTGTCTAAGCTAGTCCCACCGGCTCAACAGTATCTAGAGCCTGCTCCTCTACTGGAGCGACTGGTAGCTCCACAAGTGCTGCTCTACTTGTAGCGCGAGCCCCACCTCGGCCTCAACCTTGGCTCGACCTCTCACGGCCCTGCCTGGTGGTACCGGTGCCTGCCCGCCTAATCCGGCTGAATGTGTCCTTACCATGAGGGAGAGAATTGAAGAGTAAAGGTTCAAACTTCAGAAATAACAAATCCACACGATAAGAATGCAAGAAATTGAAGTTTTCCTAACAATTCGGTAGCCTCTTGAATATAAGTACAGATTTCTCCTTACCAATCCGCAAGACTGTACTAAACTTGCTCATGACCTGTTGGACCTATAAACCTAGGTCTCTGATACCAACTTGTCAGGATCCCAAACCACTAACTGGCCGTGATGGCGCCGAACTCACTTGCTAGGAAGGCCAAGCATAACAGAACCAAAATATAAATACTGAACTAACAGAAATAGCACAAGTCTAATGCCAATTAATATAAACAATAGTGTCGATACATAACATAACCCCCAAAACTGGTAAATACATAGTCATGAGATATAATACGGAAATACAAGTTTGAAATGCTAAAAAATAATACTGTCTGAAATAAAGACAACAATACAAAATGAAAAGAGACATCAAGAATGCGGTCAAGCCAACTCTACCTGGTCTCTTGGATGACATACTTAGCAATAAGTCTCAGCTACTGATGGCTCGGTCCAACATCTTGGTCTACATAATTAAGTGTAGAGTGTAGGATAAGTACAATCGACCACATGTAATCATCAAGTATGACAACTAATCTCGGCGAGATAATGGAGGCAAGAATTGTAAACGATACTCGTTATTCACATGTACAGTTCATAAATCTAACAAGTACAAAACAGTAATATGATCAAGTCAGGAATCACAGAAAGAACTACCTTGGTGCGCATAATTACTTAACGTACTCCGCTCAGTCAAAAATCTAGCATATAAAGAAGATATGCAAATAAAGTAGATAGTACTCAAGGAAGTTGCAAGTAAAGATGCAATGCAACAACCAAATATAACACCGGCTAGCCTTTTCTCAGAATTTCCATAACCGTACAAAACCACTTATCAGTTTACTCAATCTGCGTGTACACCATCAAGAAGAAACATGATAAGGTGACCCTAGGGGATGGATCCATATCCATACGCTGCATGGAAAACTCACGTGCTAATAATATAAACCACACTAACAACTCATGTGCTGCACGGACAACTCACGTGCTGCATGGACAACTCATGTGCTAATAATATCAATCGTATAGACAAATCATGTGCCAATAACTACAATCCGCCCGACATGGTCACAGACTACCAGTCCAGATCCATATTACACAGAAAGTATATATATAAGAATACATGTACCTAATCAATGAATATCAAGTTTTATACTCCTGGACAGGTATAAGTGACATGCTAAGGTGTATGCATGTGCAAAGTGTGCTATCATAGCTCAATCCGGAAAATACATCACGAAAGTAGCAATTTATCAGGTTCAATCAGGAGATTAACCTCTATATAACCTCAAACATGGTACGAATAGCTCATAAAAGGGGTACTAATAGAAGAAACATTACAACATGAAGCTTAGCAATCAATTCAAGGCATACCATAGCCTAAGTAATACCCCAAGAATGAATAAATACCTTAGTGCATGCAAATGGACTCAACCCCGCATATGTGCGCCACCTATAGCACATAGTTATCACAAATAACTTAAGCAACTAGTGCCTCAACCAAGTTTAGGTAATATACTTACCTCAACCAAGCCAAATCAATCCTCTAATATGCTCTTCCCGCGTGAATCAACCTCCGGATGGCTCGAATCTAGCCAACCTCTGGATTGTCCTTATCGTTTTTCGGAAAGTTTATATGTGAAATTTTGAATAAAATGTAAATTTTGACTTAAAATGAGGTTTGAGTTTACCACGGTCAACTTGTTTGGTAAACAACTGGATCGCAGTTTTAACAATTTCGGTAGGTTTGTATGATATTTTTTGACTTGTACGCATGTTTGGTTGGGGTCCCGGGTGAGCCGAGGGCATTTCAGCGTATTATGTGAAGTTCTGCAAAAGTTGAGTTTCAAATTGAAAATCTTGTGGTTTGATGATCGATTCTTGATATTTGATGTTATTTTAATTATTTGAGATAGAGAACGAGTTTGTATGATGCTATTACACTTATGTAGGGATGACATATATGCAAGGTGACGAGTGTATATGCGTTGAGTTAAGCATGCAGGGCATGCTACTTAATTGCATGATTTCGTTCATACTATGCTTTCTTTTATGCTATGTTATTATTCATTCCGTGCTTTAATTGCTACTTGCATTTACTTGTTAATTTCATGCTTTCCTTCGTTACATGTCTTAATTTGCTATAAGTTTCCATGTACCCATGCCTTCATTTATTGACTGCCTTTACTTGCTTATCACTTTTATAATTTGTTAGTTAGTCGGTTTTACATTTCTGATGTCTTTACTTGTTTAATTGCCTTTCTTGCTTCCATTATGCTCTACTATGTATATTGAATTGTCTTTGAGATTTCATTGGTTTAGTTCCTTTTTTGCATTAAGTTGTGAGATATGTTGTAGTTGGTTGTAGTGTTGTATATATATAATATACATTTGGGGTTGGATTGCACGATGCAATAGTATTGATATGATATTTGGGATCGGTTTGCATGCCGTAATGATATTGATATTATATTTAGGATAGGGTTGCATGCCGCAACGGTATTAATATTATATATGGGATTAGGTTGCACGCCACAACGATAGTGGTGTGTGTGTATATATATATATATATATATATATATATATATATATATATATATATATATATATATATATATGTGTGTGTGTATGTGTGTGTGTGTGTGGATCGGGTTACGTGCTGCAACGAAGAAGTTATATTATAATTGTTCTTGGTTGTTGACTCTATTTCCGTATTATGTGGTAAAATTGAGTATAGATGATACTATGGGGCCCTCTGTTGTGCATTTCTTATTCCAGTTTTCATGTTAATTGTTGTTTCTCTATATTATTATTGTTTTCTACTTATACTCATACAGGTTTATAGTGAGTGCCTTGTCATAGCCTCGCCACAACATCGTCAAGGTTAGACTCGGTACTTACAGAGTACATGGGGTTGGTTGTACTCATACTACATTTCTGCACTTCTTGTGCAGATCCCGGTGTTGGTTCTACTGGCACTTAGAGGAGGTTTTCTCGGACTGTCATTATCAGGAGACTTGAGGTAGAGCTGCACGGCGTTCATAGACCCTGGAGTCCCCTTCTTATCTCTATAGTATTTATTTTATTTTGGACAGTTATATTTTATTTCAAACCTTGTTTGTAGTATTTTTAGTAGCTCATGCACTTGTGACAATAGTGTCTGCGTTTAGACTAGACTGTGTTAGTTTCAGGTTACTGTATTACAAAGCATTTTAGACTTATATTCTTAATCATTTTCTTTTAAATTGTTAAATTGAATAACTATTTAGCTAATAGTGGCTTTCCTAGCAAGTGGATATTAGGCGTCATCACGGCCCCATGGTTGGGATTTTGGGTCGTGACAAGTTGGTATTAGAGCTCTAGGTTTCCTAGGGTCTCATGAGTCATGAGCAAGCTTAGTAGAATCTTGAGGATTAGTATAGAGATGTCTGTACTTATATTCTAGAGGCTATAAGCCTTTAGGAAATTTCACTTCTTTCTTTCTCTATCGTGCGACTTTATTCTATCGCTGAGTTTGAATAAATCTTCTCTTAATCTCTCAGATGGTGAGGACACGTACAACATCCACTGTTGATCAGGAGCCGGAGCCCTAGGTTCCTATCGCTACCAGAGGTAGGGACCGGGGCTGGGGGCCAAGGTAGAGATTGAGGTAGAGGTAGAGCTCAGCCTAAAGCACGCGCAGCAGCACCTGTTGTCAAGCCTCGGAATGAGCAGGATGAGGAGATCCTCATTCTGACCGTGCTAGTAGGACCATCTCAAGTCCTAGAGGGGTGCATAGCTACCCTATTGCTTCAGGACGCCCTAGTCCGCCTGGTCGGTCTTTTGGAGAGTGTAACCCAGGCTGGTGTATTTTCTATAGTAGCAGCAGTGTCTTAGGCCACGGGAGGAGCCCAGACTCACGCCACTCACACTCCAAAGTAGATGGCTCACGGGTATCAGACCCTAACAATTCTACCAATTAGGGTAGCTCTGCCTATTGTTGTTACACAGTCTAGGGAGAGACTCACGATGTTAGCCAAGAGGCAGAAGAGATTGGACAAGTTCACTAAGTTGTTTCCCCCTCGCTTTGGTGAAACACCTTCTAAGGACAACGGGTCTAAGATTTTTTAGGACCCCGGGGATTTTTTAGACTGTTTCCATGAGATATTGTGCAACATAGGTATAATGGAGTCCAACAAATTTGACTTCACAGTGTTTCAGATGCATGGCTCTGCCAAGACATTGTGGCAGGTATATGTTCAGGGCATGCCAGCAGGTTCACCTCCTCTTACTTGGGCTCAGTTCTCAGTGTTGTTTCTAGAGAAGTTCATCCCCTTCACTCAGAGAGAGGACTTCCAAAGTCAGTTTGAGTGCCTTAAACAAGGTAGCATGACCGTCACCCAGTATGAGACTAAATTTGTGGATTTATCATGCCATGCAGCTATCCTGATCCCTACTGAGACGTAGAGGGTGCAAAGGTTTATAGATGGGCTCACATATGACATCAGGCTACAAATGGCCAGAGAGACCGAGGATGATATTTCTTTTACTCAAGTTGTGGAGATTTCTAGGCGGATCAAGAGGATTCATGGCCAGGGTAGAGAGGCAACATCTGATAAGAGGCCTCATCATTTTGGTAGTCTTAGTGGTGCCTCGTCTGGAGGCAGGGGTTCATTTGGTAGAGGCCATCCTATCAGGCCAGTTCAGTCAGCTTCAGGTATCACATGGTGCTACAGGAAGTCGCGGTTCTTATGGGTCTCATCCTGAGTAGTTAGCATTTAGTGCACCTTCAGCTCCTATCAGTTCACCACCGATTTAGAGCTATCACATTGATTATTCGGACTGTCAGGGTCAGTCCCAGATTCAGAACTCGCTTTAGCCTAGAAAGTGCTTTGAGTATGGAGGTATGGGTCACATTAGGAGGTGTTGTCCTAGATTCAGAGCAGCATGCCACAATAGGGTACTCGTGCAATAGTTCCGGCACCAGTTGCTCCACTACCCACTCAGACAAGTAGAGGTGGGTGTCAGGTAGCCCGAGGTAGAGGTCAGACAGCTAGAGGTGGAGGCCAGTCAGTGAGAGGTCATCGGATAGGTGGAGGTCTTGGGGCTCAGCCTCGTTGCTATGCATTTCTAGTTAGACCTAGGGCGGAGTCGTCTGATGTGGTTATCACATGTATTTTTTTAGTTTTTCATAGAGATGCATCAGTTTTATTTGATCCGGGTTCTACTTATTCGTATGTGTCATCCTATTTTGCTTCATATTTGGATATGTTTCATGATTCCTTTGATACTCCTATCTATGTGTCTACACCCGTTGGAGATTCTATTATGGTGGACCGTGTCTATTGCTCTTGTTTGCTCACTATTGGGAATACGGTACCGTGGTTGATCTTTTATTGTTGGATATGGTGGATTTTGAGGTTATTCTCGGTATGGATTGGTTGTCCCCATATCACGCTAACTTGGATTGTCACGCCAAGACTATGACGTTAGCTGATGGTAGGCTAGGAACTCATGTTTTAGCCATATTTTGCTCTCTAGTTACTGCACTTTATTCATTTTTTATCTTAAATGATGATGATTTGCACTTATTATGTATTTTATGCCTTGTAGGAGATGATTCCGAGCTAAGAAGATATTTGAAGCTAAATGGATGATTTGAAGCTTTGAAGTCTGAGTAGGAGCCCAAGGAATTAAACCAGGATCGTGTTCAAGGGCCGAGAATCAATTCGGGATGATAAAAAATGATAAAATCTAGAACTCTAAGAAAATTACACAATCATGCCGCATGGCGTGGCGCGGCAGTGTGGAGGTGGATGTGTGACAAAACTCAACTCTCTAAAAAGTCCCACTAGCACGTCGTGCTAGTGTTTTTGCTGTCCAATTTTTCCATTTCAGCTTGGAAAGCGTAGTTTTGTATGGGCCCGTTCTTACATGGTATAAATACACCAAAACATGATTTTTAGAGGACTTTTGACCTACAGAGGATTGGGAGAGCATTGGAGGCTTCAAGACATAAGATTTTATCTTCCTTCTACTAATTCAATACGCAAGTTTGGATTGTAACGTTGGATTAATGTTTCCTTATTCTTTGAACTTATTTTTGATGACTTCCTTCATGATTATGGAGTAGTTTACCTTAGAGTTTGACATGATTTGGTGACTTGATTTTTATCTAGGGATTTTATTATTGGTTCATTTCTTGAATTTGTTGGAAGAGCTTTAACTCTTGTTGTGATTTTATTCATTATCGTGTTTAATCGGAAGAGGAGCATAATATTGAATATTGTTACAACATATGCCTTAATTTAGTTTGGTACTTCTTTAAAGTAATGGAAAGAGCTTTGTGATCTACCGTTTGAATAAAGATTGAGAAATATTTGCGAGAAGTTTCTCTTAGACCATTCATACCAATAGATTCTTGCAAGTTTTACTACTCTACGCATTAGTTTATCTGGAGGGTTTAGGTTTAATTAAGAGAGGAATCAAAATTATAAGTATAAACTAATCACCTGTTGAATTCGTGAGAATCAATAGAACTTGTGAAATTTAACAGTGTCAAATCCAGGATAGCAGTCTTGCACCTGTCATATCAAGACCCTTATTTCTCATATTAATAACAAACCAACTCTTCTAATCTCCTATTCTTCGCAATCAATTGTTATTTGCTTTACTTTTAGGAGTTACTTGTAGTTCATAATCATTCCAAATCAAATTGTTGATAATCCTAAATAGCATTTAAGCTAGAAATTACTAGAGCATTGTTTAATCCAATACATGTGGAGAGGAAAATTTTACTATACTATCTTTGGCTAGCGAGCATTAATTTTCATGTTGTGCTTTGTGCTCGTCATTAGCCATGTCGGGGTTTCCTAGGTTGGAGTGGAGAGGGAGTCTTGGGCACTCCACTAGCAGGGTAGTCTCGTATTTGAAGGCTCAGCGTATGGTCGAGAAACGGCGCTTGGCGTATTTGGCTTATATCCGTGATTATAGTGTGGAGGTTACTTCCATGGATTTGGTTCTGGTGGTGAGTGAGTTTCTAGAGGTATTTCCTACAGATTTGTCGGGTATGCCACCCGATAAGGATATTGACTATTGCATTGACTTGGTTCCGGGCACTCAACCTAATTTTATTCCACCATACCATATGGCTCTAGTTGAATTGAAAGAATTGAAGGAGCAGTTGCAAGATTTGCTTGACAAGAGATTTATCAGACCTAGTGTCTCGACTTGGGGTGCACCAGTGTTATTTGTGAAGAAAAAGGACGGATCGATGAGGATATGCATAGAATATCAACAATTGAACAAGGTCACAATCAAGAGCAAGTATCTGTTGCAGAGGATTGATGACTTATTTGACCAGCTTTAGGGTCCCAAGTTGTTTTCCAAGATTGATTTGAGGTCGGGCTACCATTATGTGAATATTAGGGCATCGAATGTCCCTAAGACAGCTTTTCAGACTTGCTATGGTCATTTCGAGTTCTTGGCGATTTCATTTGTCTTGACTAATGCACCAGCAACCTTTATGGATTTGATGAATTGGGATTTCAAGCCTTATCTGAATTCCTTCGTGATTGTCTTCATTGATGATATTTTGGTTTACTCCCGCAGTCGAGAGGAGCATAAGTAGCACCTACGGATCGTACTTCAGACTTTGAAGGATCATCAGTTATATGCCATGTTCCAGAAGTATGAGTTCTGGTTAGATCCTAAGAAGATTGAGGTAGTTTAGAACTGGCCTAGACCTACTTCAACTACAGAGATTCTGAGCTTTTTGAGTTTGGCGGGTTATTATCGCCAGTTCGTGGAGGGGTTTTCATCCATCTCAGCCACATTGACCAAGTTGACCAGAAGGGTGCTCTTTTCATGGTCTGACGAGTGTGAGGTGAGCTTTCAGAAGCTCAAGACTGAATTGACTATAGCCCCAGTATTGGTGTTGCCTACCGGCTTAGGATCTTACACTATGTATTGTGATGCATTGAGTATTGGATTTAGTGTAGTATTAATGCAAGACGATAGGGTGATTGCCTACGCATCTCGTCAGTTGAAAGTTCATGAGAAGAATTACCTTGTGCATGAATTGGAGTTGGCATCCATTGTTCACGCGGTGAAGATCTGGAGGCATTATCTATATGGCATTCTATGTGAGGTCTATACCGACCATCGGAGTCTCCAACACCTGTTCAAGCAGAAGGACCTTAATTTGTGGCAGCGGAGATGGTTAGAGTTACTGAAAGACTATTATATCACCATATTATACCATCCGAGAAAGGACAATGTAGTGGCCGATGCATTGAGTAGGAAGGCAGAGAGCATGGGCAATTTGGCATATTTACCGGCAATGGAGAGGCAACTATCCATGGATGTTCAAGCTTTGGCCAACCGATTCATAAGATTGGATGTTTGGATCCTAGCCGGGTTCTCGCTTGGGTTATGGCACAGTCATCATCATTGGAGCGTATCAAGGATCGCCAGTTTAATGATCCTCACTTGTTGGTGTTGAAATACACGGTGCAACGGGGTGGTGCCAAGGAGGTTGTGATTGGAGATGATGGCGTGATGCGACTTCAGGACCGGATTTATGTTCCAAATGTTGATGGGTTGAGAGAGTTGATCCTTGAGGAGGCTCACAGTTCACGCTATTCCATTCACCCAGGTGTCACAAAGATGTACCGTGACTTGAAACATCACTATTGGTGGTGGAAGATGAAGAAAGATATAATCAGTCATGTCTATCGGTATTTGAATTCTCAACAGGTAAAGTACGAGCATCAGAAGCTGGGTAGGTTGACACAGAGATTTGAGATACCGGACTGAAAGTGGGAACGCATCACTATGGATTTTGAGGTAGGCTTACCATAGACCTTGAGGAAATATGATGCAGTTTGGGTTATTGGGGAACGGTTAACTAAGTCCGCAAACTTCATTCCAGTGATGACTTCTTATTCTTCAAAGTGGTTGGCTCAGATTTACATTCGGGAGATTATCCGCCTGCACGGCGTGCCCATTTCCATCATTTGTGACTGAGGAATGCAGTTCAAATCGCATTTTTGGAGAGTCGTGCAGCGTGAGTTGGGCATGTGGGTCGAGATGAGTACTATGTTTCATCCTCAGACGGATGGACAGTCCGAGCGCATTATTCAAATTTTGGAGGACATGTTGAGGGCATGCTTTATGGATTTCGGAGGTTAGTGGGATCAGTTTTTACCTCTAGTGGAGTTTTCCTACAACAACAACTATTAGTCAAGAATCTAGATGGCTCCGTATGAGGCCTTGAATGAGAGGCGATGTCGTCCGTCGATCGATTGGTTTGAGCCTGGTGAGGCTAGATTGTTGGGTACTGATTTGGTTCGTGATGCTTTGGAGAAGGTTAAGATGATTCAAAATCGACTTCATACAGCTCAGTCCAGATAAAAGAGTTATACGAACCGGAAGGTTCGAGAGGTGACTTATACGGAAAGTGTTAAGGTTCTTCTTAAAGTGTCGCCTATAAGGGCGTGATACGATTTGTGAAGAAGGGCAAGTTGAGCCCGAGGTTTAGTGGCATATTTGAGATTTTTGAGAGGGTTGGGGCGGTCGCTTATAGGCTTGCATTGTCTCTTAGCCTAGCAGGGTTACATTCGGTATTTTACATTTCCATGCTTCGGAAGTACCATGAAGATAGATCATATATATTAGACTTCAGGATGGTGTAGTTTGATGAGAATTTGACCCATGAGGAAGAGCCGATGGCTAATCTAGACCAGCAGGTTCGAAAGTTGAGATCTAAGAATTTTCCTTCTGTGAAAGTGCATTGGAGATTTCAGCCGATTGAGAAGGCTACGTGGGAGGCCGAGTCCGATATGAGGAGGAGATACTCATACCTTTTTACCAGTCCAGGTACATTTCTATGTCCGTTTGAGGACGAACGTTTCTTTTAGAGGTGGAGAATATGACAACCCGATAGGTCATTTTGAGTACTGGCTCCTTTTTCTATGTTCTGAGACCTCTCGTAGTCTTATTTGACGATTTATGTCTTGTGTGCATGGTCTGTGTCGTTCTCACAAAGTTAATATGTGAAATTTTGAAGAAAATGTGATTTTTGACTTAAAATGAGGTTTGAGTTGACCACGGTCAACGTTTTTGGTAAACAACCTCATATGGTATTTTGACGATTCTGGTAGGTTTATATAATATTTTTGGACTTGTATGCATATTTGGTTGGGGTCTTGGGTGACCCAAGGGCGTTTTGGCACATTATGTAAAAATTTGCAGTGAGTTTCAAACTGAAAATCTTGAGTTTTGATGATCGATTTTTGATGTTTGATGTTATTTTGATGATTTAAGATATACGAGCGAGTTTGTATGATGTTATTACACTTGTGTGAATATTTGGATAAGTGCCCGAGGGGCTCGGGTGAGTTCCAGATGAGTTTTGGGATGTTTTGAACAACTGTTAATAAATCTGGTGCAGTTGTGTTGCAGGTCTCGTAAATGGGCAAACCTATTCGCAATTGCGAGCTTTATTTTTGGGAAGTCGGGCTCACATTTACAATATGGGAGAAGGGACTGTTGGCTTCGCTTTTGCGAAGAGGGAATCGCAAATGCGGCTGGTGGGAACCGCTTTTGCGATGCTAGTGTCGCGAATGCGACGGGGAACTTGGCCGAGCAGCCTTCGCAAATGCGAAATCTATGTCGCGTTTGCGACTACTGTTTGGCCGGGACACTAATCGCATTTGTGATCAGTGGTTCGCTTTTGCGATGGCCGCAATTGTGAACAAAAGTTCACAGTTGTTACATTTGCAGCTGGGTAAAAGTGGCAAATTTCGGGACTTAGCTCATTTTACACTATTTTTCTACCCTAAACTCTCTTTGAGGCGATTTCTGAAAAGGATTTTCTTCCCAAATTCATTAGTAATCAACTTTAGCTAAATTTTAATTAATTTCAAGTACTTTTTCATGAATTTTATCATCAAATCTATGAATTTTAAAGTAAAAATGAGGGATTTAGGGTAGAATCTAGGTATTTGGTAATATTGAGATTTAGACCTCGAATTGAGTTCGGATTTCGAAACAAATCACATAATCGGGCTCGAGGGTGAATGGGTAATCGGTATTTGGTCCGAATCTTGATATTCGACCATGTGAGCCCGGGGTGGACTTTTTTTGACTTTTCTAATTTAGTTAAAGATTGAACCTTTTTCATTCATGAGTAGTTTCTAAAGCTTGTTTTGGATTGTTCGAATGATAATTGGCTAGATTCGGTTTGTTTGGAGGCTTGTTCTAAAGAAAAAGTTGTGGTTGATTGTTGATTTGATTTCAAAAAGAGGTAAGTATCGTGGTTAACCTTGACTTGAAGGAAATTAGGACCTAATTGGTCTATTTGCTACTTGATTTACGTATGGGGAGGACGTATATGCAAGGTGATGAGTGTATATGCATTGAGTTAAGCATGCGGGGCGGGCTACTTAATTGCATAATTTCATTCATACTATGCTTTCTTTTATTCCATGTTATTATTTGTTTCGTACTTTAATTTCTATTTGTCTTTACTTGTTAAATTCATGCTTCCGTTTGTTACATGCCTTAATTTGCTATAAGTTTCCATGTACCCATGCCTTCGTTTATTGACCGCCTTTACTTTCTTATCGCTTTTATATGTTGTTAGTTAGCTGCTTTTACTTATCTTATGTTTTTACTTCTTTAATTGCCTTACTTGCTTCCATTTCACTCTACTATGTATATTGAACTCTTAGAGATTTTATTGGTTTAGTTCCCTTTTTGCATTACGTTATGAGATACGCCATAGTTTGTTGTAGTCTTATACATATATAATATATATTTAGGATTGGGTTTGCATGCCGCAATGATATTGATATGATATTTGGGATCGAATTGTACGCCGCAACGGTATTGATATTGTATATGGGATCGGTTGCATGCCGCAATGGTAGTAGAATATATATGTGTGGATAGGGTTGCATGTCGCAACAGAAAAGTTATATTATAATTGTTCTTGGTTGTTGATTCTGTTTCTGTATTGTGTGGTAAAACTGAGCATAAATGATATTCTAGGGCCCTCTGTTGTGCATTTTCTGTTCTAGTTTTCATGTTAATCGTTGTTTCTCTATTTTGTTATTATTTTCTACTTATACTCATACATGTTTATAGTAAGTGCCTTGTCATAGCCTCGCCACTACTTCGTCGAGGTTAGACTTGGCACTTACAGAGTACATTGGGCCGATTGTACTCATACTATATTTTTGCACTTCTTGTGTAGATCCCGATGTTGGTCTTAGTGGCGCTTAGAGGAGTTTTGCTCGGAATGTCATTATCAAGAGACTTGAGGTAGATCTGCACGGCGTTCGCAGACCCTAAAGTCCCCTTCTTATCTACTCTACTCTTTATTTCATTTCGGGGAGTTGTATTTTATTTCAGACCTTATTTGTAGTACTTTAGCAGTTCATGCACTTGTGACACCAGTTTCTGGGTTTAGACTAGACTGTGTTGGTATCAAATTATTATATTACAAAGCATTTGAGACTTATATTCTTAATCATTTGCTTTTAAATTGTTAAATTGAATAACTACTTAGCTAATATTAGCTTGCCCAGTAAGTAGATGTTAGGCGCCATCATGGCCCGGTGGTTGGACGTTTGGGTCGTGACAACATTGCCCATCTTTATTACTCTAGAGTCAACAGGAGTACAGAGATGAGAAAAATGTTTTTTCTTGGTATGACATGTGAGGTAACTCAAGCATCTACTACCCAGCTCGTCTCATGGGATACAAAATTGATGACGTTTTCATCATAAGCAAAGAGAAGGTCATATCGAACAATAGCAACAATATTGTTCTCATTATTTTTAACTTCTTTCCTTCTAGTGTCTTGCTTCAACTTATGGCAGAACCTTTTGATATGTCCTTTCTAGCCACAATAATTGTACGAATAGTTATGGTATTTGGACCTTGACTTGCTTCTGTTTTTACCTCTATTTCTCAAACCTCTTGTTTTATCTCTCCCCCGGTCTTCTATAACCTAAACATCTTCTTGTGAGGACGAACCCTGAGATTTTATCCTTACTTTCTCATTCGACACATCATTCTTGGCATATTCCATGGTCATCTTACCATCGGGGTCTGAATTTATCAAAGAAACACAAAAAGTTTTCCAAGAATCAGGCAGGGTATTAAAAGCCAAAGTCTTTATATCTCATCATCAAAATTAACTCCTATTATAGGCAAATGATCAAGGACACCCTGAAAATTATTTATAAGAATAGGAATAAGACTGCCTTCCTTGTATTTAAAAGTCATCAATTGCTTTAGCAAGAACAACTCGTTGTTCCCAATTTTTGAAGTATAAAGAGTCTCTAGTTTTTTCCACAATGATCTCACATGTGTTTTATTCATAATATGATTGTGAACATTGTCTTCAACCTATTATCGTATATATCTATAGACTTGCTAGTGCTCGAAATCCCAGTTTCATCAATATAGTCTCGGGTTTATGAGCTGCAAAAACATGTAGATACATCTTCTTCACGAACATTAAATCTTTCATTTTGCTTCTTCAAATATTATAATTGCTCCCATTTAAACATATCATCTTGCTCATATTCGCCTCTATTCCGTAAAAACCCCGAATAAATAACCAAGACTCTTATATCACTGTTATATCGAGAAAGAGGCAAATTCAAAAATAGAAAAGATAATACTAATTTTAACGTGAAAAACCATTCAAATCAAAGGTAAAAATCACAGGATCACAAAGATTCAAAAAGCTTCACTATAACAATAAGAGAGTTAAAATAATTTTCCAAATTGGCTACACAACAAATGCCAAATAGGAAGCAATGATAGCAATAATAAATCAACTAAAGAAAGAGGAGAAATCACCAAAAATGGAGCTACTATTCATGTCTCGAAATCTAATGCTACAGGTCTCTAAATCATATCTCTACCATTTAAATCAAAGGCCAAGATGCTAAAATATTCTGTCAAAATTTTAATCCGATCCAATGGTGAACGAATCGGATAACATAATTTGAAGCTAGCTGATCGGAATAACATCTGCAGCAAAACGAACCCTTTTTCTTCTCTTTTCTCTCTTGATGGATGCTCTCTTAAAAATTACTCGTATGTGCTAAAGTCTTTCAAAGACTAATACCAATGAGCATCGAACAATTCACCAAAGTTACTCCATTTATAGATAATGAGTGGTACTTTCTTTTAAAGCCAAAACTAACTCTAAATCGGAATAAAAAACGAATCAAATTCCAAATAGGATGGAAAACCAAAAGAGAGAAGGATTAGGCCATTGGGCCTTTGGCTGGACAACATGGTCATGAACCAAACATTATTTTCCTTCAATTGATCAAACGTTATTGAGAAATTTTCATAAAGCACTAAAGTTTAGAGATTAATTATCATGCATAGCTACTGTTCAATTGTTGTATCACTTGTATTCAGACGCGCAACAAATACAGTCTATGTCAACTGTATTCGTTCACGCAATGAATACAACCAAGGCGAAATACATGAGTGTATAAAATACAACCTGTATCGACTGTATTCATTTGTACAACGAATACAACCAAGGCAAAATATAGAAATACAAAAAAAATAAAATGTTCTTATTGAGAGTTGAACTCAAGACCTTCGCTTACTAAATGAGTGGTCTAACCAACTGAGCTACGAGAGCTTGTTGTTATCTTATTTTAGTTCAAAACAATTGATCTCTTATTTCAGTACTTTCAGCTGGATTTGTTATAAAATTCAAATATAACTACAAATGGTGATTTTTTTTTGAAAGTGTATACGGTCGAAACTGATTTCGGCCTTCGTATGACTGATCGAGATGGGATCATAATAGACCAAAGTAATTCATCATAATATTAAGATGGGATCCAAAGATGGCACAAACGAGCTTCAAATTTCAGGTACAGGTCAAATACCTAGTTCGAAGTCATTATCGAGCTCGGGTCCAAATCGAACTATGATGAGATGTGATGGAATCAAGCTTAAGGGCCAGAGACCAACCGATACCGAGCCCAAGTCATTACCGGACCCCGAGTCGGTATCGACCTCAAACTCACATCGAGCTCTTAAACTAGAAACCGACCAATGCTGAGTCCGATCAAGATCGAGATCATAGACAAGAGTCGTTGCAGCCGCACTAAGGGAGAGAATCTCGGCGGGAATTAGGAAAAAGTTGATTTATCGTGGGTTCCCCACTATGTATTTTTAATTATATCTAAAGTAGGATCCCCCACTATAAAAGGGATGACTATATTTCTATAAAAGGATCAAGTTTTGCATACATTGTAACTCAGATATCATACACTCTCATACTGAAGAATTGTCTTTTTTTTAGCTTCATAGATTAATTCATCTTGCTTAATCTATAAATCATCCTCTTTTTAACTTTGCTTATTTTTCATTCTTTACAGTCAATATTCGATATTTCTATTTACTCTTACGATTTGTGTCAAGTTATACCACATACCCTTAGAACTACGTATAAATTTAACTCTATCCATTTTTCGAGTAAACAGTTTGGCGCCCACCGTGGGACTAAGGATAACAGTGGTTATTTGATACGAATCCGCAAAACACGCCATTTTACGCTTGTTTCCGGAAGTGTCTTTGATTTTGGACTAGCAATGACGAGCTATCAATTAAATGGCCTTACCTATCGACAACAAAACTGGTTTTCAAGGTAAGAACAACAACTTGATGCCCAGGACCAAAAGGCCGCTTGTCGACGCCGTTGGACCTCGAGTCGAAGTGCCATTAGACGTTAATTTGCATGTGGCCATTGAGGCAAACCTACATTCTGAACCTGAAAATAGAATTCATGGTGGCACTCGATCTGCAGCTCGAGATACCCATAACGTCAAGGAAAACGGCGTCAACTTGCGTATGATTTTCGAAATGTTGCAAGCTCAACAGGTAGCAATAGCTCAGTTGCAGAGTCAAAACCAAATACCGAGCAAGCCGAAGCCTAGTCCATCCCGAGTAATCGCCCACAGAACGGAACCAGCTATAGTAAGGTCAAATGAGCAAGAGTCGGGGACTAATCCCGAAATTGCTAAGATGTTCCAAGAACTGACCAAATGAATAGAATCAGGAGTAAGGAGAATCGAGGAAAACGACAAAAAGGTGGAAACATATAACTCCAGGGTTGATCAGATCCCGGGGAAACCACCAATATTGAAGGGCTTAGATTCCAAAAAATCCGTACAAAAGCCTTTCCCCCCAAGCGCGGCTCCTAAACTGATCCCAAAGAAATTCCGCATGCCCGAGATTCCTAAATATAACGAAACTACCGACCTCAACGAACATGTCACCTCTTACAAATGTGCCATTAAAGGGAACGACCTAGAGGACGATGAAATCGAATCCGTATTATTGAAGAAATTCGGTGAAACCCTGTCAAAGGGAGAAATGATATGGTATCATAATTTACCATATAATTCAATCGATTCTTTTGCTATGATTGTAGATTCCTTCGTAAAAGCACATGTCGGGGCCATAAAGGTCGAGACCAGGAAGTCAGACTTGTTCAAGGTAAGACAAAAGGATAGAGAGATGCTAAGGGAGTTCGTATCGATACTAGTCGAAAATTAGAGTCGAAGACGATCAGTTGGGTTCTGAACCCGCTGCTAGAAGGGACATCAATCGAGAACAAGGTCCGATCAGGGACCGATACCGACCATATAGTGGAAACCACAGGATCAATGAATCGAGATGTAACCCCGGACAAGGCAATAAAAGAAGTGATCGAGGTCAAGGGTCTCAGGGGCTGATGAATAGAAATGGGTTCGGCAGGCCTACCGAACCTAAGGAAGCACCACAATTATCGGATTATAACTTCAGCATCGATGCATCCGCCATTGTGTCGGCTATCGGACGCATCAAAGACACTAAATGGCCTCGACCCATGCAGACTGATCCTGCCCAGAGGAACCCCAATCAAATGTGTGAATATCATGGCACTCATGGTCACATAATGGAAGATTGCAGGCAAATAAGAGAGGAGGTAGCCCGGTTATTCAATAAAGGGCACCTTCGAGAATCTTTAAGCGACAGGGCCAAAAACCATTTCAAAAATAGGGATTTCGGTAAACAAAACGAACAAGAAGAACCACAACACATCATCTATATGATCATCGATGGCGTCGATACCCCTCAGGGGTCGGTCCTTAAACGCACTAAGACTTCGGTTATGAGAGAAAAATGACCTCGAACACAGGATTACGCACCCATAGGAACCTTGTCCTTTAATGATGAAGATGCAGAAGGAGTCATGCAACCTCACAACTGTGAGCACCTAATATTTGACTATATTTGAATTTTTATCACCTTCTATTATGTAAATATTTTTAGAAATTTAATATATATTTCTTAGCTTTGTTACACTTTTGTTTTTTTATATATATAGGGTAAAAATTAAAAATAATTTTAAAAGGTCAATTATTACTATTAGTATTATTTTTATTTTTTATCTTTATTATAAAATAAATTTAAAACCTAAAAAATTAAATATTTTTTAAAACTTTTCGGATGGGAATAAAATAATAGGAAAATTAAAAGCATGGAATTAAAATGTAGAAGTAAAAGTAGGTGGAAATGTTTTAATAAAAAAAGTAAAAGAAAGTGGAAAATTAAAAAATATAAAAGTAAAAGAATGAGGAAATTTAAAAAATGAAAAGTAAAAGAAAGTTGGAATTAAAAAATAAAGTAAAGGTAGCTGAAAATTTAAAAAAAAAGTAAAAGAAAGTGGAAATTTAAATAAAAAAAAAAAGTAAATTAAGTGGAAAAAAAAAAGAAAAGTAAAATAAGTGGGAAATAAAAAAAAAAGAAAAGTGAAAATTTAAATATAATAAAAGTAAAAAATAGGAAATTAAAAAATAAAAGTAAAGCAAAGTGGGGAAGGAGAAGAAAACAGAGAAGAGGGAATTGAGAGAATTTTATTTTCTCCTTCTATGCTAAAGGAATTTTTACTCGTGCCATTCTTTCTTCGTCTCTTCTTTCCAAAAATATAGCTATTTATCAACCAAAACCCAACAAAAATACTTCATAACATCCTTTTTTACACGCCAAAAAGTGGAGTCAATAGTCGAGGTCGAGGATTCCATTGGAGCTCCGTTCACTAGGTTTGATGTTATTCGTCGCTTATGCTTGTTCGATGTTCGTCTGAGTTATTGTTCATGTTCTTGGAGACTCATTTAATTGGAAATTTTGCATTAAAGGTTTATTCTTCCCTCTGTTCATTTTATCTTATTTCATATAATTTGATTTATTTGCCTTTAAACTTTATAAATAATAATGTAAGTTAGTCCTTAAGTGTTATATGCTTAATCATATTTTTGGAAATATGGTATTCAAACTTGCTTTAAAGTTGGGAAGATTCGGACCCTAGTGAGTTTGGGCTTCAACTGTTGGGTTGTAGGGTATTGGTCTATGATGGTTTATTTATTCAAATATCTAAAATCATATACTTCTTCCACAAGTAATTCCATAATTCATGGCCTTCACAATAATCTCAAACTTAGGAAAGAAACAAATCATGAATGCGCTAGAATGCTTTAAGCGTACTCATAATTAATTGAATCATCGTGATTATGTATACATTCGCGTGACATAATTACGATTCCCAAAACTAAAATCAAGGTATGCGTTCGCGCAACTTTGGGCGAAACAACCTTAAATATAATAAAAATGCTATTAATTGCGTGCACGTACACGTGACATGATTTTGGCCCAATAAACAAAACGGATTCACACACGTGATTCGTTTCAATCACAGTTTGAAGCAGTGGCCTGACTTCAAGATACTTAGGGCATCAAGGCCGCAAACCAACCACCACTTTGAAAACTCACAGTTTTTCTTTGTTTAAAGCAGGAACAAAGCAATGCAGAATGGTGATTCTCAAAGGGCGAATATCACCAAAGGTAAGTCCCTCAAAATCTCCATTTTATTTTATTTTTCAGCATGTATCACTACTGTCTATACCTCTCATTTTCATAGCTTAACTCAGGTAGAACCATTTCGCCTAGGGGGATCCAGCTCATAGTTCCGGGTAGAAGTATTCTTCGCCCAGGTTGTTTTACGTAGCTTAACCTAGGTAGAACCTTTTCGCCTAGGGGGATCCAGCTCATAGTTCCGGGTAGAAGTACTCTTCGCCCAGGTTGTTTTACAGTAGCTTAGCTCAGGTAGAACCATTTCGCCTAAGAGGATCCAGCTCATAGTTCCGGATAGAAGTACTCTTCGCCCAGGCTTATTTTTCGTAACTTAACCCAGGTAGAACCATTTCGCCTAGGGGGATCCAGCTCATAGTTTCCGGGTAGAAGTACTCTTCGCTCAGGATGTTTTGCGTAGCTTAACCCAGGTAGAACCTTTTCTCCTAGGGGGATCCAACTCATAGTTCCGGGTAGAAGTACTCTTCACTCAGGTTGTTTTATGTAGCTTAACCCAGGTAGAACCTTTTCGCCTAGGGGGATCTAGCTCATAGTTCCGGGTAGAAGTACTCTTCGCCCAGGTTGTTTTACGTAGCTTAACCCAGGTAGAACCTTTTCGCCTAGGGGGATCCATCTCATAGTTCCGGTTAGAAGTACTCTTCGCCCAGGTTGTTTTACGTAGCTTAACCCAGGTAGAACCTTTTCGCCTAGGGGGTTCCAGCTCTTAGTTTCGGGTAGAAGTACTCTTCGCCTAGGTTGTTTTATGTAGTTTAACCCAGGTAGAACATTTTTCCCTAGGGGGATCCAGCTCATTGTTTCCGGGTAGAAGTACTTTTCGCTCAGGATTTTTTACGTAGCTTAACCCAGGTAGAACCTTTTTGCCTAGGGGTATCCAGCTCATAGTTCCGGGTAGAAGTACTCTTCGCCCAGGTTATTTTATGTAGTTTAACCCAGGTAGAAAATTTTCACCTAGGGGGATCCAGCTCATAGTTCCGGGTAGAAATACTCTTCGCCTAGGTTGTTTTACAGTAGCTTAACTCAGGTAGAACCATTTCCCCTAAGGGGATCCAGTTCATAGTTTTCAGGTAGAAGTACTCTTCGCTCAGGATGTTTTATGTAGCTTAACCCAGGTAGAGCCTTTTCGCCTAGGGGGATCCAGCTTATAGTTTTGGGTAGAAGTAATCTTCGCTCAGGTTGTTTTACGTAGCTTAACCCAGGTAGAACCTTTTCGCCTAGGGGGATCCAGCTCATAGTTCTGGGTAGAAGTACTCTTTGCTCAGTTTGTTTTACTTAGCTTAACCCAGGTAGAACTTTTTTGCCTAGGGGGATCCAGCTCATAGTCCCGGGTAGAAGTACTCTTCGCCCAGGTTATTTTACGTAGCTTAACCCAGGTAGAACCTTTTCGCCTAGGGGTATCCAGCTCATAGTTCCGGGTAGAAGTACTCTTCGCCCAGGTTGTTTTATGTAGTTTAACCCAGGTAGAAAATTTTCACCTAGGGGGATCCAGCTCATAGTTCCGGGTAGAAGTACTCTTCGCCTAGGTTGTTTTACAGTAGCTTAACTCAGGTAGAACCATTTCCCCTAAGGGGATCCAGTTCATAGTTTTCAGGTAGAAGTACTCTTCGCTCAGGATGTTTTATGTAGCTTAACCCAGGTGGAGCCTTTTCGCCTAGGGGGATCCAGCTTATAGTTTTGGGTAGAAGTAATATTCGCTCAGGTTGTTTTACGTAGCTTAACCCAGGTAGAACCTTTTCGCCTAGGGGGATCCAGCTCATAGTTGCGGGTAGAAGTACTCTTCGCCCAGGTTGTTTTATGTAGCTTACCCAGGTAGAACCTTTTCGCCTAGGGGGATCCAGCTCATAGTTCCGGGTAGAAGTACTCTTTGCCTAGGTTGTTTTTCGTAGCTTAACCCAGGTAAAACCTTTTCGCCTTGGGGGATCCAGCTCATAGTTCCGGGTAGAAGTACTCTTCGCCCAGGTTGTTTTACAGTAGCTTAACTCAGGTAAAACCATTTCGCCTAAGAGGATCCGGCTCATAGTTCTGGATAGAAGTACTCTTCGCCCAGGCTTCTTTTTCGTAGCTTAACCCAGGTAGAACCATTTCGTCTAGGGGGATCCAGCTCTTAGTTTCTGGGTAGAAGTACTCTTCGCTCAGGATGTTTTACATAGCTTAACCCAGGTAGAACCTTTTCTCCTAGGGGGATCCAGCTCATAGTTCAGGGTAGAAGTACTCTTCGCCCAGGTTGTTTTATGTAGCTTAACCCAGGTAGAACCTTTTCGCCTAGGGGGATCCAGCTCATAGTTCCGGGTAGAAGTACTCTTCGCCCAGGTTGTTTTACGTAGCTTAACCCAGGTAGAACCTTTTCGCCTAGGGGGATCCAGCTCATAATTCCAGGTACAAGTACTCTTCGCCCAGATTATTTTACAGTGGCTTAACTCAGGTAGAACCATTTTGCCTAAGAGGATCCGGCTTATAGTTCCGGATAAAGTACTCTTCGCCCAAGCTTGTTTTTTATAGCTTAACCCAGGTAGAACCATTTCGCCTAGGGGGATCCAGCTCATAGTTTCCGGGTAGAAGTACTCTTCGCTCAGGATTTTTTACGTAGCTTAACCCAGGTAGAACCTTTTCGCCTAGGGGGATCCAGCTTATAGTTCTGGGTAGAAGTACTCTTTGCTCAGTTTGTTTTACTTAGCTTAACCCAGGTAGAACTTTTTCGCCTAGGGGGATCCAGCTCATAGTCCCGGGTAGAAGTACTCTTCGCCCAGGTTATTTTACGTAGCTTAACCCAGGTAGAACCTTTTCGCCTAGGGGTATCCAGCTCATAGTTCCGGGTAGAAGTACTCTTCGCCCAGGTTGTTTTATGTAGTTTAACCCAGGTAGAACATTTTCACCTAGGGGGATCCAGCTCATAGTTCCGGGTAGAAGTACTCTTCGCCTAGGTTGTTTTACAGTAGCTTAACTCAGGTAGAACCATTTCCCCTAAGGGGATCCAGTTCATAGTTCCGGGTAGAAGTACTCTTCGCCCAGGCTTATTTTTTTAGCTTAACCCAGGTAGAACCATTTCGCCTAGGGGGATCCAGCTCATAGTTTTCAGGTACAAGTACTCTTCGCTCAGGATGTTTTATGTAGCTTAACCCAGGTAGAGCCTTTTCGCCTAGGGGGATCCAGCTCATAGGTCTGGGTAGAAGTACTCTTCGCTTAGGTTATTTTACGTAGCTTAACCCAGGTAGAACCTTTTCGCCTAGGGGATCCAGCTCATAGTTCCGGGTAGAAGTACTCTTCGCTCAGGTTATTTTACGTAGTTTAATCCAGGTAGAAACTTTTTGCCTAGGGGGATCCAGCTCATATTCCGGGTAGAAGTACTCTTCGCCTAGGCTCGTTTTTCGCAGTTTAACCCAGGTAGAACCTTTTTGCCCAGGGGATTTATTTTTATTTCAGTAATACAGGGCACCAATCCCTGGTTACATTTATTTTTCGTAATACAGGGTGTCATCTATTGGTTACATTTCCTTTCAGTAATACAGGACGACATCCAATGACTACATTCTTTTTGGTAATACAGGGTACCAACCCCTGATTACATTCTTTTTCCGTAATACAGGGTGTCAACCCCTGGTTACATTTCCTTACCAATATCAGGGTACACCATTATAGGGTCTCTACTCCCTAGTTTCTTTCATTTTAGACATAGGTTCTACATTCCCTAGTCTCTATTTGTTTTCGGGGTACACCATTCCCGACCTTTTATTGCTTTCAATAAAGAAGTAGTTTAGAATTTTGCTATAATAACTCACGAAATTTTCAAACTGGTGCAGAAAAATTTCGTTCGTTTGTTTGTTTTGGTGTGTGAGTAGGTTTTACCTCGAGGCACAGGGTTCGAGATAGTCAAAAGAAGAAGTCTCAATTCAGAATAAAAGAAAAGAAAAAATAGGTGAATCCAAAATGCAAAAGTAGTTGAAAAGATGTGGAATGCTTAAGACATGACTGAAGCCACGGGCATTGGAGTCCCGTTTTGATTAGAAGAAGATATAGAACAATGAACTAGCACCTACAGCTAGCGAGCATCAAGGTTTAGATCAGAGTCTGAATGAAGAACTAGTCAAGACTCAAGATCAAGTTTCAGAAGACTCACAGATAGGAATCTTGTAACTCATAGCTGATAGGCTTGTTTAGTTTCTTTTTTAGAATAGCAGGACCGCGGACCAGAGCCTCGACGGAACCTCACTCGACTCCTTAATGCATCATTCTACCATTCTCCTTGATCTACACGTGACCTGATTCCCCTATAACCCGGGATATGTAGGTTGTCCAAAATCAGGACTCGATTGCACCATATCTTTTATTTCTTTTCCTTTTGAATAACGGATTGGTCAAAAACTAGTCACATGGCTCATCTAGTCTTTGCCTGAAAACTTTTCATGTTTCCAAGCAAAGAGGGGCAGCTGTGAGTACCTAATTTTTGACTATATTTGAATTTTTATCACCTTCTACTATGTAAATATTTTTAGAAATTTAATATATATTTTTTAGCTTTGTTACACTTTTGTTTTTTTTATATATATATAGGGTAAAAATTAAAAATAATTTTAAAAGGTCAATTATTACTATTAGTATTATTTTTATTTTTTATCTTTATTTTAAAATAAAATAAATTAAAAATCGAAAAAATTAAATATTTTTTTTTAATTTTCGGATGGGAATAAAATAATAGAAAAATTAAAAGCATGTAATTAAAATGTAGAAGTAAAAGTAGGTGGAAATTGTTTAATAAAAAAAGTAAAAGAAAGTGCAAAATTAAAAAAAAAAAAAAGGTAAAAGAATGAGAAAATTTATAAAATGAAAAGTAAAAGAAAGTTGGAATTAAAAAATAATGTAAAGGTAGCTGAAAACTTTTTAAAAAAAAGTAAAAGAAAGTGGAAATTTAAAAAAAAAAAAAAAGAAAAGTAAAATAAGTGGGAAATAAAAAAAGAAAAGTGGAAATTTAAATATAATAAAAGTAAAAAATGGGAAATTAAAAAATAAAAGTAAAGCAAAGTGGGGAAGGAGAAGAAAAAAGAGGAGGGAATTGAGAGAATTTTATTTTCTTCTTCTATGCTAAAGGAATTTTTACTCGTGCCATTCTTTCTTCGTCTCTTCTTTCGAAAAATATAGCTATTCATCAACCAAAACCCAACAAAAATACTTCATAACATCCTTTTTCACACGCCAAAAAGTGAATTCAATAGTCAAGGTCGAGGATTCCGTTGGAGCTCCGTTCACTAGGTTTGATGTTATTTGTCGCTTATACTTGTTCGACGTTCGTCTGAGTTATTGTACCTGTTCTTGGAGACTCATTTAATTGGAAAATTTGCATTAAAGGTTTATTCTTCCCTCTGTTCTTTTTATCTTATATCATGTGATTTTATTTATTTGCCTTTAAACTTTATAAATAATAATATAAGTTAGTCCTTAAGTGCTATATGCTTAATTATGTTTTTGAAAATATGACATTCAAACTTGCTTTAAAGTTGGGACGATTTGGACCCTAATGACTTTGGGCTTCAATTATTGGGTTGTAGGGTATTGGTATATAATGGTTTATTTATTCAAATATCTAAAATCATGCACTTCTTTCACAAGTAATTTCATAATTTATGGCATTCACAATAATCTCAAACTTAGGAAAGAAACAAATCATGAATGCGCTAGAATGCTTTAGGCGTACTCATAATTAATTGAATCATTGTGATTATGTATACGTTCGCATGATATAATTACGATTCCCAAAACTAAAATCAAGGTATGCGTTTGCGTAACTTTGGGCGAAACAACCTTAAATATAATAAAAATGCTATTAATTGCTTGCACGTACACGTGATATGATTTTGGCACAATAAACAAAACGGATTCACACACGTGATTCATTTCAAAGATAATTCTATATTTTAATATAAAAGCGGGCAGATAAAACATGAAAACCAATAAATCATAGTTTATCTAAAATTAATTTAAGCCAAGTTGTAGTTAATAAAGCGACCGTGCTAGAACCACAGGACTCGGGGAATGCCTTACACCTTCTCCCCGGTCAACATAATTTCTTACCCGGATTTTATTTTCGCAGACCAAAAATAATAGAGTCAAACTTTCCTTTGACTAGGGATTCAAATAAAAGGTGACTTGGAACACCCAAAAAATCAATTCCAAGTGGCGACTCTGTAAATAAAATAATCCCTATTCAAATTTGTCACCTTAATTGGAAAAACTCTTTAACCCACAACAATCCATAACACATATATCATTTGGGGCAAAAAGAAGTGTGACAACAACGATGCACTGGTAATATTCGTACTTATGAATAAAACTAAAGTTAAGTGTGTGTTAATTGATCCAGGTAGCTCGGCCAACATTATTAGATCAAAGGTTGTAGAACAGCTCGGTCTACAGGACCAGGTCGTACCCGCAACCCTGGTTCTAAACAGATTCAATATGGCATGTGAAACCACCAAAGGCGAGATAATTCTGCCGATAAACATGATCAGGACCATCCAGGAAACGAAGTTCCACATAATCGAAGGTGACCTGAGGTACAACACCCTTTTGGAAGCCATGGATCCACAATATGAGAGTTGTACTTTCGACCCTCCACCAGGTTCTTAAATTCCATACATCAGAGGGAGTCAAAATAGTGTATGGAGAACAACCGGCTGCGAGAGAAATGTTTATCGTCGAAGAAGCAATTCTGATATCCTCACCTTCGTCAACAAAAGGGTCGGACTCAAAATGGGGAACGAGATGCCAAATAGCAATCACAGACGTCAGCTTCAACCCAACTAAAAAATCAGAAGGTTGATGAAGATGATGATCAAAGGATCCCTCGTGGTCCCTGATGATTCCGACGCTACCCAATCAACGATTGAAGAACTGGGGCAAGTCATACTAATCGAGCATTTGCCCGAACGAAAGGTATACCTAGGAACGGGACTAACCCCCGAACTCATGAAAAGGCTTATTCAATTTCTTATCGATAACATAGATTGTTTTGCTTGGTCCTATTTAGATATAACAGGGATCCCACCGGATATAACGACGCATCGGCTAAGCCTGGACCCAAGGTTCAAACCGGTGAAGTAAAAGAGAAGACCCAGTCCGAGGTAAAGCACGCATTCATAAAGGATGAGGTAACTAGACTTCTTAAAATAGGGTCCATTCGGGAGGTGAAATACCCCGAATGGTTAGCCAATGTAGTTGTAGTCCCTAAAAAAGGGAACAAACTTAGAATGTGTGTAGATTAAAAGGATTTAAACAAGGCGTGCCCCAAAGATTCTTTTCCGTTGCCCAACATCGATTGCATGATCGATGCCATGGCCGGCCACGAGGTCCTTACTTTTCTCGATGCCTATTCCGGGTATAATCAAATCCAAATGAACCCGAAAAATCGGGAAAAAACTTCATTTGTCACCAAGTATGGAACATATTGTTATAATGTGATGCCCTTCGGGCTAAAAAAATGCAGGAGCTACTTACAAATGCCTAGTAAATAAAATGTTCGAGAAACAAATAGGTAAATCAATAGAAGTTTATATTGATGACATGCTAGTTACGTCCATGCGCGCAGAGGACCATTTGGCTCATTTGTAGGAAACATTCAAGATTTTAAGGAAATACAACATGAAGCTCAACCCCGAGAAATGTGCTTTTGGGGTCGGTTCGGGCAAGTTCCTTGGCTTCATGGTATCGAATCGGGGGATCGAGATCAACCCCGATAAAATCAAGGCCATCGAAGACATCACCATTGTGGACAGTGTAAAAGTCGTACAGAGGCTAACCGGACGGATTGATGCCTTAGGCCGATCCATTTCAAGGTCGTCAGATCAAAGTCACAGATTTTTCTCTCTACTCAAAAAGAAGAATGATTTCGCCGGGACCCCGAAATGTCAACAGGCATTAGAAGAATTGAAGCGATACCTATCGAGCCCACCACTGCTTCACACTCCAAAGGTAGACGAGAAACTTTGCTTGTACTTGGCAGTATCAGAAATAGCGGTAAGTGGTTTCCTAGTTCGAGAAGAGAAAGGTACGCAATTTTCCGTTTATTATGTAAGTCGAACCTTAGGGGAAGCAGAAACTAGATATCCACACTTAGAGAAATTGGCACTTGCACTGATAAGCACCTCTAGAAAGTTAAGACCATACTTTCAATGACACCCCATATGCGTATTAACCACTTACCCACTTTGTAATATTTTGCACAAGCCCGAACTATCAGGCCGATTGGCCAAATGGGCCGTCAAACTCAGTGGGTACTATATCGAATATCAACCCCGGACGGCCATTAAGTCTAAATTTTAGCGGACTTCGTGGCTTATTATGCCAACCCTCGTACCCGAAGTCGAAAAGGAACTCTTGTTGAAATCGGGTACATCATCGGGGGTATGGACCCTTTTGATAGACGGGGCTTCGAACGTGAAGGGGTCCGGGCTAGGGATCATTTTAAAGCCGCCTACGGGTAGAACTATTAGGCAATCTATCAAAACTACTAGGTTGACTAACAACGAGGCCGAGTATGAGGCCATGATTGCAGGTCTCGAGCTAGCTAAAAGCTTGGGAACAGAAGTCATTGAAGCAAAGTGTGACCAAGTTTGAGAGGATAGAATGCAAAGGTATTTGGACAAACTACAGGTAACTTTGCACCGTTTCAATGAATGGACTTTACAGCATGTACCTCGAGAACAAAACAGTGAGGCCGATGCACTTGCAAATTTGGGATCATCAGTCAAGGAAGATGAGATCATCTCGGGGATTGTCGTTCAACTCTTGAGATCCGTGATCGGGGAAGGTCATGCCGAGATAAATTATATAAGCTTAACCTGGGATTGGAGGAATAAGTATATTGAATACTTAGAGAACGGAAAGCTCCCATCGGATCCTAAAATTTCGAGGGCCCCACGAACCAAAGCTGCTTGATTTACATTGACTACAGATGGAACATTATACCAAAGGACATTCGATGGACTATTGGCAGAATGCTTAGGACCGGGAGACACCTACTACATCCTACGTGATATTCACGAGGGTACTTGTGGAAATCATTCCGGTGCCTATTCATTAGTCCGAAAAATAATCAGAGCAGGATATTATTGGATCGATATGGACAAAGATGCAAAGGGGTTTGTTCGAAAATGTGATAAATGTCAAAGGTTTGCACCGATGATCCATCAGCCCGGAGAGCAACTTCAATCAGTCCTTTCCCCATAGCCATTCATGAAATGGGGAATGGATATCGCCGGCCCTCTGCTTTCGGCTCCAGGTAAAACTAAGTTCATTTTATTTATGACTGACTATTTCTCTAAATGGGTTGAAGCACAGGCGTTCGAAAAAGTAAGAGAGAAAGAGGTTATAGACTTTATCTAGGATCATACCGTATGTCGATTTGGGATACCCGCCGAAATAGTGTGTGACAATGGGAAATAATTTATCGACAGCAAAGTGACAAAAGTCCTCGGAGACCACAAAATAAAAAGGATATTATCAAAGCCGTATCACCCTAGTGGGAACGGACAGGCCGAATTGACGAACAAGACTATCATTCAAAACCTAAAGAAAAAGTTGAACGACGCTAAGGGAAAATGGAGAGAAATTCTACCCGAAGTTCTTTGGGCATATCGAACAACATCAAAATCCAGTATGGGGGAAACCCCGTTCTCCTTAGTATATGGCTCTGAAGCCTTGATTCCAGTCGAAGTCGAGGAACCCAGTGCCAGGTTTCGATATACAACAGAAGAGTCAATTCACGAGGCTATGAATACTAGCCTCAAATTATTGGATGAAAAACGAGAAGCTTCTCTCATCCAATTGGCCGCCCAAAAGCAGCGGATCAAAAGATACTATAATCGAAGAACCAATCTTCGCCATTTTAAAATTGGGGACTTAGTGCTAAGGAAAGTCACCCTCAGCACCCGAAATCCAAATGAAGGAAAACTGGGTCCAAACTGGGAAGGACCGTATCAGGTACTCGAAAACATCGGTAAAGGATCCTACAAGCTCGGTATTATAAACGGCAAACAACTACCAAGCAATTGGAATGTGTCGCACCTAAAATGATACTACTGCTAAGATATAACCCTCCCATGTTCGTTTATATTTTGAAACTAACCCTTGCAGGAGTTCGATCAGGAATAAGGATGGATCATTCAACACGAAGCCTTAGGTCTGAAAGCACGCGTTGCACTCTTTTTCTCTTAGACCGGTTTTATCCCAAATGAGTTTTTTAGTAAGGTTTATCATGAGGCAACCATTGATCGTACTAACTTAGAACAATTCAACAGTATCCGAGGTCTCTTTACAATCGGCCTCGAATACTGGGGGGCATTACCCTCAAATATATCAAGTTTGATGCAAGAAAGTTACTTCATAACAACAGGGTTCCAATAGGAAAAATTGTAAGAGCCAAATGGTTAAAACGAACCATGCTCGTGTAGATTGCTCTATCCATGGTACAAAATATAAATACTTGTATAATGACATGAAAAGAAACTTCTTTGCACATATCTCATGTATCACAACCCATTCCCACTCGGGGATCATCTACGAAGCTTAAGGGCTACCCTATTTCGAGTTCGAGCAAACACTCACTCGACCATTAAGCCTACGGACTACATTACTTCGATTTCGAATCACTCACTCGACTAAATAAAGCCTATGGGCTACCTTAATTCGAGTTAGAAGCAAAGCACTCACTCGACTATAAAGCCTACAAGCTACCTTACTTCGAGTTCGAGCAATCACTCACTCGACTATTAAGCCTACGAGCTACCCTACTTTGAGTTCGAGCAATTACTCACTCGATTGTTAAGCCTATGGGCTACCTCTCTTCGAGTTCGAGCAATCACTCACTCGACTATCAAGCCTATGGGCTATATTTCTTCAAGTTCGAGCAAAGCACTCACTCGACCTCTAAGCCTACGGGCTATATTACTTCGAGTTCGAGCAATCACTTACTCGATATCTAAGCCTATGGGCTACATTACTTCGAGTTCGAATCACTCACTCGACTAAATTAGCCTACGTGCTACATCACTTCGAGTTCGATCAGGCACTCACTCGACCATTAAGCCTACAGGCTACATTACTTCTAGTTCGTATCACTCACTCAACTAATTAGCCTACAGGCTACATCACTTTGAGTTCGAGTAGGCACTCACTCGACCATAAAGCCTAAGGGCTACCTTACTTCGAGTTCGAGCAAAGCACTCACTCGACTATAAAGCCTACGGGCTACCTTTCTTCGAGTTCGAGCAAATGACTCACTCGACTATAAAGCCTACGGGCTACCTTTCTTCGAGTTCGAGAAAAGCACTCACTCGAGTATAAATCCTACGGGCTACCTTACTTCGAGTTCAAAGAAAAGCACTCACTCGACTATAAAGCCTACGGGCTACCTTACTTCAAGTTCGAGCAATCACACACTCGAGTATTAAGCCTATGGGCTACCCTACTTTGAGTTCAGCAATCACTCACTTGATTGTTAAGCCTACGGGCTACCTCTCTTCGAGTTCGAGCAATCACTCACTCGACTATCAAGCCTACAGTCTATATTTCTTCGAGTTCGAGCAAAGCACTCACTCGACCTCTAAGCCTACGGGCTATATTACTTCGAGTTCGAGCAATCACTCACTCGACTACTAAGCCTACGTGCTACCTTATTTCATGTTTGAGCAAGCTCTCACTCGGTTATAAAGGCTACAAGGTCCAAATTCGATCAAATTGCCTAAAGCCTTATGAAAACCATCATAAGGCATGAATAAAACAAAATCTTCACAAGGCATAGGCAATGGTCGAATTTGGACTTATCTCCGGGAGCGTTTTCTTCTCCATCGGGCCCCTCCCCGCTCTCGGACCCACTCTTGCTCCCATCATAATCATCAAGATCAGAAGCCAAGGCTTCAGCATCGGTTTCGAGGTATTTAGCCCTTTTTATCTCTTCAGTGAGATCGAAACCTTGAGCATGGATCTCCTCGAGGGTCTCCCTCTGAGATCGACATTTAGCAAGTTCATCAACCCAATGTGCTCGAGTGTTAGCAGTCTCGGCTGACTCTCTTGCCTGTACCCGAGCAGCTTCAGCATCGGCCCGATAGATGGCCACAAATATATCCGCATTAGCCTTTGCTTTTTTGGCGTCATATTTGGCCTTGGCAAGTTTGGAGGCCAACCGAGCCTCAAGGTCCTCTATTTTTCTTGATTGAACCAAGCTCTTCTCCTTTATGCCTTGAAGTTGATTTTTGGCTGATGATAATTGGGATCGAGCAGTTTCTTTTTCTGCGACAAGACGGTCCATACCATCTTTCCATCCCAAGGACTCCGCCCTTATCATATCGACCTCCTCACAAAGCTTCCCAATCACCTCAAGCTTCTGCTGTAGCTCTGAGATTGAAATATTAGCCATCATTCCAGGATTGAGCCCATGGGTTTTTAAGATTATTATTACCTGCTCAGTCAGGTCGGTCTGGTATTGATGAGCCTTGGCCAACTCAGCTCGGAGGTCTTTGATTTCTTCTTCCCTTTGCCTGAAGAGGAGTCTAAGGGCATTCCTCTCCTCCATGACCCGTCGGAGGTCGGCCTCGTACTTACGTAGCTCAGCTCGAGACCAAGAACATGCTTCTCGATGAACCACTGCGCCCTACATAAGAAAGAAGAAAAGAAGTTAGAGAAGAATAGCAAACATAAAAGTAATATCAATGAAGGGAGTTAAAGCTTACCCTATTCAAATCTTGCTGCACTTCACAGAAAAGGACCGATACATCACTAGGGCCAGCAACATCCTCGACTCCAGTAAACAAATCACAGAAGGGGTCCTCCCCTTCATGAGACTGGTTTATCTCGAGGGCCCCCAAAGATTGGGCTTCCCGAATCGCCCCTTCAAAAAAGGCAAGGAGAATGGGTGAGTCTCCGATTACTATTGCCCCAAGAGACTCGCTTGGGGCGTTCTCCTAAGTTTGGAGAGCTTTAGGACCGGCCCCTTCTGATATACCCTCCGTTTGTTGACTTCGGTGGGAAGCATCCTCGATCTCTAACGATTCAGGGACTCTGCCCGTACCTTCATCCGATATCTCCTCAGTCCGAGGCGGAGCTTTATAAATCACCGTCGATTCAGCTGCCTTTGGGGCATCGATGGTTTTCTTCACTCGGGCCACCAGCACGGACCCGTCATTTCCTTCTTCTTCGTCTTCATCCCTTAAACGCAGAATTGATTCTATGGTCAAAGGGATGGTATTCTTCCTCGGCTTACGAGCCATCCTCGTCTTCGGTTTTGGATCTTCGGAAGCGGAGGCCCTTTTTTGCTTATTATCCTTCACCGGTTTTGGAACAGAGGCCGAAGCCTCTTCCTCGATAGACGGGAGCCTCAAAACCACATCTTTGCCCAGGCCTACATACAAGAAAATTGATTTAAGTATATGGAGAGCATCTCGTTCTAATTACCAAAGATACGAGAAAGAGGCTTACCATGATTTTTGGCTTCCCCTCGGCCCTTTGACAAATCACGCCATGAGCGCTCGGTATATGTAGAGGTCGAAGCTAGACCCCGTACCCAGTTCTTGAGGTCAAGAACTGCACCGGGCATCCAAGAAACCGCTGCATCAGAAAGGGGAATATCAATGAGGAAGAAATGAAGGGGCAAAATAGTAGGAGATAACAACAGGATTACACTTACGCTTCATGTTCCACTCCTCGAAAAATGACATCTTTTCAGACGGAATCAGGTCCGAAGTCTTCACTCGAATGAATCTGCCCATCCAGCCTCGATCCTTGTCCTTATCTATGCTCGAGAATAGAACCTTGGTAGCCTGGCATTGAAGTTTTATTAACCCACATCGAAAGAGGCGAGGGCAGTACAATCGAATGAGATGGTCGAGGGTGAAAGGAATCCCCTCGATTTTGTTCACGAAGAAACGAATCAAAATAATGATCTGCCAAGAAGAAGGATGGATCTGGCCTAGGGTTATTTGATATTGACGACAGAAATCAATAATAACAGGGTCGAGAGGACCTAACGTAAAAGGGTAAGTATACATGCTTAAAAACCCTTTCACGTGGGTGGTGATATCTTCTTCAGGAGTCGGGATTACTACTTCTTTGTTCTCCCAATTACAATCTTTTCTTATCTGTTCGAGGTAAGCCTCGGATATCGAACACATATACCTCGATACTGGCTAACATCGGCCGGGAACAGACGAGCCTTTTTCAACCTTAAAATTAGAGGTAAGAACATACGCCCCAGGAACGCACTCCTCAAGCCGTGTCTCCACCGGTGTTTTCTCGGCGGCAGACTGTGAAGAAGAAGCTTTTTCTTTTTGAGGAATGGTTTTAGATGTTTTCGCCATTTTGGATTTAAAGATCGAAAATAGAAGGAGGTAACAAAGATTTGGTGTTTTTGAAGAAAGATTTTGCAGTAAAAAATCACAGATTTACAGATGAACTTAGAAGAAGAACTTGGAAAATTTGGAGATTGAAGATATAAAAGTGATAAATGGTAAAAGGAGGGGCTATTTATAGATTGAACAATGGCGGTTCAATATCAGCAGTGGCCGACCACCGTCTGACACGCATTAAATGCCTTGGTAAACTAAACCGAAGGGACAGCTATCACGTATGTCATGGTCGGGCTCGATGCAAACGTCAGTGCATATCCAATCGAGCTGTTGGTAAATCATATAGTTTCTCGCCACATCCTTCCCGATAAACGAGGGGACTATCTGTACGGTCGAAACTGATTTCGGTCTTGGTACGACTGATCAAGATGGGATCATAATGGACCGAAGAAAGTCTTCATAATATTGAGATGGGATCCGAAGATGGCACAAACGAGCTTCAAATTTCAGGTACAGGTTAAATACCAAGTTCGAAGTCATTATCGAGCTCGGGTCTGAATCGAACTATGATGAGATGTGATGGAATCGAGCTTAAGGGCCAGAGGCCAATCGATACCGAGCCCAAGTCATTACCGGACCCCGAGTCGGCATCGACCTCAAACCCGCATTGAGCTCTAAAACTGGAAACCGACCAATATCGACCAATGCTGAGTCCGATCAAGATCGAGCTCATAGACAAGAGCCGTTGCGGCCGCACTAAGGGAGAGAATCTCGGCGGGAATTAGGAAAAGTCTGATTTATCGTGGGTTCCCCACTATGTATTTTTAATTATATCTAAAGTAGGATCCCCCACTATAAAAGGGATGATTATATTTCTGTAAAAGGATCAAGTTTTGCATACGTTGTAACTTAGATATCATACACTCCCATAGTGAAGAATTGTTCTTTTTTAGCTTCATAGATTGATTCATCTTGCTTAATCCATAAATCATCCTTTTTTCAACTTTGCTTATTTTTCATTCTTTACAGTCAATATTCGATATTCTATTTACTTTTACGATTTGTATCAAGTTATACACATACCCTTAGAACTACGTTCAAATTCAACTCTAACCATTTTTCGGGTAAACAGAAAGTATAGCTACGAAGGGTAAATACAATATATATGTTTGTTATATCGCGTATTTTTCCAACAGTTTTTGCTCGAGAGGGTTAATGACTTAACGACGTCCAAGTCATCGCTTGCCTAATTAGATGCTTAGCTTCCAAGTATGTGGCGTCATAGATCTCTTATTTTCCTTCACTTGATTAAAGAATATTTGATTGAGAAGGGTTTATGACTTAATAACGTCCAAGTCATAGCTTTGCCTAATCAGTGTCCAAGTTTATCTATCACATCATCCCTCTTATTTCCCTTCATTTGATCAAACGTTACTTAATTGAGAGGGTTTATGACTTAATACGTCGAAGTCATAGCTTTGCCTAATTAGCTTTTTAGCTTCCAAGAGTGTCTTTTGTTTGGTTAATTACTCCACGAAAAACGTACTCCATTCTTATAAATTAAGATATGCCTAAATAGGCTACTCGCCTACTACAATCTTTGTGTCCAAATATGTGTAAATAATACATTAGAGCCACCAAACACTTCATCAAGTTACTTTCACGAACCAATTTTGTACTGCTCCACTTTCTAATCTAAAGAAAATTGCCAATTTTATAATATAATCAATTGAAAATTTACAAATGAATTAATCCATACAACTCATTGCACTTTAAAATTCTCGCCGGTCACTACATTGAATTTTTTAAGCACTTCCGAATTAAGAATAAATTTATTTGTGTGTGAACTTTAACTAAGTATCGATGGTCAAACCAAATATACCATCGATACCAAATCACTTTGTCCTTCTTTTTTTTTTTTTTTTGAATAAAAACTATCCCTTCATTGTCAGGGAATTCTAATTAGTGGTTCTTCACTCAAAGGTTCAATTGCACCGGTCAGTACAAAGGTGTTTTACCACTAGATTTCTTATGTCCTATTAGCTTTCCTTCACTTGATGTAAGGAAAATTTATTACTCCTAACATTACGGAAAACAAAGAAGGAAAAACGTTAAATAGGTTTGTCTTCCATTATCCTTTCAAAGATTATGCCCCACCTTTACCTACTTGCAATAATAACGTCACTTTTTGTCTCACCTATAATTTCAAAAATATAGTATCAAAATGAAAACATGCACATAAACTTTAGAGATTTCTCAAAGAGACTTCTCATAACCTAAATAGTCATTTCAAATCAATAAATGTATAGCACACACTTTTAATACAAATTTTTATTTTAACCATTGTTATTCTACTTTAATTTGACGCTAATTCTTCTTTAGTTTAAATTCATAATCTATCTTCTATATCTATCTATATTTATCTATATTATTATAAAAGTGGGTACCCATTAATTGAAAAGTCAAATTACCATAATACCCTTTTAAATAAATTAATCTAAATACACTAATCAATTAATCTATATTATTCTAAAAACGGGAACCCTTTAATTAAAAAGTCAAATTACCATAATACCCTTTTAAATAAATTAATCTAAATACACTAATCAATTAATTAATTAAATGGCGTCAATTAGTGTATAATTGATAAAAGCCACCTGTTTGGAGCAATTTTGTTAGCATGTTCACCGTTTGGAACAATAGCCACCGTTTCAAGAACCAAACTTTAAAATACACCGTCCAAAAGCAAAATAATTATTTTTAGATGTCGTGAATTTTCACCATGGATATGAATATAATTTATATAAGTAGTATTACTTAATAATAGTATACTATTAATTATAAATTATATTTAAACAAAAAGAAGGGAACTGGTGTGTCTTTTTCTTTTTAAGGTTATGTTTTCTCAAGATCATAAATTAATCTAAATACACTAATCAATTAAGTAAATAAATGGCGTCAATTAGTGTATAATTGATAAAAGCCACCTGTTTGGAGCAATTTTAATAGCATGTTCACCGTTTGGAACAATAGCCACCGTTTCAAGAACCAAACTTTAAAACACACTGTCCAGAAGCAAAATAATTATTTTTGGATGTCGTGAATTTTCACCATGGATATGAATATAATTTATATATGTAGTATTACTTAATAATAGTACACTATTAATTATAAATTACATTTAAACAAAAAGAAGGGAAGTGGTGTGTCTTTTTCTTTTTAAGGTTATATTTTCTCAAGATTAGTGACCAACTCTTCTAGAAATTCAAAAGTCAACCAATTGGCTCATCTATTACAAAATAGGCTGCCTTGTATAGACATATTGTATGCTCAATCTTCTTATACGTTTTCAAATTGATTCCGTTAGTCCTTTCGTTATTTCAGTCAAGTCCAAGTTAGATATTTTTATATGTTAAAGAACAGAGTGAAGATAAAGAAATCTAATGGTCGAATCAAGCGAGAAGCTGGAGTCATCCCAATTTCAATTTACTTATCTGCTTCTTATTTGAACTCTATTCACATTATAACATAAACCACCTGTATTGATAAAACACACAGGGGTATACATGGGGGGAGGGGGGTAGAAATTGAGTGTTTACTTGCAGAACAACTTCACCACATAATATAAAAAGGAGTCTTACGAAAAAAGAAGTATTGTAATAAAAAATAAAGAATTTTAAAATCAAGATTCTAATAGACCAAGTTTTGATGTTCATGGGAGGTTAGGAAAAATCCATTGTGTTGTTCATGAGATATAAAATCTGATTTCTTCTTCTACGAATCATGCTTAGCAAATATTTGATGCTGCAATTTTGGTCTAAGACAAAGTCAAACCATATTAACCTTAACAAACAAGTCACCGTATGATAATTCGTATTGATCATTCAATATAGAAACTTGTACTTTATTTTTTTATGTAAAATTATTTATTTAAAAATTTATTTTGATAGTATTTTACAAATACCCTTATTATTAATTTAAATATATTAATTATAAAAATAAAAAAATAACAAGTTTATTTGAAGGGATGTCATATTAGTCTCAACCGTTGGTGGCTTTTCAAATAAGAACAGATGAACCGTTGCCTAACTTTTTAAATGAGAACAAAGCCTTTTCTATGAAAACCTTTCTTCATAAGACTTGGAAGAACTTTTAAGATATACTCCATACAAAAGTTTATTAATTACTTTCAAGTATACAATCTCTGTTTTGGTCGTCGAACGTTCAACAACTTCTAATTGTTTGAATTATAATGTGGTTCCAACTAATGAAGCCTGGTAGTTGAAGAATGCAAGCAAGAGACAATTGGCAGTTTCGAAAAGGGGAAGAAAACAACAAAATGAGACTTCAATGATTGATAGCGAAATGAGCCGCATCACTGCTTGATCAAGGCTGGAATCGTTGTATTATCAAATTTAAAAGCTAATGTTGGAAAATTAACTAAAAGATCACATTTTCCAGGACAAAGAAGGAATGCATTTTATCTTCTTATTTGATATTTTATCAATTCTGCAATGCCTAACTTACGAAATACGGGGAAAAAAAAATTCAGGTTAATTATTGGTTCGGAAAAACATATGGATATGCTAAACAAAGGCCAAACTGAAGTGTCGTTGATTTAGAATTGTCACAATTTGGTAAGTTTGATGACAACAAATTAAAACATATTTTTGTCTCATTTTATAGTTTACTTATTATTTCTTATCCTTAGTAGATGCTCATGATGTGCTGATCTAAAAATATATGTTATTCCACTTATATGTACGTGATGATTGAAAATAGCATATCATTAATGGTGATTTTTTTAATTTCTTACCAAATGAATATTAACTAACTTTGTTATAATTATATAGCATGCATGAATATATGTAAAAGATTATTTTCACAGCAATAAAATATAAATTAAGCTTATATTAATACTTGAAAATATCTTAAGATCATGAAACTGATATCTATAAGGTAATTTATTTGGATGGATCACATATATACTTCAAAGTTGAGATCATAACTAAAAAATTATATTAATTAAAATACTATTTTAAAATAAAAGAAGAAGACTGAGTACTGTCTTCTCTTAAAGATTGTATCCCTTCTTTACTAACTAATTGTTTGAATTATGCTTTAACTATTGGTGGCTTTAAATCAAAAGCCACATTTTACATAAAGGAAATTCTCCAACATTCTTAAGAACAAATCATTGATCTACCAATTCTTCGACGTTGAAGAAGTATTGTTATTCCTCTTTCTTTATTTTCTTTTCTCTAATTTTAGAACTCCTTCTCTTTGTTGTACTTTCTTTTATGTATATAATTATTTACTCAAATATTTATTTTAATAATATTAATATTATTTTACAAAATTATGTACTATATAACTTGCATGTGCCGAAAAACTAATTATTATAAAAGTGGGAACCTCAAAAGTTAAAAGTTAAATTATCGAAATATCTTTCTAAATAGAATTAATATTCTAATAAATTAATTAATTAAATGGTGTCATTCTCTTATAATAGAAGCCACAGTTGAGCTTCTTCACGTGTCTGTGTCATCAACATGGCTGTCTGTCCATCAACTCCTTACCTGGCGTTTCACCAAATTCTCATGGAAAAGTCAACAATTTGTCTTAAAGTTGATAATAGTTACCAAAATATTTACCACAACTAAACCGTTACTGTTGCATTTTAAAAGGACAAAATAATAAAGTACTACTATGATTACAACTAAACCGTTACTGTTGCATTTTAAAAGGACAAAATAATAAAGTACTACTATGATTTAATGGAGAAGTTATTGGGTATTTCACCAAACTCAGTAAAGTTCCACCGTTTATGAAACTCTCCTGCAACCTCCTCACTCCTTAAGCTTTAATCTTTGTCTGCCTTTCGTTGTTTTGCTTGTTGCTACACCATCAACTGGTTAGTTTACAGTTCGTTATATCTTTTTCCTTTTTTCTAATTAAAATTTTCCCCAATTAGTTGCCTTCTATGGTATCCGATTACATCTCTGTTTCTTTCTTTGTATCATCAGATTCTCTCAACTGCGTAATTTGTGCGTTTTCTTGTTTGAAAGGAGTGGTCATGGTGTAATTTATTGTAAAGTTAGGGTTTTATTTTGGTAGGGTGTGTGTGTTGTGGGGGGGGGGGGGGGGGGATTGTATTGTTAGATCGTGCTAGGGTTTCTGAATTTCAGAAATTGCTAAAATTTGGAGGATCGTGATTCTTGTAGTAAAAGGCCCAAAGTTAACTCCATTTCGCTGTAAGACCTGCTTCTGCGCCTTCATTTGTAGTCTTTACCATTATTTTTGTTTGAATTAGTCAAATTATTGAATATTGGAGTGAAACTGGCCAAAATACATAATGAATAAGGAGGCATAGTTGATGTTATAGGGCCGACTCGATAATTACAGAGATTCAAGAGTCCTCAAATGCATGCTTTTGGGTTGTTATGTACATTTGTAATTAAAGTCGAGCCTGTTTCGGAGCATTGAGTTTTGAGGAAGGTACATTTTTGCATAGTTATTCCAGGAGAAAGAATATAACACTGTAGAAATTTTGTGAAAGCATGTTACTTAATATTTGGTAGAATTATGTTTAAAGCTATTTGTATTATGGATTTTCAAAATGCAAAGTAAAATTTAACTCTTTAATTTGATAATAGACGAACTATCATTTGAAGTAAGGCCCAAATTCAGGTTTAAAGACGAGCTTGTAATAACATATTTTTCCAGTCTAAAAGCTCTTATCTGCTGCATTCCTAAAAGATGCCAAGTGAGCCAACATGCCTTTAGGTTAAAAAAAGTTTATGTTACTATTTTATATTTTCCTATGTTAGTGCGGGGTGTGGGAGGGTCCATTTGTAGTTGTCACAGTTTTTGGTGATAACTTTAAGGGAAGTCAAAGAAGCTTCTTATATAATAGCGAGTTATGTTACACCAGTCCTTGGTCAAAACAAAGGTTTATACACCTGCCTGGTTTGACGTAACAGACATGAAGGACGGTTAGTTAAAACAAATAGATATTATTTTATATTACTTCTTGTTCTCCTCATTCTCAAAATATTAATATTTGCTTAAGGTTGAAATCTTTGAATACTTATCTGTTACTCAGCATTAATGAAATCGTTTTTACAATTGTTACGTTTGTTTCTTACAATTTTGTATTACTTTATTCCGTAATTCTTGGTTGCAGAGATGTTTATTTCTCTATTGTCTTGTCACGCCCCAAAACCGAGGAGCGCGACCGGCGCTCAACCGAGTGAACCCGACCGAGCAAGCCTGTTAGATTTTCTTCTACCCAACTCATCCATGAATGGAGATAATACATATTGTCATTAATTAGACAAAAAGGTGTTCATGTCCACAATACCAATTCATTACTAATAGTTCCATCATTTTTAATGTCTTAAATAGAACAAGTAATACAACCACAACATAACATAGTTTATCTTTCCCAGCACCAATACACAACCCACACTATGTCTACGGAGCCTCTAAAATACTAAAGAGTACAATGGTAGTGCCGGCAAAAAGGCTCCGGCTATACCTCAAAATACGATAACACATACGAAACAAAAGATGTACAACCCCGGAATGAGATGTGGCTCACCAAGTCAGCTGGGGAGAATGAGCACCGCTATCACTGGTCAATATCCTCCGCTGTGGAACCACCTGCATCCATGAAAGATGCAGCGCCCCCGACAAAAGGGACGTTAGTACATGTCGAATAGTCCTAGCATGAAAACCAAACACCAATTAAAGAATTCAAAAATACAATATAAATATGATGAACCAGGGCGACACTAGAATGGCATAGTTAACTGTTTAAACCAAAGCAAGATTATCAAGAGTTGTCATTAACATATATAGAATTTAAGATGAGATCCTCTATAACCGTTCCCACACAAAGCGGTCCCGCCGCCTCACCCTAATGTATACGGGTGGAGGTGTAAACACAATACCAAAACTCTACTAAAGCGGCCCTGTCGCCTCACCCCAATGTATGCGGGTGGAGGTATAACCACAATACCAAAAACCTACACAAAGCGGCTATGCCGCCTCATCCCAATACATGCGGGTGGAAATGCATCAACGATACCAATACCTACACAAAGCGGCCTTGCCGCCTCACACCAATATGTATATGTGGGTGGTGGTGCAACAACAATACCAAAATCATACACAAAGTGGCTCTTCCGCCTCACCCCAATATATGCGGGTGGAAGTGTAACCCCAATCACAATCTCTACACAATTTGGCATAATAGTTTTCCACATAAATCGTGACTTGGAATCATAACACGTAGATACACAATCCATAGTTTGGAACACATCCTCAATTTATAATACAATATGATAAGAGCATTTGAAACACGAAATGAAAATATATCTTTGTCACAAAACTTATTCGGAATACTCAACTTGTAATAAATATCTTGGAACTTACAAGAATATTGGGGTTCCAATTCTTAAAGAAGAGTTTAGCCAACATACCTCAATGGAGCTTCCTCAAACTCTAAATTGTTCCGGAATTCTTAGCAACTTCAATCTATTTTAGAAATATAACAAATTGAACCAAAATTAGGAAGATGTTCATGGTTCTAGCTCATTTGAGCATTTTATCAAACACTAGGTGTGCATTAAAGTTTCAAGGTCCT